>NC_080092.1:64696490-65002045 GCF_950005125.1 Chionomys nivalis
ACCAAAATGTAACGGTTTGAGTTCATCCCTTTGCACGTTTTTACGTCCCTGGTGCTCCTTAGGAAGCTGTGTGGTAGGCCACATTGCTGTCCGACACTCACCGCTGTTATTACTTTTCTTGGGTTTATCTTTTTCATGTTATGAATAGCTCTACTCTGAATAAACAGATGACTAACTCCCTTCTGGGTGTTCAGTCTCTCAAAGTGGATGGCGAAGGCCAGAGTGTGTGCACATGCATGTAGCCTGCATGGCTGCTACAACACTTTCTGGGTAGCGTTTAAGGCCTGCTGTATTCTAAACCATAACTGACTTGTTCTCTTTCCATCTCCCAGAAGCTAATCACTTCTTTGGGCCATTTCAGCATTCTTTTGATGGAATACAGCTGTCGACGTGTTTCTAGTCATAATAGATATCCTAGGAAACATGCCAGTTTCCTGCTGTTATTTGTAGTGATATTTTGTTTGTGTTTTCACAAAGCTTGCCTAAAGATCAGAGTGAAGAGCTAAGCCTCTAGAGGCCAGGTGGTAGTGGTTCACACTTTTAATCCCAGCACTAGGGGGCTGGGACTGGGATTATGACTGGGTGGAGAGAGGAGACAGGAGCTCATTGCAGTCTGAGGACAAGATCTCCCCTTTGGTCTGAGCATCGGTAGAGGTAAAGGTCTCTCTAGTGACTGACCGCTCTGCTTCTCTCTGATCCTTCAGCCTTCACCCCCCACAGCTAATTCTGGGTTTTTATTATTAAGAACAATTAGAATTCATGCTACAGTTACTAGTGTCTTCTCACATTTCCCTGGGCAGAACCTTTGTGTTTCCATGGCCAAGTGAGTGCATGCTGCCACTTCTCCAGTCAGCTGGGCCCCTCCTGCAGGAGGGAGGAGTTCTCAGTGCTCTCAGCTGACAGCCCCTCATAGCCAGCTGGTCCATTGTGTCCTAAACAGCAGATCTCACAGCTGTTGCATTGCTTCTCCTTTCGCTGGATTAAGTTCTTAATGAGTTTAAATAAGGGGCTTGAGGATGGCTTCTGAGAGCCACATTGCTCGCTTGTTCGGTTTCTGGTTTTTTTTTTTTTTTTGGTGGTGCTAGGGCTGGACCTCAAGACCCATGAAGGCCAGAGAAGTTACCTCTATTGGCCCATACACCCTACCTAGTTCTTTTCTCTTTTTCCAAAAGCCCTTATCAGTCTATTCGTTGTGCCAATACCAAGTTGTTCTTTATACACTGTATAGCTGATTGTGTCATTGAAATCCCACATAAAATCCTTCAGTGGGCTGGGCATGGTGATGCACGCCTTTAATCCGGCACTCAAGAAGCAGAGGCAGGCAGATCTTTGTGAGTTTTGAAGCCAGCTTGGTTACAATTTGCATTCCAGGACAGTCTGGGCTACACAGAGAAATCTTGTCTCAAAAATAACAACAGCCAGGTGGTGGTGGCTCATGCCTTTAATCCCAGCACTTGGGAGGTAGAGGCAGGTGGATCTCTGTGAGTTTGAGGTCAGCCTGGTCTACGGAGCTAGGTCCAGGACAGCCAGCGCTGTTACACAGAGAAACCCTGTCTTGGAAAACAAAACCCAAACCAAGCAAACAAATAAACGTGTGTGTGTGTGTGTGTGTGTGTGTGTGTGTGTGTATTCCTGCAATGGGCCTCCGCAGTCTTCAGGACCTTAGCCAAACTTAGTGTGGTGTTTCCTGCTACTAAACCAGACTGCTTTCCCTCTGAGTTCAGCATAGTTTTCCCCAGAGGGCATTCCCAGTACCCTTTAGTCTGAATCAGAGGCCCTTCCTGTGTGAGTATCTTTAGAACATTTCTCTCTCACATCCCATAATGCTCACCTCATTCATTACTTATCTTATTATAACAAAATACCTCACTGAAGCAGCTTGAAGAAGGGTTTGTTTGGCTCCCAACTCGTGGTGCCGGCCATCCTGGCAGAGAAGGCGTGGTCTTATGAGCTCCCAACCACTGATCCCATTGTGTGGGTAGACAGGAAATGAAATGGTGATCTGTGAGTACTGGTCCTCCCCCTTTCTCTCTCGTGTTCCAACTGAGTTCCATGGTTCACTGTGTTCACAGCATAAAAATAAACTTGATAGTCAGGAGGGGTTTGCTGGCAAGAGTACCAGAAAGGATTTCTTGTGTTCACCTTCCAGGCTCCATGTGAGCCCGACACCCAAGACAGAGCCTTGTAAGAGCCCAGTGCATCCGAGGCTCACACATCCAGGGTCACTGCTCTGCTGATGCCACTTCAGAGCATGCTTTTCCAGTGTCCTAAATGTACAGCCACCAAAGGAAGCCAGCAAACTTTCTGAAAGCCCTGGAATCTAGAGAGTTAGTGAAGTAACCTGCGGTGGCTCTTCATACGAGGTATTGTGGTATTTTGTCAGGGCACTCTCTCCACATAACAGATCTGTTGCCACATGGCTGGGAGGAAGGCTGTCACATGGTGATTAGGTTGTGCTTAGTGATAAAATCCCATGTTTAGAAGTGTTCTGCTTTTTTCAACCTTCTTTAATGAATATTTATTGCATTTGTAATGGAAAATAAATTTTCCCTCTGGTAGAGAAATTTCCCTTTGCCTTCACACACTCGAAACCCTTTTGGTGCTGTGGTCACTTCTTCAGTCGTTCTGATGGGTTATCCAGTCCACTGAACTCTGTGGCAGGGTCTTTAGCTGCATTAAATCTACACAGCAACTTGACATCTTCACTCTGTCACCATCTTGTCCTGAGGCAGGGAAGGACGAGAGGCATCTGGTCTGCTCTCTGCTTCATCCTATCTTGAAAAGAGTGAGTCAGGCAGGCAAAACCGAAGATGTGCAAAGGTTTTTGCTGGGGAGTAGATTGGCAAAGCATAAGGTTAATGAGAAAAGTTTAAAGCAAACAAACAAACAAGCAAAGCCAGGATCTTGTCCTGGCACACTGTAAATCTGAAATCAAGTCACTTTCTGTTGTATCTTACCCCCTTGCTTTATTTCCCAGGATGGTGGAGTGTCACAGGCTTCCCACTTTGCATTTACGTGTGAAGGCTCCTTGTTTTGGTGACAGTCGGTTCTCACTTCTTCCTCCAGTCATCCGGCAGCCCTCTTCTTCTGGTGCTGCTGGAGAAAGCTGACATGTCTTCCTTTCCCTGAGCTCTTAGAAAATATCCCTGAAGCCCAAGGCCATGAGCCAAGCTTGTTATGCATTTCTCCTTCCGGTTAGGGTGAAGAATAAACCGGCAAGTGACCGCCCCGGTTGCTGGCCTGTGTTCACTATGTGAAGTGGCTGCTGTCACTAGGGGCAGTAGAAGTCATTTTCCTTGGGCTACGTCTTCCACAACTTCCGGGCTCCTGGGTTCTGCCGTTGTTCATGAAGAGGACTTGCTGTAGGCTTGCCTTGTCACTCCAGGCCACTTTTGAGTTCACACACAACAAAATGCCAAAGTCTTAGTAACATCGCACCATGAGTTCTGTGACTTCCCCATCTGTATCACCTGTGCCCTGTCAAGCTGTGGCCTGTTTCACCCCTCCGACAGCCTCCTTGTACACTTCCCAGTCTCTGCCCGGCTGCAGGTTTTACACCCAGCATCACTTTTGTCCAGACCTTTTCAAAGAAGCCATGGTATTCGATTTGTGTCATCATTTACCTAGAATGTTCTGTTCCGTTCATATCTGGTGTCTCTAACATACTTAGCAGGGCCAAGATGTTAGGGAAAAGGAGAAGGGTTCACAGTCATGCCTTCTCCTCAGATGCTGTCTGCAAGCCTCGACTCCCAGTACCCAGATCTGAACTCACTTCACATATAAATGAATTACAAAGTGTCTAAAATATGTTTAAGGCTATTTTACAGATTATTAGAAATTCTGTGCTAGGTAGGGTATGGTGGTGAATGCCTTTAATCTCAGCACAAGCAAAGGCTGACAGTTCTCTATGAGCTCAAGGCTAGCCTGATCTACATAGTACTCACGTAGAGTCCTAGTGAGTTCTAGAACAGCCAGGGCTACATAGAGAGACCCTTTCTCAAAAACCAAAACTGAAAAGAAACAATGAAAAAGAAATTTTATACTAAGCCAAAATTTATTTACTGTTTTTTTTTTAATGAAACTCCAATTCAACAGCAGTTTTAAGTCAAGCACTATGACAACATAACCAAAGGAAGGTCCACTGATTTGATACCTGGATGCTAAAAAATGCTGGCAGGAAAATGCTAAAAGTATTTGTTTTCTATGATTAAAACTTTTTTTGTTTCTATAAAAACAGAAAACTTTGTATGTGCAGTAAGAACTCTACAGTGCAAAGCAGGGTCTGGGATCTGAGCGAGGTGTTTGAGGCAACATTCACTGGCGTGTGGGTAGCATGTGCAGTGCAAGTTGTATGTTATGTGTCTAGCATGAGGGCTGTGGTGAAGTCACACGAGGCAACATGGAGAAATGCTGCCAGGTTCACTAGCATCTGGTTGTGAGTCAGTGTTTGGTTGCATATTCAGAAACTGTTTACTGCTGAAACGTTCTGAAACTCCCACATCTGGCTATGAGACCCATCTTGGTAATCACAACTCACAGTTTAAGAAGCAGGGTTGCAGGGCCAGAGAGATGGGCTCAGCGGTTAGGAGTGCTTGCTGTTTGTTTTAGTCAGTGTTCTCTTGCTGTGAAGAGGCCATGACCATGGCAACTCATGAAAGAAAGCATTTAATTGGGGCTCACTTACAGTTTCAGATATTTAGTCCATTATTATCATGGTGGGGACCATGGCAGCCTACAGGCAGGCACAGTGCTGGAGGAGCTGAAATTTCTACATCTGGATACACAGACAGCAGAAACAGGGAAACTTTGGGCTTAGCATGAACTTTTGAAACCTCAAAGTCCATCTGCAGTGTCACGCTTTCTCCAGCAAGGCCACACCTCCTCCTAATCCTTCTCAGGTAGTGCTACTCTCTGATGACCAAACATTCAAGTCTTTGAGCCTATGGGGGGCATTTTTATCCAAGTCATCTTACTGTTCTCACAGAGGATCTGGGTTTAGTTCCCAGCACCCACATGGTGGTTAACAACCATCCTTAACTTCCGTTCCAGAAGATCTGATGCCCTCTTCCAGCATCCAGTGGCACTGGACATGTGACATGAAGAGATGTGTGGACAGAACAAACATGTGGACATACACATAAAAATACATTTTAAAAAAGAAGCTGATATATAACGGAACTATGTTTTAATCTTTACTAATTATGTGAAATACTTGACAATCAAAGTTGATGGTCAGTTTACAGCAGCCTATAGCAGTCATGACTTATAATTATGGCCACTGATTGGTGTCTTGTTGCTACTGTACATTACAATATAATCCCCAGCCGGGCGATGGTGGCGCACGCCTTTAATCCCAGCACTCGGGAGGCAGAGGCAGGCGGATCTCTGTGAATTCGAGACCAGCCTGGTCTACAAGAGCTAGTTCCAGGACAGGCTCAAAAAGCCACAGAGAAACCCTGTCTCCAAAAACCAAAAAAAAAAAAAAAAAAAATAATCCCCAGCTTATAGATATGTGTTTAAGAGGGCTAATTTGTTGTTGTTTTGTTTTTTTAAGACAGGTTTCTCTGTGAAGCCCTGGCTGCCCTGGAACTTGATCTGTAAACTAGGTTAGCCTCAAACTCAGAGATCCACCTGCCTCTACCTCCTGAGTACTGGGATTAAAGGTGTACATCACTGTAGGCAGAGGTAGCTCATTCATTTCCCAGCCACCCAGACCCGAAATAATCACAGAGAAACTATATTAATTTTACAATACTGTTTGGCTAATAGCTTAAGCGTATTTCTATCTAGCTCTTACATCTTAAACTAACCCATTTCTATTCTGTGTATCACCACAAGGCTGTGGTTTACTGGGTAAAGTTCCTGTGTCTCCTTTGGCAGCTACATGGCGTCTCTCTGACTCCACCTACTTTCGCTCTGTATGTCTGTTCAGATTTCCTGCCTGGCTTTATTCTGCCCTGCCATAGGCCCAAAACAGCTTCTTTATTAACCGATGACAATAAAGCATATTTACAGTATACAGAGGGGAATCCCACATCACACCACCATTGCCTAGGAGAGCTAATTTTGTCATTTGGAAGATTAGTTTAATCACAGGGTGGTTTATACAAAGACTACAGTTCTAGCAGTTTCCAGTGTATTCTTTTCACTTGCTTTCCTGTGTGCCCCATAAACAGATATTAAAGGACTTTTATTAATTTGACTGATTTCAAGTCTCATAGTTTTCTCATTTTCTAGTCATTTCTCTAATAGTCCCTGATGTGGTAACATGATGTCAAACTGTCCTTGATGCTTGAGAGTTATTTGCTGCTAAAGCCAGAACAATCTTGGATAAGTGCAGCCAAGAGTGTGACTGGTCAGCCTAGTCTTGGTCAGTCTAAAGTAGTGGCTCTGGATGATATAATCACCAGAGAGTTCTGCTGCTCAGCAGCTCTTCTCAGCTCCGTGTTCAGTGATGTCACACAGCAAGCCTGAGAGTCAGCCATGATGGAGGACTTATCGTATGGAATTCAGCAAATGTTTCACTGGTACTTGGTTGATCATTTGCTGGCTGTTTGCATTTAAGAAGGGGCTGAGAAAAATGCTGATGATGTAGATATTAAAAGTGTTTAAAACCCATCACCTGTGAACAGTCCGGAAGCTGAGAAAACATGCCTGCGGCCAGCAGTCCCTCAAGTCTTTGACCAGTGGAGTTTTCAGAATGTTTTTGTTGTTTCAGTTTAGTCTAATCAGAACCTGGGGGAATGGCTTAGTGGTTAAGGGCACTGGCTGCTCTTGCAGAGGACCCAGGTTCAGTTCCCAGCACCACATGGCAGCTCACAACCATCTCTGGCTCCAGTTCCAGGTGATCTGACATCCTCTTCCATTGTCCACGGCATTGCCTGCATGTGGTACACAGAAATACAGGCAAAGAAAACACCCATGCACATAAAAATTATTAAAAATCACCAATATTCATGCAAGTGTTATACTTATGAAAACAAAAGTTGACCATGAATCTAAAGGATGGGCAAAAATGAAAAAAATTATATGTTCTGTGAAAATCCTTTGACAGGGAATTTTTTTTTTTTTTTTTTTTTTTTTTTTTTTTTTTTGGTTTTTCGAGACAGGGTTTCTCTGTGGCTTTTTGAGCCTGTCCTGGAACTAGCTCTGTAGACCAGGCTGGTCTCGAACTCACAGAGATCCGCCTGCCTCTGCCTCCCGAGTGCTGGGATTAAAGGCGTGCGCCACCATCGCCCGGCTTTGACAGGGAATTTTTAATAAGGTGAACAGATATTCATTCTCTCCTGCTGTTTTGGTTTTCAAGGGGTTTTGTTTGTTTGGTTTGCTTTGGTTTTTTAAGACTGGGTCTCGCCATGCCGTGCTGGCTTTCCTGGAACTTGCTGTATAAACCAGACTGGCCTCCAAGTCACTGAGGCCTGCCTGCCTGCCTGCCTGCCTGCCTGCCTGCCTGCCTGCCTGCCTCTGCCTCCCGAGTGCTGTAATTAAGATCCTGGGCCACACGGACCTGAAGGCCTGGAAAATATTCAGACTGTTTCTGTCCCTGCCTAAAGTTCACTGTAGGGCTTTCATAGTCAACCCCTGTTCTGATTCCCAGTGCCGCCACGGATCTGCTTCCCAGAGCTTAGGAGCACAATATTGAAATGCAGTCATGTTGATGAAATGTCACTTTGCTCCCTGTGAGTAGTAGTCCATTAATGCCCCCAACTTGTTTATCCATCTTATTACTAGACACATGTTAGTGCCAGATTTGGCTAATTTGGATACAGTTACTATGAATGCTTTTTTGTTGACATATTTTGCCTTTTCTTAGATAAATATCCAGGAATAAAGTTGAAGGCACATATAGCAAATGCGTATTTAATCTTTAAGAAATTGACAGCTTTAGCCGGGCGGTGGTGGCGCACGCCTTTAATCCCAGCACTCGGGAGGCAGAGGCAGGCGGATCTCTGTGAGTTCGAGACCAGCCTGGTCTACAAGAGCTAGTTCCAGGACAGCAGGACAGGCTCCAAAACCACAGAGAAACCCTGTCTCGAAAAACCCAAAAAAAAAAAAAAAAAAAAAAAGAAATTGACAGCTTTTTTTCAAAATTGAGACCTGCGCCTTTAATCACTTCACTGCGTTCCCCATATTTCATAGATTGGGGAAGAATAACTGGATGATACCTGTAAAGAGCCGAGCATATTAGCACAGGCCTGCAGGCGGTTACTCCATCTGCTGTCTCTCTCAGCCTTAGCTGGGCTCTGTGGCCACCACCTACACTTCTGACCTGAGCAGCTGCAACTCAGCCTGAACCAAACTATGCTCTCTTCTGTCCTTGCGCCTAAAGTGGATCTTCTCAGCTACCCAAGCCTTGTCCTTTCTGTCCTGTACATGCCCACAGCCTGTAGAGTCCACCCCTTCTCAACCCTTCCGTGAGCCCTCCTGCCCTCTCCCTTTGCTGTCTTAGCAGTCATCCTACTGAAGCCGTGCCTTGAGGACCGCCACTCCAGTCTCTTGCTGACACTACCACAGAAGACAGGGTTGTGCCCGTGATGCTGTCCCACCTCCTTCTATTCCTTTCTGGTTCTTGGTATTCTAGCCTCATGCCCACCTTGGCTTGGCTCCCACCCTCGATTTCTCCTCATAGCTGGACTTTGCTCAGATGTCTGCTTTGTGCTGCTTGTGTGTGAGACAT
Source organism: Chionomys nivalis (assembly GCF_950005125.1). Classification (NCBI taxonomy): domain Eukaryota; kingdom Metazoa; phylum Chordata; class Mammalia; order Rodentia; family Cricetidae; genus Chionomys; species Chionomys nivalis. The sequence continues at coordinate 64,705,168 of NC_080092.1, forward strand.
CCTTCCCCTCTCCACTGCCTCCAACTCATCACCCCATTGACCCATCACCTTCCATAGTGTCATCAATACTCAGGCAGAATGATTGTGAGTTCCAGGAAGCCTTAAGTGCCCTGTCGAGTGCCTGGATACCCAATACTTACCCCAAAGTAAGCACTGTAGCATTAAAAGCCTTGCACTGCTTGACACCCCCCAGCTCCACTGCAGACAGTGAGGTCCCCAAGAGTAGGGAGTGGTTTTCTTCCCACTGGCATTGCTAGCAGCCAGGACATAGCAGCTGCTTGGCAGATCTGGGAAACTGAGCAGTTGTTACTAGCTGACTTCATTTTATAGTTGACCTACACAGCCTTTGAAACCGCTATGTCCTTACCCAGTCTTTCCTGTCATCCTCAGCCGGATGAAAATTCACTGGATTTTTCCTCCTGTATGTTACGGCCTGGGATTAAAAACGCTCAGGAGCTGGCCTGTGGGGTGTGTCTCTTAAATGTGGACTCCAGGAGCCGGGTAAGTTCTCGCCTTCCCCTTCAAGTGACAAGGTTCATCCCTCACGTGATCTGAGGGACAGCCACAGGGAGCCCACTTTACAGCAAGCTCTGTGACCAGAGCTGGGGATTTCGAAGTCTAGAAAGTTCTATAGAAGCAGATGTGGTCTTTTGTACAGGGTAGTGGAAAAGCTGCTGAGGGAGTGGATGGAGTCTTCCCTCCCTGCTGAGCCTGCAGTTCCCAGGGCCTCCACAGCACGCCATGCACTGGGTGGGGGAAAAATGCCATGCTGTGTGGATTTACCTGGAGGCAACAGGCCTGTTCTAGGGCCTTTTTCTTTTCTCTCTTTCTTTCTTTCTTTCTTTCTTTCTTTCTTTCTTTCTTTCTTTCTGTCTTTCTTTTTCTTTCTTTCTTTCTTTTTTTTTTTTTTTTGACCATATGGTTTCAACATTTCAGAGAGAAGAGAAGCCTGCAGAAGAACAGCCTAAAAAAGTATGAGCCAGTTACAGGTTACCTTAGTGTCTCCATTTCAGTCTTGTGTGTTAAGAGGTCAACAGACAATTCTGTTGTCGTCCTGGACTGTGCCGATCGTGAATCCTCTACTGACTCGTTTTTGTCCCCATAATGTTTGATCAAATCAACTAACGTGTCTCTGTGGAGCCACTGCTGTCTTGCTTGCATGCTTGTAGCTGCTAATCAGCTTCTGGTGTTGTCATTATCTTTCTCTGCCACAAACTAGCACCTTCTGGAAGACTAGAAGTTGTAGTGACGTACAGAATGAGATGGGAGAGCTTCAGGATTTAGAGGATGACAGATAGAAACAAATCATTCTGGTTTTAAGATTTTCTCCGTGGTGTTTAAGAAAACAAACTGCAAAATGTTTAACTGGAGCTACGGCTGAGAGGGACGGCTGTCACTCACTCGGTTGTCAGCTCTCAGCGGCATCGGACCATTGGTTCTCAACCTTCCTAATGCAATTTCCTCATGCTGTGGTGACCCCCAACCATACAATCATTTCCTGTCTACTTCGGAACTGTAATTTTGCTAATTCATGAACCATAATGTAAATATTTGATATGCAACCCCAGAGTGGGTCATGGCCCACAGGTTGATCTCTAGTTCTTTTTTTTTTTAAATATTTATTCATTTATTTGTTATGTATACAATATTCTGTCTGTGTATATGCCTGCAGGCCAGAAGAGGGCACCAGACCTCATTACAGATGGTTGTGAGCCACCATGTGGTTTCCGGGAATTGAACTCAGGACCTTTGGAAGAGAGGGCAATGCTCTTAACCACTGAGCCATCTCTCCAGCCCGATCTCTAGATCTTTTAAATGTTTTCAGTCCTGATAGGACTGTAATCAGCCATGGAACTCTAAGGGGCCACATGTTACAGTCATGGCAGCCTCCAGGGAGGGTGGCCTTTAAAGTAAGGGAATCAATTACCCACAGCCCTTGGCTATTTTAATTCTGTGTCTTGCTCATCCGTCTCTCCTGTAACGACCACCCACCTTTTCTGTGAAGACTGGGCCCTTTGCTGAAACTAGGCTGAATGGTACTGACTTTTATACCTTTAATTAGCAGTAAAAATAAATAAATAAATAAGACTTTCCTACTTGAATCCTATAGCCACCTGCTCAGCTTTTGTCTGTGTGTGCCATTCGGGCCCCAGCCTCTGTGAACCTGGGAACTGCCCGCAGTGGCTGCTAACAAACACTCAGATGAAAGGAGAACCTGACTTGACCTGTGTCTATTTCTGGCAGGCATTCAACTCGGAAACAGACAGTTTCAAGCTGGCCTATGGAGGACACCAGTACCACGCCAGCTGTGCCAACTTCTGGATCAACTGTGTTGAACCCAAGCCTCCTGGCCTCCTCCTGCCAGACCTTCTCTGAAAAGCTGCTCAGTGAAGCTCCAGCTGATTTTTGGTTGTTTCTGTCGCATGACTTGGGGTGACAAGGATCAGTAAACAGGATGCAAGTGCTGCACAGTTCCTTCCCATCCGTGTCTTTAAAGCATTCCCCAAGAGGTGGGGTGGAGAGACTGCAATGGAGAGGCAGCCTCTGACCAGCACGTCCCCCTGCTCCCTTTGAGACTTGAGGTGAAGTGCTAGACCTAAACCACATGTGGCACTGGATGCTTGTTTACTTTCTCCTCTGATTTTCCGATTTTTGTTGACGTTAATGTTGGTCTGATTTTTTTTAGGATAGGATTTTGAAGCATGCCCCTGGCTGACTTTGAATTTGTAGAAATCCTGTCTCTGCCTCCCAAGTGCCGGGTCATAGATTTGTGCCCCCTACTCTGTTTCTCTTATTCCCGTAAGATATTTTACAGTGTGGATCACAGTTTCTGTGAGGACTAATCTGCTGCTGAAGTGTTTAAAATGTGAAAAATTAACAAAAGAAAAAATAAATTATCCTAGGCCTGGAATCCACAGTTTGTCTCCAGGTCCCATGAAGCAGGACACATTTCTCTGCATTTAGCTTGTAGATGCTTGAAATGAATAAAGGGGATTGTGATTAACCTGACGCTCTGTACCTGTCTCCACCTCCTGTCAACCCTCACCCTCTTCTCCTTCCCTGAAAGGCAACTCTCAAGGAGACCCTCCTGCTTTGACAGAGCCCAGGGCCTGTGTCTGGCTGCACAACCCTTTACTGAGATCCCGCTGTTTTATCTCAGCGTCAGGACTAACACAAAGCATGGTATTTTTCCTCCAAACAAAATCTGTAAGAGCCATGAAATGAAATCTCTTCATATTGACCTCTCTCCACATTCCCAAAGATGACTGCATAGGTCATCTGGACTTTGCAGTATTTCAGGAGAGACCCGAGAATGAACCCACTGTGAGAGTGGAATTCTGGGCCTAGTGGGTGGTTCTCAACCTTCCTACCGCTGTGACCTTTAATACAGTTCCTCATGGTGTGGTGACCTCCAATCAAAATTATTTTTATCGCTACTTCAGAAGTGTAATTTTGCTGTTATGAATCGTAATGTGAATATCTGATGTGCAGGATCCTGACATGTGACCCTGTGAGCCCCTCCATCATGACCCTCAAGTTGGGAACCACTGGCCTAGTGAAAGGAGCCGTAAGGTGTGTGTATGTGTGCGCATGTGTGTACGTGTGTTGGAGAAACACATGCATGTAGCAGAGAAAAGCAGTTAGCAACAGCACTGAATTTTCAAATGAAAAGGCTGGTGTAGGAATTTGTCATGTAAACAAAATGCATAAATCTAAGAGACCTGAAGCTTCAGTGGTTAAACGGTGTGTAACTTCCAGGAGAAGCTGAGCAGTCTGGGTCAGCGTCTCTCCGTCTCTCTGGCTGTTGGTTTTATGTGTTGGGAAGGACTTCGGGGCGTACATGCTTCACTGACTTGATTTAGTCTTTATTTAGAAATCTAAAACACTGGCTTTAGTCTATCTCTCTGCTGCTTCTACATAATTCACCATTTCCCCTTCCAGGACAAAACTTGAGGAGATTCTGTGGTGGTCCATCTTGGTACCTTGTGTCTTTTCTCCAAGATGCAGGTCATTTCCAACACTTGGCACAGCTTCTCCTTGGCCATGCTGTAGATCAGGGTGCAGGGAGAAGAGCGTCCGGATGAGTCCAAGCCGTTTACTCATCTGTTCCAGATGACGTCATCCGAGCTACTAACATTCAGACTGCTGTCTGCATTGTGACCACAAGGCCGTTCCCTCCCTGGGGCTGGTGGAGTGTGAAGGTGTGAAGATGGCACACACAGGTGGGTTGGTTTTCAGCCGGCTCTCAGACAGCCCCATTACTGTCCTGCCATAGCCGAGGGTAGCAGTCAGACCCTCCAGTCTGTATTCTAGATTATTCCCTCATAAAAACCAGTAATAGGACTGACCTTAGCCTAAGAATGCTCCCGGTGAAGTATTGTCTGCACAGTGGCCTGTATGCATGGCATCTTAAGTACCTGTTAGCTAGGTTGTCTCCACTTGTAGATTCATTCCAGAATGCCTCGGTTAAAACTCCTTACCATAGGGTAAGGAGGTGCAGAGGAAAATGCAGTGAACATAGACAGAAGTACTGTCTGTGTAGTGCTTCAGATGTTCAGCTAGATCCCCACACCGGGACTTGGGGGCGTGGAGAACATTAGTCGACTGATTTTCTTTGTGTGCATGGATTAAAATGACTCACGTTGCATTCAGGTTCACCTCAGCTCTCTTGTTAGCCACGAGCCCAGTGTCCTTGGAAACAGTAACCAAGGTTACTTATCTCCAAGCTGTGCATTGTGTCAGGCAGCTTCACCCGCCTCTTGAATGGGATTAATAAGCACTGCTGGGTTTGGGAGCCATGCCTTGCCTTTCTGTTCCTGGGGTTGGCGTGTGACCTGTGTCTGGACATGTTCGAGACAGCAGAGGCTCAAGGCGTGCTCAGATATTATCTCTGCTTTCCTTTGCTGTGTCTGCTAGTCAGCATTTCATCTGGGAGACACATTGTTAAATTCATGTTTTGTGTTGCTATACATATTTTGGGTGTTTGGGTTTTTCTTTGTTTTTATTTTTGGTCTTATTTCCTGTTTTTCTATCTATGTATCATCTAAAAGATTTCTTAAAAACAGAAATTGGAAATGCTTGCTTTGTACCAGGGGCTGCTCTGAGAATTCTCCTAAGTACCTTCGAGGTCAGATACCTTTTGTTAATGGATGAACTGTGATGTTTTCAGTCATTTGTCACAAAGAAGGGGTCCTTGAAGCCTGCTGTAGACATCCCAGCAGATGTCACAATTCAGGTCAAGATGTGTGTAGCCTGGTTTTATGTCTAGGTTGGGTACCATTTCTCTGGAAAAGGGTTCACCAAATAATATTGCAAAGCCCCCTCCTTCCTAAGTCCAGCCAAGGAAATAGGGCTTAGTGAAACAGTTCGCTGTGTTTTTTTAAAAGTAACTTTATAGCCGAGTGGTGGTGGTGCACGCCTTTAATCCCAGTACTTGGGAGGCAGAGGCAGGCGGATCTCTCTGAGTTCGAGACCAGCCTGGTCTACAAGAGCTAGTTCCAGGACAGGATCCAAAACCACAGAGAAACCGTGTCTCGAAAAACCAAAAAAAAAAAAAAAAAAAAAAGTAACTTTATAAATACTTTTCATTATAATAATGAAAATTTACCAGTTTCATTCTTTCTGTGTTGAATCTAGTGCAGGGGACTTAAAGAGCACTCACCTCTCATGTCATAGCTGTGGCCGAGTTAATCTGGTGAATGTCACAAGTCATGAAACTGCCTTGTGTGTGATGTGGAATGCGGTCCCATATGGTAAAGGATGGTGCAGCCTTTCCCTCCTCTGTCTACATCTTCATAAACACTACTCTGATTGCTGTGTTTATGTGCTGTAGAACCGGGCATTTCATCTTCTCAGGCTTGTTCTAAGCCACCCCCTCTCTAACAGGAAACACCCTGGACTATGGCCCTTTTCTTTGCTGGGTTAGGATTCCATAGATGAGGTCACTAGAATGAACACAGAGCAAAGCACCTTAGGAAGGCGCTAGACTCCCAGGTGCTCAGGACACCTTAGCTACTTCCCAGTGCTAATGTTTACCTGGATGCCTTTAGAGCGGGCGGGAAGGGGGTTGTTTCTATGTCTGTATGTTCCTGTCAAAAGAACAGCCTTGGGTGTCATTCCCCAGGTAGGGAGGGAGCCAGGAGCAGAGCAGGGAGGAGAAAGGGGTAGCAGGGGGAAAAGGGAGAGATGGCCTGGAACTTATTAAGTAGGCCTGGCTGACTGACTAAAAAGCCCCAGGGATCCTGCTGTGTCCACCTCCCCAGCCCTGAGATTACAAGAGTGTGTCACCACACCTGGCATTTCTTCTTTATTCTTCTCCCTTTTATTGATATTAATTTTTTTTGTTTGTTTTTGTTTTTCGGGACAGGGTTTCTCTGTGGCTTTTTGAAGCCTGTCCTGGAACTAGCTCTGTAGACCAGGCTGGTCTCGAACTCACAGAGATCCGCCTGCCTCTGCCTCCCGAGTGCTGGGATTAAAGGCGTGCACCACCATCGCCCGGCTATTGATATTAATTTTTTTTCACATAATATACCCTGATTATGGTTTCCCCTTCCTCTACTCCCAGTTCCTCCCCATCTCTCCCGCCCCCCCCCCAATCTGGATCCACTCCCTTTCTATCTCTTATTAGTAAACAAACAGGCTTCTAAGGGGAAATAATAAAGTATAATAAGATAAAGCAAAAACTAACACATCAGAGTAGAACAAGGCAAACAGAAGGAAAAGAGCCTGAGAGAAGGCACAAGAATCAGAACCCACTCGTTCGCACACTCAGGAATCCATAGAAACACTAAAGTAGGAACCACAATATGCATGCAGAGGCCCTGATGCAGACCCGTGCAGGCCCTCTGCGTCCTGCCTCATTCCCTGAGTTCATATGAACTTCGCTTATGTTGATTTAGAGGAAATGGTGGTTGTTACATTCTTTCTGCCTCCTCTTCCATGAGGTTCCCAGAGCCCTCCCTAGGTCCCTGGGCTGTCTAGATTCTTGGTCACCCAAATAGTGTTGGGTATGGGCTCCATCTTGTGGAGTGGGTCTTAAGTCAAACCAGATATCGGTTGGTTACTCCCATAAGCTTTGTGCCACCATTGCCCTAGCATATCTTGCAGGTAGGACACCATTGTAGATAACAGGATTTATGGCTTCCTTGGTGTTTATGCTTCTCTTTTGGCAGTGTGCCAAGTACCTTCATGTACCAAAGATGCTAAAACATAGGGATGAAGGTTTCTATATAGGCACCAACTCAACTTCTCCATGTTAAATGAGTTGTGTAGTTGTCTTCAGCAATGGGGCCTTGCTGTCAGTTTGTGGAGAGCAACCTATACTCTTGGCAACAGCCTAGGTGGCTTTGGCTTGGGGATTCCCATGGGACACTTTTGGTCAACACAATGAAATGTAACCCAGGCGTGGTACTGAAAGCTTGATTTGGTGACAAGATGTCCAGCTGGAACTTTCTCTCCCCTGTTATTTGATGATTTCATTGAGATCGCTTTCATGCATGTATATATTTTAAGAAACTTCCTCTGTATTAGGTTTCCATATCACCCCTCAAATGGCCCCTAATTTTAGCTGTCTCTCCCCATTCTCCCTCCCTTAACCCTCTGTTCCTTCTTCCCTACTTGATCCTCCTGTTCTAGCCCTCCCATCCGTCCATAACTATCTGTTCTATTTCCTTTTCCTAACAAGATCCGTCCGTACCCACTACTCCCTTTCTCTATACCCAGCCTCTGTGGTTCTATGGACTTTAGCTTGATTGTCATTGACTTAACAGCTAGTATCCACATAGAAACGAATACTTAGCATATTTGTCTTTCTGGGTCTGGGTTTTCTAGTTCCATCCATTTGCCTGTGAATTTCATTTTTTTTAATGACTGAGTAGTACTCCAATGTGTAAAAGTGTGACATTTTCTTTATCCATTCTTCTGTTGAGGGACATCTAGGTTGTCTCCAATTTCTGGCTACTATGAATAGAGCAGCAATAAACATGATTGAGCAAATAGCTCTGTGGTAGAAGTGTCTTTGGGGTTTATTATGCCCAAGAGTGGTGTAGCTGGATCTTGGGGTAGAATGATTCCCAGCTTCCTGAGGAACCAACACATTGATTTCCATAGTGGTTGCACAAATTTGCACTCCCACCAAGGGAAGGGACCAATGTTCCTTCCCTTTCTCTCACCAGCATGAGCTGTCATTATTTTATTGATCTTAGCCATTCTGACAGGTATAAGATAAAATCTCAAAGTAGTTTTGATTTGCATTTCCCTGATGGCTAAGGATGTTAATTTGTTTTTTTTGGGGGGGGGGGGCTTCGAGACAGGGTTTCTTCTCTGTGTAGCTTTGGAGCCTGTCCTGGAACTTGCTCTGTAGACCAGGCTGGCCTCAAATTCACAGCCTCTGCTTCCTGAGTGCTGAGATTAAAGGCGTGCACCACCAAGCCTTTCAAGTTTCCTCTTTTAAGAATTCTCGCCAGGCAGTGGTGGCGCACGCCTTTAATCCCAGCCCTTGGGAGGCAGAGGCTGGTGGATCTCTGTGAGTTCGAGACCAGCCTGGTCTACAAGAGCTAGTTCCAGGACAGGCTCCAAAACCACAGAGAAACCCTGTCTCGAAAAACCAAAAAAAAAAAAATTTCTCAACTGTGGGCTGGAGAAATGGATCAGCGGTTAAGAGCACTGACTGCTCTTCCAGAGGACTGGGGTTCAATTCCCAGCACCCACATGGCAGCTCACAACTGTCTGTCCAGGGGATCTGACACCTTCACACCAATGCACATAAATAAATCATAAAAAAAATTAAAAAGAATTCTCAACTGGAGCCAGGCGGTGGTGGTGCACACCTTTAATCCCAGCACTCAGGAGGCAGAGGCAGGCGGATCTGTGAGTTCGAGGTCAGCCTGGTCTACAGGACCAGGACAGTTCCAGGACAGGCTCTGAAGCTAGAGAAACCCTGTCTCAAAAAACAAAAAACCTCTGTTGTACCTGTTGTGGTGGCCTATAAAAAAAAGGGCTCATGAGTGCTTCTGCTGTTAAGAGTAGCCTCTGGATTCCCAGGGAGTGCCTGCTGGAAAGGTGGGATAAAGCAATGAGTGAGGGGTGGAGGTTAGAAGCTGAAGATCTGTGTGATCCACTGGAGGTGGGGGTAGGGGAAGGGAGACTATAGCAGGTTTCTGAGCTGAGGGTCTAGAGTGCATATCTGACATTTTTATGTGGGTTCTGAGAATGAACTCAGGTCCTTATGGTTTACACAGCAATCATTTTACCAAGGCATCTCCCCAACCCTTGCCAGGGTTTTTGTAGGAAAGTTTAATAACAAAGAATATCAGCAAGTATTTTCTTTCTATAGTACAATGATTACTATGGGGTTCCTATTCTGTCTGACTTAAAGCTTGGCTTCATGCTGAAAAGTCAGTCTCTCTGCGTTGCTTTTGGTCATGTGCTAATGTTACGTGTATGCTCCTCTGATTTTCCAAATTGTTTTAAAATTTCCTGTTTATGATGTGTGCATAGAAGGGTGGATAAATAGCATAAAACAAGGTAAAATTGATGGAAAAGCATTGCAATAAAGTAAAATTTGCAAGATAGAAATCATTTATATATGTCACTGGCATGTTTGTATTGCTAAAACAGACATTCCATGAACACATGACCAGCTACCCCGCAAGTCAAATGAAAAAGCACTGGCTGGCTCTCCTCTCAGACAGGCTGTCTGGCCTCCCAGCGGTCACCTAGGAAAGCTTGTTAGACTTCTGCTGCTACCCTGATGGGCTGTGGCAGCTGGTTCATTGTGAAACAAGGAATAAAGCTAAGGAAGGCTATTGCTCTTTGCTTATACTATAGAAGTTTTGTGTTATTAGATGAGCAAAGGCATGTCTTCTGTTTCTTTGATGGTAGACTTGACACTTTGATTTACCAAGACAAAATGGAATGCAACACCTTTCGTGTGTGTTTGTGCGTGCGCGTTTGCCAGCAGGAAGTGCCCAACCTTTTTACATTGTGACGTGACTTTTGTCTGCTACGATGTGGGGGCCACATTCACAGCTATCCTGGGATCTGTTCACGAGCTGCAGGTTGGACACACCTACACCCACATGCTGATGATACCGATTCCCGATTCTCTGCATGGGTGTGAAATGCTGACATGATTCCACCAGGGTTTCTATTTTAAGTACGGACCATGAGCATCCTAATGGCCACAGCGGAACAGTGTCTGAGTACTGACACACATGCACACACACCTGAAATGATTCGTAAAGGGCTTATGTTAAGCAGATAGATTTATTAAAAATAATGCTAATATAATCCCAGGGCACACTGATTTCAAGAGGGTCTTTGCAACAGATTTCATCATAATCACTTATCAACTAAACTTAACTTATAGAATTGCTAAATAACAGAGGAAAAGAAAGGACCGGGCTAATTAATCCAGTAGAGACTAAGCTGGCCTTGATATCCTTAAACATCTATCCAGCCAGCAGCCACGGGCAAAGCTGGTCTCTAGAGGGTTAATCAAGGCCCAGGGCGATCTTTGCAATGGACTCCTCCTGCACCTGCCAAGGCTCCGAAAGGCTTGGGAACCAGAAAGAAAGCAGGAACAGTATCCTACACTGTTCCAGGTCTTATAAAGGATTAAAGGCCAGTTAAAGATTTTCATGTTTGCTATTTCAAAATGCTAGTTTTAAAAAATTTTACTAGCAGTGTTTTCCCTCCACGTCTCTTAAACGCAAACACCCAGTGTAGAAACACTGGCAGGAGAACCAGAGAGGAAGAGGGAGAAGACTGTGTGGCGGATGCTGGTGCTGCTGAGGGGCTGCGGATGCCAGCTGTGGCAGCACTAAATCCCCCAGTAAGGCATCAGGTGTCGGGAGTCATAAACGTCTGGAAAGACACCATAGGGTGTGTCTATCATCTGCACGGTCGACTTCCCGAAAAGCTGGTTCTCGTAGTCTATCAGCTGCTTCCAGAAGCCCACGTTGGGCCTGATGACAGGCCTCCGGGCTTTCACCCACCTGTACGCCTCCAATAGACACACATTGTGGAATTTCATCAGGTACGCAATGCAGAGGGTGGCCGAGCGGCTCACTCCCGCAGCACAGTGCACCAAGGTTGCCCCATGCTTCTTGCTCACACTGTGGATCTTGTCAGCCACAGTGTCAAAGTACAATCCAATGGGCGCATGAGGAATGTCAGCCAGAGGCACTTTAACATATTCAAGCTGGGGCCAGTTGTAGTTGGGGATCTCAATGGTAGCATTAACGATGCAGGTGATGCCTCGGGCCTGGAGGAGGTGCCGGTCGGAGGCCACACTGCCTCTGCCCAAGAAGAGAGAGGAGGTGATCTGAGCAATGCCTCCTGTGTCTCCCTCGGAAATCATCCTCCGAGGAGCCATGAGAGTCCGTGGGAGCGTGCTGTGACCTCTGGAGCTCATGAAGATGCCAGCAGTCAGTCACACTTTCATCATCGGAGGGGCAAGACCAAAGAATGGTGAAGTCTGTCCTCCACCAGGGAATTCAAGACTGCAGCCTCCTTCCTACAAGACACGGATATCTGATGTCAGAACTGCACGCTACTCATTTGCCACAGCTGCTTCCAGTACCGGGAAGGGAAAGAGCTAGGAAGCTATTTTCTAAGGCAGAGTGCATTCTTTGTAGAAGTACACAAATCCCTTTCTATTGACTATTAGGAAATGTAGCCTGTAATGACAATATGTAAAAATCAATATAAAACCAAGCTTTCTTTTCTTCAAAGCCCTTCAGTGAAAATAGTCACCCTATTTTTAGGAAAGTTAAAGACAGAAAACATGCCTAACTGGTTCCTGAAGAGCCATCTGGCAGAATCCTGCTGAAGGAAGGGCATTCCTTGATTTTTCAGGGCTGGGATCAAACCCAGACTGAAGCTGGCTAGGCAAGTGCGTTTATCACTAAGTTACTGTCCCTGCCCAGAAGTCCAAAAGGCTGTACTCCAGAGACACAGCATCAGGTCCTCCCCACACCGAATTCTAGACAGGGAGACCTTGTGGAGAAGGTGTCTGAAAGTGATGTCCCATCAGACAAGGTAGGTGATAAACTACCTTAATAGAATAACAAAACTAAGTTGGAAGCTAGCAGAAATAAAAAAGCCAAGCCATCTTTGTTCGTTACTATTTAAAAATACTTTTTTGTATTTATTTTTTGTGTGAGTGTCTGTATGAGGGGCATGTGGAGGTCAGAGGAAGTTGTGAAGCTTGGTTCTCTCCTACTATGAGTTTCGGGGATCGAACTTGGTTTTATCAGGCTTGGCAACAAGTACCCTCGGTGCGGGAGAATTGTCATATTTTAAATAAATGCTGATTGGCTGATAGCCAGACAGGAAGTATAGGTGGGAAAACCAGACAGTAAGTAGAAGTGGGGCAATGAGAACAGGAGAATTCTGGGAAGAAGGAAGTGATCTGCCTCCGCTGAAAGGTACGGAGCCATGTGGCTAACACAGATGAGAATAATGGGTTAATATAAGTTGTAAGAGCTAATAAGTAATAAGAGCTAATACGAAGCCTGAGCAGACTGTGTAATTTCTTTGAGGCTTACCGACTGTGGGAACTGGGCAGGACAGAAACCCCAACAAGCAGCAGGCCCTCATGTTACATACCCTTACCTGAGCCATCTTTTTTTTTGGCTTTTCGAGACAGGGTTTCTCTGTGGTTTTGGAGCCTGTCCTGGAACTAGCTCTTGTAGACCAGGCTAGTCTCCAACTCACAGAGATCCACCTGCCTCTGCCTCCCGAGTGCTGGGATTAAAGGCGTGCGCCACCATCGCCCGGCTCTACTGAGCCATCTTACCAGCCCAAGACACCCATTATCATTTTATGATCCATGAATACTTTGTAAGTCCAATTAAATTTAAGTAAAATACTGTAGCCTTCCAATGAAAATAATCCCAGGCAACTTGAAGGCACAGTCATTGTGTGTGTTTATGTACACAGTGCTGGAGAGTGAATCAGGGCCTGCCTCAAACATGCTAGTAAGCACCAAGGGAGTTAAATCCTCACCTTTGAAGGTCAGGCACAATCTTCAAAAATTTTATTACTGTTAATCAGCTAAATAGGAATTTAGCTGAGCTGACTCGGTAATTATAACCTTACCCTCCTCTGCCAATTCGAAGCTTCTGGGTAAATCCTGCTGGATTCAGGGATGTGCTGGCATTAACATTAATTAAGTGCAGTATCTGAAGTCTGTTTCCCCATTAGTAAAGTGTTTACTATAAAATATCGGCGTAAATTTATAACAACAGAAAAGGAAATTATTGAACTGGGCATGGCAGCATATGCCAAGCAGGGGATTGCGAGTCCCAGGCCAGCCTGTGCTACTCAGTGAGACTATGCCTCAAGGTTTCCTGAGATTTCAGACACACCACTCTCACTGCCAAGCCATGTTTCCTAGTTTGTGCGTCCTGATTAAGTGTGTAACACTCGTCTGGTGCCACGGGAAACCTGAGTGCTCAGCCAAACATCTTGCATAGCGGCAGCATTATGGTACTCACGTGCTGAGGAGTTCAATGAGCTGCAGCCCTTGGTCTGGATCCAGAAGGTCTTAGGTAAACAGTGGTTAGTGTATACAAATCAGATCTGTAGGAAGACAAGGATGCAGTGAGTTAGGGAGCCGCATGCCATTCCTCCTGTGGTTTTTGTTTCTCTGTAGCTTTGGAGCCTGTCCTGGAACTAGCTCTTTGTAGACCAGGCTGGCCTCAAATTCAGAGCTCTGCCTGCCTCTGCCTCCTGAGTTTTTGCTAAAATCAAATATGCGATGGATTTTGAAAGCAGGGTCTGCTGAACATCTCTGACGTGACTTAAGGGATATACCAACTAAGTATCGGGGACATAAACCCGGTCTGCAAGCATTAGGCACAGTTTTGGCAAAGGTGATTCAGGGACCACAGCACATACCACTGACGGCATCAGCGTGCTCTCTAGGCCTCTGTAAGACCTCCCTGGCACCCACCGTCACCCCAGGAACATGAGGACCTGAGCCTGAAGTCACAGCAGGAAGAACGGGGTGGCAATGGACTGTGACGTGGGGCACAGAAGTGGTGTGGAGTGAGCATTATCTTCAGATGTGGGTCCCTGACAGCTTCACAGCAACGCCAGAGGCAGCGGCGCCACCAGCTGGCTCTGCTGTGAGGAGAGTAAGCAAGTTCATCCTCGTTCCCGTTTTAGCCTCTGTCCATTCTGTAGCCCGACAAGCACCATGTCCATCTCCAGAAAGGGCTTCCCCCCCCATGCAGATCCCACAGACCCCCGTCTCACCCAGATAAACATCACACAGCTCTGCTCACATGTAAATGATGTGCAAACCGACATAACCACCAAGTGTGCCACCTGACAGTTGACACAAATACTCCAGACACAGGTCCTTCAAAATACCTGGGCACCCCACTCAATAATGTTCCTTTATAATCCATTCCTCTTAGGCCTCAACCTCATTTACTTTGAGTTGTGTGTATGTGAGACAGAATCTTACTAGGCTTAGCTAACTACTAACCATCTATGTAGCCTAGGCTGGCCTTAAACTCTTAATCCTCCTGCCTCACTCTCTTGAGTACTGGGATTACATGCATGTGCCACCACACTTAGCTTTGAAGTTGTCTATAAGAGTTCTGTTGCCGGGCGGTGGTGGCGCACGCCTTTAATCCCAGCACTCGGGAGGCAGAGGCAGGCGGATCTCTCTGAGTTCGAGACCAGCCTGGTCTACAAGAGCTAGTTCCAGGACAGGCTCCAAAACCACAGAGAAACCCTGTCTCGAAAAACCAAAAAAAAAAAAAAAAGAGTTCTGTAGATTTGGGGGTGTCTGGCTGATTTGAGCAGAGTATGCAACTCAGTGATGCTGGGCGGAACTCCATTTTTGATATGAGTGGTACTCAGCTGTGTAAAAACACCATGTGGTTTCTTTATCTGCTCACCTGCTGATGAATACTGCATTGTTTTTAGCTTAAGGCTATTTTGAGTAAAACACTATAATGTTCAGAACCAGGCCTTTGTGTGAATGAATGGTCTCTCTTGGTTAAATACCTAGAAGTAATGAGACATAGATTTAACACTTGCAGATGGTTTTGAAAGCTGGGCATGGTGAGGCAAACCCATAATCCCATCCCAGCACTGGGAAGTTGGGGCAGATGGATCATAAGTTCAAGGATAGCCTGAGCTACACTTTGTTTCCATTGCAAACCAGCAAAAGAACAGAGAATATAATAAAAAAAATTAGGGGCTAGGATTTAGTTCTATGGTGGAGCGCTTGCCTGGCATGCATGACTCCTCAGATCCACCGTTAGTCCTCAGGCTGGCAAGATAACTTAGCAGGTAAAAGTGCCTTCCCCTGAGCCCGAGGACTGAGTTCCTTCCCCAGAACCCACACAATGGGTTGTTGTCCTCTGACCTTCACACAAGCTGTGGTGTGCCTCACGCAACAAGTTAGTTAGCAATGTAAAAACACCAGCACCACCACAGGGAACCAGATGCCCAGTTGGCATTTAAGAGCTCCATGCCCTGCTCTTGTAAGGGATTAGGGTGCCATTCCAGTACCCACAAGGCAGCTCACAAACCTGTTCTAGGAGGGATATGATGCCCTCTTCTGGCCACTATGGGCACCAGGAATGCATAGAGTACATGCATACATGCATGCATCCATCCAGGCAAACAAGCATATATAGGTGGCTCGTGCCTGTAATCACAGCACTTGGGAGGTGGAGGCAGGGAGATCAGGGGTTCAAGATTATTATCCTCAGCTATGTAGCAACCCAGAGGCCAGCCTGGGTTACATGATACCTTATACCCAAAGCCAGGTTCAGTTCTCTCACAATGCAGTGACTTTTCTGTCAGAATCCCATGGGAGGTGTTAGGACTTAGACCACTGGCCCCAGTTTCAGAGCAGTTCAGAGAAGGACTGGAGAACTTGAATTTCCTAGCTGCTGCTGCTGTGGGTCAGGGCAATCTGAGAGACGCTGAAGCACTGGGTACCATGTGGTACCACCCGGGACACCCTACGAGGGCTAAGATGCTCAGAGTGCTGCCCCATGCATGGCACAGGGGTCTGCAGGATGACAGGGGCAAGTGTACTCTGCGGATGGTGTGTGGGGGTGTAAAGGTGTGCAGACTGTGAGCTCTTCCCCGAACAAAACCACTGTGGCAATCAATAAATGCAAAACTCAAAGTGCTAGCCGGGCGGTGGTGGCACACGCCTTTAATCACAGCACTTGGGAGGCAGAGGCAGGCGGATCTCTGGGAGTTCGAGGCCAGCCTGGTCTACAAGAGCTAGTTCGGGGATGGGCACCAAAGCTACAGAGAAACCCTGTCTCAAAAAACAACAAAAAAACTCAAAGTGCTGACGAATCTCTACTCAAATTTCCACAGCCTGTGTTCTCCCAAATCATCCTGCCATCCAGGAGGCTGCCAGCCCTGAGCTGGGGAGCTGGTGCCCAGGCTGGAGGCCAGGCTTCGCTCCTTACTGCTCATGCACTCAGCGTGGACAGGGAGGACAGATTGTGCGTCCTCCAGGCAGAATCCAAGCAAGGCAGACACGATGCTCTGTTCCTGCTGCCACCGCCAGTCTGTGCCAGCAAACCTGCTCCAAAATGCCAAAGCTGGCTACAAGGTTTAGAAAAACACCTTCTGTCAGCGAGTGCTCCGAGGGCAGGTAAGACAGACACTTCTCTGACAAGAGTCCCCTTGCCCCGACATGATGGAAAACTCACGTTTGGGTAGGGCAGGATGACTGCAATTTGAAGAAGGCAAATAAAGCCAGGAAAGTTCCCCAAAAGTGTCCTCCAGCTCTGCACCACACACAGATTCTCTGTGGAACTGTGTGGGACGCTGTGTCCTCGTCACAGTGTCCTGACGGCAGCAGGACCCCTTTAAACACTGACAGATGAGCTAAACTCCTCCTGCATGTCACCTAGTATCCAAAACAAGAGGTCTGGCCTGCCTGCACACCCTTCGGGGCACAGAGCCTTCCTCGTGGCATAGGGACACAAGGCGCTGTCCCTGAGTGGGCAAAAGCAGCCTAGTGTGACCCACTTCTAAGAATGGCAGAGCCTAAGTGTAAAGAATACAAAAGCCCAAGGTAAGCCAGGCAGTGATGGCGCATGCCTTTAATCCCAGCACTCGGGAGGCAGAGGCAGGCGGATCTCTGTGAGTTCGAGACCAGCCTGGTCTACAAGAGCTAGTTCCAGGACAGGCTCCAAAACCACAGAAACCCTGTCTCGAAAAAAAAAAAAAAAAAACAAAAACAAAAAGTGCTTATTTTTCTCATATTAAAAATGCAGAAAGTGGCTACATTGGGGCAGGAAAGCTAGAGAGAACCGCAAATATGTATGTATGTGTAATACACATGTTGTATTATATACATGTTATGTGTATATATACAGAAAAATATACATAATGTATTCAAAGTTCTGTCACTTGGGCTGACAATGTTCCTCACAAGAATCATAGACAGGCAGTGGTGATGCACGCCTTTAACCCCAGCACTTGGGAGGCAGAAGCATCAGTTTGATGCCAACTTGGTCTATAAAGTGAGTTCCAGGACAGGCTCCAAAGCTACACAGAGAAACCCTGTCTCAAAAAACAAAAAACAAAAACCCAAATCATAGACTACAAACTGGTACTAATCACAAGGAATCTTTTAGGATGTTGGTCAGGATTCAAATGGCTCCTAAAAACAATACAGACTCTTGCTATTGCCTTTGGGGACACTTCTCTACAGCAAATGGAGCTCACTGCAGAAGAACACATCTGGACCCCAGGAGACCTGTGGGCTGCAGGGAGCCCAGTCCATCACAGCTCCTGCACCTATGGCTCTGGGAACATCAAGAGAGGGAACAGAAAAGTTCTAAGAACCAGAGAACCAGGAAGTCTGCTGTGTGACTGCCTCTTAGAAATGGCTGCACAACCATGACTTGAACAATGACGATAGCAATAGGTATGCTAACGAGGAAGAGGTAAATTTTTACACGGGCCATCCCAAGACAAAGACCTATGGCAACCAATGACAGCTTCCAGGGATGAGCACCATAACTAGTAATACATTACAAAGTGATCAGTCCTGGAGCTGGAGAGATGGCTCAGAGGTTAAGAGAACTGACTGCTGTTCCAGAGGTCCTGAGTTCAATTCCCAGCAACCACATGATGGCTCATACCCATCTATAATGAGATCTGGTGCCCAGAATACTATATACATAATAAATTAAAAAGTAAAAAAAAAATAATTAAAAAAAAGGTTTTCAGTCCTGAAACCATACACACAAAACAAAAATGGACTCAGATTGTATTTATATATTTGTACATATATGTATATATATAGAGAGAGAATATCAATTTGAGAATAGAGATGGAAAATAAGAGAGGTTGGAGGAAAAGGGAGAAGTGATATTATATTTTAATTTAAATAAGCAAAATAATAAAATATTCCTAGCTTCAGGAACTTCCGAGGGACAGAGGGGTGATGGAAGGATAGGTGTTATAGAATTAAAAGTATACACACACACACACACACACACACACACACACGAGATTTGTCTGTCTGGGTATATGCACGTGTCCAGAGGCCAGAAGACAGCTACTGGATCCCCTAGGAGCTAGAGATAGGTGGGTCCTCTG
This sequence comes from Chionomys nivalis, assembly GCF_950005125.1. Taxonomy (NCBI): domain Eukaryota; kingdom Metazoa; phylum Chordata; class Mammalia; order Rodentia; family Cricetidae; genus Chionomys; species Chionomys nivalis. Next base: position 64,723,777 of record NC_080092.1, read on the forward strand.
CAGGAGCAAAAAGCATGTTTAGCCCTGAGCCATTTCTCCAGCCCCTACAACACTGTTACTTTTTTACACATTTTATCCTTCTGTAGATAGCATCTATCTAGTTCTGTAAAAAAAAAAAAAAAAAGAAACACTTAAGGTCACTCCTTTTAAAACAGAAACATTTTAGCCTATGCAGTAATACTGTTTTTCTCATCTATTTTCACTATTAAACCTTATAAGTGTGCACCACTAAAAGAAAAGTTGAGAATCACTCTAGTTTCAGAGACAGGGTCTCAGGTAGCTCAGGTTAGCCCCCACCTCACTATGTAGCTGAGGCTGACCTGGAACTCCTGATCATCTTACCTCTACCTCCCACACTTCAGCCTAAAAATCATAACATGATTGATAATCTCTCATTAAGGAAACAGTTGACAGAACATTAAGAATACAATTCTAGGTGCTGCAGAGACAGCTCAGCAGAAGAGCACTGCCTGCTCTTCCAGGTCCTGAGTTCAATTCCCAGCACCCACATGGTGGCTCACAACCATCTGTAATGAGATCTGCTGCCCTCTTCTGGCCTGCAGACATACATGCAGACAGAACACTAAATACATAACAAATTTTTTAAAAAAAAATACAATTCTAACAACTATGGTGTAATATTTATGTTGAAATAAAAGATATCCACAAGTTGCTTTTAACTGTAAAAGTCAGCAGATTGAGCGGGACCTTGACAGTCTACGGTAGGAGGTTGAGGTCATTTTGCTTTTGCCACCATATTAATGAAACAATACAGCAGCGTTCTTGGATGAGGGCAAATACACCCAGTACACGTGAAACTAAAACGCCTGGGATCCCAGAACTTGGGAAGCTGAGGCAGGAAGATGCGGTGGGTTTGAGGCCAGCCTAGCTATCGTGAGGACCAAGTAACTGGACTATAGTGTAAGATACCATCTCAGAAAAATCCAAATTCAAAGCAGAACACTTTCGACAGTTCAACTGGCTCAGTCACCACAATCCCTGCGTGCGACGGAGCTACCAAGCAATGCCTATATAGCATAGCGGGACCAGCTGACCATCTTCTCGACCTTGTGTGGACACATTTGCTAAACCCATTGCAAATGATATCCTGGAATGAGTTCCAGGATAGCCAGAGCTGCTACACAGAGACTCTTTTGAAAATCCTAAAGAGAAAAAGGGTTTGTGGGGTTTTTGAGACAAGGTTTCTCTGCTTTGGAGCCTATCCTGGAGCTCACTCTGTAGACCAGGCCAGCCTCGAACTCAGAGATCTGTCTTCTGGAGTGTTGGGATTAAAGGCATGTGGTGGAATCTTTTTAAATCTTTTTAACTTTGAGACAAGATATCCCTGCAGCCTACACACTGGCCTTGAGCTTCAGATTTTTTGCCTCCCCATCCCAGGTACAGGAATTACAGGTGTGCGCCACCAAGCCTGACCTAGAACTGAAGTTTTAGGCCTTACTCCTACCCAGCATGGTGCTTATCTCGCAGTCATTCATTCATAGGGCAGCATTTACTGTTATTTAACATACAGTGTAATAATGTTGACATTGTCTCCCAGGTTGGGACTGGTGTCCCTGGAACCCAGGTTTGAAGGCCTCGGGTGAGGTTCTAACCAGGACCCACTCTTAGAACTCAGGTGCTACTGTGAGGAAGCCCAAACTAGTTCAACAGCTATCATGTGACAGGCTGAGGGCGTTCCAACCAGCAGCCCAAGGGAGGTCCCAGCTGATCAAAGATAGGGAAGACAGCTGAGCACAAGCCTAGCCCCAAGGCTCCACGTCACGCCTGACTTTAATTGCCCACTGAAGACCTAGCCATTAAGAAGCAAATACAAGCTGTCCCTACAGCACAAGGTCTGGGTTCTTGGTCTACAGGAATCTGGGATCATTAAAGGTACAGGGGACAGGTGCTAGGAAGCAGAGAGTGGTAGCCATATTGTATAATCACAGCATCTGGGAGGCAAGGTAGGAGGATCAGGAGTTGAAGACCTGGACTACAGAGTGAGTTTAAGGGTAGCCTGGGCTACATTAGACCTTGTCCCAAAATAAAAAAGGACTGTCAAAATCTCATCATCACAAAGGTGCGACACAGTCTACCAGAGGGTGACCTTGAATTTGTTTGTTTTGTTTTTCTGGACAGGGTCTGTAGCTTTGGAGCCTGTCCTGGCACTCACTCTGTATTCCAGGCTGGCCTTGGACTCACAGAGATCCGCCTGCCTCCTGAGTACAGTGCTGGGATTAAAGGAGTGCACCACCACCACCACCCAACTTGACCCTGAACTTCTGATCCTCCAGCCTCCACCACCCAAGTGGTAACAATATAACCTGGACCTGGCTGAATCTTCACGGGAAAGAAAAAAATCTCAACTTCAAAATTATAGGTAATTTGGGGACAATACTGTCCCCAAACTTATTTCACCTAATCACTTATGGCACACTCACAGCAACCTACCTCCTCCCTCTCCTCTCCCCTCCTCACCACCTCCCCCCAGGAGAGGAAGGCCGCACCAGGCCTTCTCTGCTATGCAAATGAATGTTCTAGTTAGAGTTGTCTCATTACAGCTACAAACTAAAAGACCAAGGAGTCAGGAAAGCCTGAGATAGTCTTTCCAAGGGAAGAGCACACCAACTGGCTATCCAGTGCCAAGTAGGCAGCCCCGAAACCATACAAGTAAGGTTCTACAGACTGAGCAGAATATATTTAGGAGTACATGTGTATATACCTATTCAGAGGTACATGCAACAAGGAAAAAGGAGGTCATGAGTTTCAAAGAAAAGGAGTACATGGGAGGGCTTGCAGGAAAAGGAAAAATGATAATCTCAAAAATAAATTAAAAAAAAAAAAGCTTGCCACAAACCATCAATCTGGGTCCTGACTGAGCATAGATTTCAAAAGGGCCCTTTCCTCCAGAGACTGAGATGGCAGGAGGCGTCCACAAGCTGACAAACCGGACGGGAAATGTTCCCTGTCAGCTTCACCACTAAAGTACCCAGGAGCTGAGCCAGCCTCACTGACAAGTCATTGGCAAGCACTGTGGCAGCAGCTGCAAGGTCAAGGGTTATCAAAGCATAGAATTTTCACTCCTTCCCACTCATCTTTTCTTGAAAGCCAGATCTGAAAAAAAAAAAACTTTTACAAGCAAAAAAAGTATTTGTGGCATACATAAATAAAAACCGTAAGGACTATAGAGTGTTTTTTTAAGGTGCCTTACAGAAGAAATAGAAAGGAACCATGGCCCTCGTGTGCTCTGAACTCATTCTTACACCATGCCTCCGACTGGGAGAAAAGGTCTCCTGGGTCAGCTGGAACCTTAGGTCACAGAATCTAAGCTCTCAGGACAAAGATTTAACAGGCACTCATACAGACCAGAATTTAGTGTCTTGCAGTGACTTCATTTCTCTCCTTCCTCGCCCCCACACACATCCCTAATTTTAACTTCAGCCAGCAAACCCAAACACAGGCAAACCAAAGCCTAACAAGTGTGCTCCGAAAGCAGGACACCTCTGTAGCGAATGTATCCTAATTTGCTTTTAAATATGTAGGGAAAGAGAAACTTGAATTGGCACCTGTATTATTCTAGTATCACAGACACTGTGTACAGCTGTCTTCTGTGCCTCTTAGGGACATGCACACGCGCACACACACACGCGTGTGTGTCTGTCCTTGTCCTCAGAGACCTTGAACAAGGATGGGTTTGAGTTCATGCCCACTTCACACACTGAGTTCCACCGTTAGGGCTTGGTACAAAGCAAGTGTTCACCAGGAGTAGGAGGCCCTTAAGGCCTTTTAAAGACTTCTATTTTTAGTACCTTATTTTACATAGGTAAATTTTCTATAACTATAAACTGTCAAATAAAATCAATAGAAAGCCTGGGTGGTGGTACAAACCTTTAATCCCAGCACTTGGGAGGCAGCGGCAGGCAGATCTTGAAAAAAATCAAAAAAAAGGGGGGGGGGCTGGAGAGATGGCTCAGTGGTTAAGAGCATTGCCCTCTCTTCCAAAGGTCCCGTGTTAAATTCCCCGCAACCACATGGTGGCTCACAACCATCTGTAGTAATGAGGTTTCCGGCAACCACATGGTGGCTCACAACCATCTGTAGTAATGAGGTCTGGTGCCCTCTTCTGGCCTACATACAGACAGAATATTGTGTACATAATAAATATTTAAAAAAAAGAAAAATCAAAGAAAAAATTTTTTGCCAGGCCGTGGTGGCACACACCTTTAATCCCAGCACTTGGGAGGCTGAGGCAGGCAAATCTCTATGAGTTCAAGGCTAGCCTGATCTACAAGAGCTAGTTCCCGGACAGGCTTGAAACCCTGTCTCGAGAAACAAAAACAAAAAAGAACACTAGCTGCTCTTCCAGAGGACGCTGGAATTCCTGGCACCCACCTGCCTAATACTTTTGTTCCAGAGGATTCAATGCCTTCTGGCCTCTGAAAGCATGTGGTGTACAAACACACATGCAGGTAAAACCAAAACAGGAACCAGACTGACCAGGCGTAAGTCACAAACAATCCCACACCAGTTTGGATTAATTATGATTAATAGAATGGTTATTTATTTAAAGGGGAAAACTTACAGATCACCGTACCAGACAACAGCCCTCTGCAGGAAAGGAGCCTAGTTGCCAGAAGCAGAGGCGGGAGAGAGAGACAGAGAGAGAGAGACAGAGACAGACAGAGACAGACAGAGAGAGAGAGACAGACAGAGAGAGACAGACAGAGAGAGAGAGGGAAGTGGCTGCTTTTTTAAAGGGAGAGAGACCACACCCCAATGGGCTGGTATCTCAGCGGCTATTGGCTGAAGGAGAGGAAGAAGCTCCCGCAACACCTCCCCCTTGTTTAAGTAAGAGAGTTCTAAACCTACAATGAAATTATATACAATACAAATGTCCTATTCTAACTAGCTTAAGTCTTATATAATAAATAGCTTGGCCAAGTCATGAGTGGAAAGTAACTACATTATATAGTCTTCAACCCCATTGAAGATCTGAGAAGGGAAATAATGTTACCTGAGTAATTAGGAAGTGCAATCAAACAACTTCCAAAACATGCAACAAATCAGAGACAACTGGCTACCTGGGCAATCACCCAAGGTCACGTTTGCAGCACTGAAACAACCAACTTTGGCTAAGGCCTAACATAACTGACACACCATTTTCAAAGGCAAGAAACTTGTCAAAACTATCTTACCCTCTCTTGGCAGGATATGACAGTCCTATTTTTTCCATTCAGGGATACTATGTATCTCCGTCAGTGGTTGAGATATGGGCATTTCTTTGCCCAAAGGCCAGTTCAGCCAAGATGGCTCCAGGTGGAGTGTCTTTGGTGCTCAACATTCTCTCGGGAATAGATCGATGTCTCACTACCACCTAACTCTGAGTTAGATTAAAGGCCATTTTCTACAGCTCTTTGAAGAGGTTGAAGATTATCTATACCGAGTATAATCTCTATGTATCTAAAGAACCTGATCAGTCTAATTATAAATGACAAACTTAGAATACTATTGATCTATATAATTCTCAATACCTATCTAACTTAAAGACAATAAACAACTGTGAAACAAATGAGGACAATGACCTCCAAATATAAACAATGTGCAAATATACATTCCAATATGGTAAATATATATCAATACACAAATATATAAGTATCTTAATCAGAGGTAGAAATGTACACTGCAATACGGTAAATATACAATATAACCCCCCCACCCCATGTCACTTATTCACTTAAGAAACATCCAAGCCTACTGTGGTTAAACAGCAAACAAGGGGGACCTATGACTTCAAGGTGGATGTCACTAGAGGAATGTAAAAAGGAGCATCACATCTGACCCAGAACTATTCATAATTGCCCAAGGCCACAAACAATCCAGATGTTCATCAACATTTGACAGATAGTGTGTGGTATGTTCAGCCTAAAATGAATCAACTACAGTCTATAGTAGTAGGTATACTACTACTCACCAATACACAGTGTAGACGAAGCTTTAAAAACCCTAGTGCAGGGGCTAGAGCAATGGCTCAATGGATAAAAGCACTGACTGCTATGAAGAGGACCAAGGTTCAACTCCCAGCCCCCACAAGACAGCTCACAACTGTCTGTAACTTCAATCTTAGGGATCTGATACCCTCTTCTGGCCTCCCTGAGCACTAGACACAGATAATACAAACATGTAGCTGAAACACCCACACATATAAAAATACACCAATTTTAAAAATATAAACACTATGGTACATGAATTTACACAATTATCTATATGTCCATGTCTGTATATATAATGATATATATATATATAGCCAACCAAAAGACGGATATGGTATAGTGGCGCAGCACTCGTGAGGCAAAAGCAGGCGGATCTCTGGGAGTTCAAAGCCAGCCTGGTCTACAGAGTGAGTTCCAGGACAGCTAGGACTACAGAGAGATTCTGTCTCAAAACAAAATCTACAAGAATGTTGCATCAAGGTGAAAGAATAAACAGCTATGCTGTTTAGGGGTTTGTACTTAGGAGGCAAAAGTCATAGAAAAAGGGGATTGTTTCCATTAAAGCCGGTGTAGTAATTGGCTGTCCTGGAGACGGGGGAGAAAGATGAAGTCCACTTCTTGGCCTACTAGATTAAGTTACACTTACATTTTCTCTAAAATAAACTTTTCAGGCCGGGCAGTGGTGGCGCACGCCTTTAATCCCAGCACTTGGGAGGCAGAGGCAGGCGGATCTCTGTGAGTTCGAGACCAGCCTGGTCTACAAGAGCTAGTTCCAGGACAGGCTCCAAAACCACAGAGAAACCCTGTCTCGAAAAAAAAATAAATAAATAAAATAAAATAAACTTTTCAGTGTATTTCTTTCTCTTTATAATAAGTCACATTGAAAAGGTTAAGTAAATACTACCAAACATTCTCCTAGCCCAGGGAAAGAACCAGTCCTCTCTGAACGTCACTGTTACTCAGCCTCTAAGGTCAGGGCCCTCATTTGTCCTCTACCTCAGCACTCAGCCCAAGGCCTCCGGAACAGCAAAACTCGTTTGCTAGGTGAACCCATGCACTGCTGACAGGCTGACATGCATTGCGTTATGGGGACCTTTTCCTCACATTGCCAGCTTGAGCTGTGACCCCCATTAACGCTTTCCTGCTTTCTGTTGTGTCTCCCCGGTGAAGCTATCATAAATAATGAAGCTACCACCTTAAATGCCGGCCCTGTAAGTTTATACCCAGGCTGCCTTGGTTGCTTTAGCAACTCTCCCTGCCTTCCACTCCCTCTTGTGTCTTCTCTCAGGAAGGGCAGTCCGCTGCTGTTGGTCGTGCCTGTGTTTTAATAGGGAAGTTTCCATTTTGCACCTGAGAGTAAAGCCCAGGCATCATGAGTCAATTACTCTCAAGATGTTTGTGAAGGGCTCATTTGCCTGTTGCTGGGTGAAATACCAAGGTGCAGTCGGAGGTAACGTAATTTTACAATCAACTGTACTTTAAAAGCATGCTACCTGTTCTAGAAACCAAATCCCTATTAATAGGACCAGTCAAATTTAAAATAATTCTGTTAACAAATCAATTATGCAAATACACATCTATGAAAATGGTGGGAAGAATCTACGAGATGCCAACAGAAAGACACACAGCTGTTCTTCAGAAGGTGATTAAAGGAAGACAAAGGCCTCATCTGTAAAGTTTTAAGTTCTCATTCATACAGAATGAGCAAAGCTCAATTGTGACGCTGGGAAAATATTTTGAATCCATCTTGTTCTAAAACAAAACCCACATGCAAAGGCATACACCTAAGAGTTCTCAATTTCCCAGACTTAGAGCCTCTAGGCACTTCTTAGGATAGGAGTAGATCCGAATGCTATTTGATTAAGGCATCTCACAGAATGCATACCTGCAGTCGGCCAGTAGCAAAGATTTCCGAGGAGAACTCGGCTCAGCCGCGCTCGACAAGGATGCTGAGAAGACTCGAATGAAGCCAACTGTCTCCCGTTTTATGGGGGAAAGCCAAAAATACCAAGCAGCTTTTCTCCTCCCCCAGCGTCAGAAGGTGAGTCAGAGCTGGAGGCAGGAGCGGGGCCCATGTGTCAAAGCCGCCTGTGCAGGGCTCCTTCCTCCCTCCTGGGAATTCTCGGCCCTCATCTGACCCTGATGTAAATTCTTAAGGTGTCTCTGGCGAGGAGCAAGACGTGGTTACTCCTTCTGGGGGAACCTCATTCCTCCGTTTCTCAAAGGAACCGACACAAAAGGCAATGGCAAAATTGCAGCCCTAAACACACATAACTTTGCAAAGAAGACGTACAGTTACCTTTGTTCCCCCGTTCTTAAAAAGAGAGTTGTATCTTGTAAAAGAGACAACTTAGATTTGTGGTGGAAGCCTGCTGCTGCAGACCACTGACCCTGGCCTCTCTGACCTTTCACTGACCTCGGGGAGGACGTTCCGGTATTTCATTAAAGTTCTAAGTGGCTACTTAGGAGCAAGAATCTGCGTTAAAATTCTTGGACCACATTTCATTAAAGTCGGTTAAGAATCCGAATCTTTGCCTTCGTTTTTACATCTGCAAAACGGAAAAGGACAGCTCTGCCACTTATAAACCCATTGAAAATTAACCGAAGAACATTAGCCAAATGCCTAAGGCTCTCCTGAGTGGAAAGTACAAGGTATTGTTTTTAGTAGCCCTAAACAGTGAGACTACTGGTAAACCACCCACCTTCCCTTGCCTCCAAGATGCCCGGTTACCACAACACTAGCCGGTGCCACTGGCAGCATCCACTTCAATACAAGATAGTTATACAATCCACGTAAGGTGGCTACACCACTCGGCTCCCTCCCCTACCCCAAGCCCAACACAGTTCAACTTCACTCCAGAGCAAGGAGACTTAGGAGAAATAAGAGCCATATGTGAGCACCGCACACAGCAATCTACAACCGCGGAGAGACGCTCAAGTTGAGTACTTGGCATCGCAGAAAGCCAAGTGTTTCCAAGGGCTGGCGGTGCCGGTCGCGGGTGCATGCCCGCCAGATGAGGCTCGGGGATCCCAGCCTCTCCCACCCCGTGCCTCGACTCTCCCACCCCGCGCCTCGAGGCCGCCGGGCACCCGAACAAAGTTTGCAGAGCCGAGGGTAGCGAGGGACCCGGGTACCTCTAGCGTCCTCTGCACCTCGTACCGAGCGTCCCGGCAGCGGTGGCGGCTTTCGGGTCTGTGCAGCTTACACGGCTCACGGCTTCTGCCCGCCGGCCTCGCGCGCCTCCCGCTCCCCGCGCGCCGCCGCCCTCTTCCGAGGGCGGGCCCGCGGCGAGGACGCGCGTGAGTTCCGGGCACTGCGCGTGCGCGCTGCGGCGCAGGCGGGGCGTCTCGGCCCCGGTGCCTGCTCACCTGGACGCGCTTGCAGACTCTCTTGGGGCGATGTCCTCCAATCCCGCTTCTGGGTTGGAGTTCGAGGGTTCAGTTCAAATGCCGAGAGGTAACTGCAGAAAAACAAGGAATAAAAGGTGTGAGCGTCTGAGCGGGTGACTCATTACCACCTCTCAGCCACCCCCGCCTCCTCCACTGCGCGAGTCAGCCCCGGGTGCGGACACGCACGCACAAGGACGAAGGCCAACTCACTCCATTGAGACAGGGTCTCACTATAAAGACCAGGCTGGCCTTGAACACACAGAGATCCTTCCCGCCTGCACCTCTGCCTCCCTAGTGCTGGGATTAAAGGCGTGCACCACCACGCCCCCAACTAACTCTTCAGGGTGAATTTTGACGGACAGGTGCCAGCACCGGGAAACTCCAAAGTAGGTAAAGCTTCCCAAACCGCTGACACCACACTGACACACTGACAGTGCCCAACCATGCTCCTATGTACTACCAGGGCCGATACGTGGATCCCTTGAGGTTTATTTGCTCTTATTCTGGAGGGTCTTTTCTCTCTCTCTTAGGTCTTCCCACCTGTAATGAGTAGATGCAAACTGACATTTTGTTTGTTTGTTTGAGGCAGGGTTTCTCTGTTGTTTTGGAGCCTGTTCTGGAACTAGCTCTTCTAGACCAGGCTGACCTTGAACTCACAGAGGTCTGTCTGCCTCTGCCTGGGGAGTACTGGGATTTAAGGCATGCGCCACCACCGCCGGGGGGCAAACTGACTTTCTTTAGAACCACCCTGCTCTCCTCTTGCCAGCAAAACTTGAGGCGGAGTGGGTGGGACAGGGGAGGTAGGAAAGACTTCCTCCAGCTTCTAGCAGTGAGTCAGACTCCAGAAGTCCTGACTTGGTGCCGGTCTGTGCTTACCAGAGCCATGTCCTCACTGTAACAAATAGTTGGCTGAAGTCAAACTAGTAGTCATGGATTTGTGTGGGGAGGGGGCAGAGGTGGAGCACCCTGCACGTGGGAGTTTACAGCTTCTGACATCCCTTAAGCAAAAGCTTGTACTTTTTATTTTGGTTTTTGTTTGTTTTGTTTTTTAATTTCTCTTTTAATGAGATACCAATCAGCATTGGCCAACTGGATTCAGAGTCATTTTGTGGGTGCTGGAATATCTGTAAGTTTTGTCTGCTTCCCAGCAAAAATGTAACACCAAAGGCATTTTAGTGATAATCCAGAGAGAGCTAGAACAGCCTAGACTGAAGAGATTTGATGCCATAAAAAGCATTAGCGCTCTAAAGTTAGGCAAAATTAAGCTTTTAATGTAAGAACTAAAGTAGAGTAAGATTAGGCTAAAGCACTGAGTTCAAACTATGCCTGGGAAAGACATCTTTGTGGCACTATATTCCCGCAATCCGCCTAGTGACTTTTTTTTACATGTCGGTGTAAAAATAGTCTCTAATAGAAGCGATTGCATGCTGATTTAATTTCTGCAACTCTACAGTACTGGGTCTCAACTTTCCTCAATCTGCGGGCCCCTTAGTACAGTTCCTCATGCTGTGGTGACCCCAACCATAACGTTATTTTCATTGCTGCTTCATAGCTGTGATTTTGCTACTGTTATGAATTGTAGGCCCATATTTCTGTATAGCACAAGAGCCATAAGCCCGGTCTGAGGCGGTCACGAACTCTGCAGACAAGCTGTCTCTGTTTAACAATAGCCAGGATGTGCTGCTCCTAGTTTCTTTTGTTATAAATGTAGATTACCTGAGAAGAGATGTTGGCTGAAGCTGATGACTTAAGAGTTAGGAGTTTTGATGCTTCCTCCCTTTGTAATTTGGTGGATGTCTTATAGAGATGCTAATTCATGGCCTACCTGACTGCTAGCATACAGGTAGATGTGGAAGTGACTTGAGCCCATGCACCTGATTGCCTAGGAAACAGCCAAATGTGTTTTCCTGCTCATTTTATGTGATGATATATAAGGTGTTTGGATAATAAAAGAGAGATGTTCGAGAGAGATCTTGCCCTTCCATGATGACCGTGTAAGCTGCGTCTGATTATTCCTCGCGACTCTGTTCCAGTGCAGTTAGGAACTTTGTGTTGGACCCACACGGCCCCCAACAATGAGTTGTAATGTAAATATCTGATATGCAGGATATCTGAAATGAGACCGATGGGAAAGGTCGTTTTGAAAGACCCCCAGTGCTGGGGAGACTCTCACTCAAGTCTCGGGATAACAGCCCCCCCAGTAACTCACGAGAGACCGTCCTTGCTGCAATCACACGAGGCTTTAATTGATGAGATGAGACGGGAACCAGTGCACTGGGGCCGAGACTCATAACCCACGCAGGGGAAGAGTTCGACCCCGAGTGACCGGGGAACCGATTTTTAAGGGAAGAAACCACAGCCCAGTGATCCGGAATTGGCAGGGAGGGTGTCACAGAAAATTCCGAAAATACCAGTGAAGATTATAAGGGGGCAACTCCCTGCCTCTTAGGACCACTTCCAAGGTCATAATCAGCTAGTTCCTAAAACACAATACAATGACAATCACAAGGGGGAAACTCCGTTTCTCAAGATTATTCTCAAGATTACAATCTAACTTTATCTTCAGCTAGTTCCTGAAACACAGTCACTAAACTGGCTACTGTTAGATTCCTGATTCTTCTCTTCCTGGTTAGATTTTTGGCTATTTTCTTCCTGCTGGGGAGGTCTGGATTTACCCAGGTCTTTCAGTTTGACACCCGTCCTCCAAGGACCATGAGCCACAGGTCTCTGCTCCGTGTTCTCCAGTCAATTCATGACTCAGCACCAACACATTCCTCTTTAAATTCCAGTCATTTTTGTTTGTTGGGTTTTTGCTTTCATTATTATTTGCATGTGTGAGTAAGCTCTAGGTGGTGACAAGGAGCAGGGCATTTTCTGTGAGCTACGGGATATAAGCCTTCCAGGAAAAGTCATGTCCGAACCCAAGAGGAGGGAGGCAGGCACCTATGTTCTTTTGTTTTGGTGTTGTTTTTCTTTTGTTTTTGTTTTAGGAGACAGGGTTTCTCTGTGTAATAGCCCTAGCTGCCTTGAAACTCAGAAACTCACTCTGTAGACCAGGCTGGCCTTGAACTCACAGAGACCCATCCGCCTCTGCCTCCTGAGTGCTGGGATTAAAGGCATGCGCCACCATGGCCTGGCACACCTGTGAACAGAGATCCTGCTTTGTGTAGTGTGTGGTGTCACCTAGAGTTAAGTAGAAAGAATCATTGTAATAATTTCTCTGTAGAGCATAGGAACATAAAAAACTTATTTATAGTACTAATGATTGAACCTAAGGCCCTTGTGCGAGGGAGGCAAGCACTGTACCAACTGAACTGCATCTCCCAGCCTGGTAACTTCACATTTATTTATTTGATCTCTATGGGTGTTTTGCTTACATGTTTGTTTGTGCACCACATGGGTGCCTGGTGCCTGCAGAGGACCTAGACAAGGGCAGTCGATTCCCGAGAACTCGAGTTACAGGTGTTTGTGAGACATATGGGTGCTGGATGTTGAACCCAGGTTCTCTTGAGAAACAGTGCTCGTTGCTTTCTCTCCAGCCCCAAAGGAACCTGCCTCTGCCTTCCCAGTGCTAGGGTTTACGGCCTGTGTCACAAAGCCTGGGTCACTTCAATTGAAATAGTTCCATGTAGCAAATGGACTGGCACTCTCTAGACTATAAATATGTGTTTATTGATGTCAGTTACTACAAGAGTCCAGGTTGTGGGGACCCAGCCAAGGTTTGGGTTCCCCTGGTCACAACCACTTCAGTAGTACTTTGGAGCAGCGCATTGTCTTCAGAGTGAGATCCGGCTAGATGGAGCAGAGACACAAGACTTCTACTCTGATTCCATCCTGATGTCTTCCTTCCCCCAAAACAGTCTTAGTTGCTTGTGTAATGGTAAAAGTAAAATGCTGCAGCTCCCTGAGCGGCTGCAGCTGCAGCAGGCCATGAGACCACGCTGCAGGTCTCTGAGTTGGGGCAGACAGCGGCCCCACAGCAGCAGCAGGGACAGTCTAATTCCCACATGCAGTGGGAGAGAGACAGAGACATGGATAGGCATGCCAGGCAGAGTGGGGTTGGATATTTATTTACTGGGTTAGGGAAGGGAAGGGGGAGAAGAAGAGGAAAGGGGGGGAAAGGGAGGGGAAGAAGCTGCGGTAAGGTAAAACTAACCTGTCTTACGAAGATCTAAACACAGCTCATGTTCCCTATTAGTGGGTGAACAATCCAACTGTTGGTGAGTTCTGTTTCACGATAGAAGAGCTGACATCTAAGGATCAAAAAGCAATGTCACTATGAACGCTTAGCCACCACAAAAGGAAAGAACTCAGGCTGGAAGCTGAAGATCAGCCTGCTTCAGCAGACGGGGGAGAGGGGGAGTGGGCATGGCTTGGCTCAGCAGTTAATCTGTTCTTCCAGAAGATCCCAATTTGGTCCTAGCATCTACATTGGATGGCTTACAACTGCCTGAAATTACAGCTGCATGGGATTCGATGCCCAACTTCAATGCCCTCTCCTGAACGGTTCAGGCACCCAAACACCCACGTGCTCGAGGACACACACACTAATTCTTTTTTTAATTAAAAAAGAATGCTTGCACCTTCTATTTATGTCCCTGCCTCTGGTTGACAAATTGGCACAGCTTCGATGTCATCTGTGAGACAGGAACAGCAGCAGTACTCAGGACTCTCAGTCTACAAAGTCTGACTTGGGGGTGCCATTAGGTCTTGTGCTGTGAATACAGATTATATGGTACTAATTACTATAAAGATGCAAATCCCCCAAGTTTCACAAGTACAGTGATGACCAGGCACCTGGGAAAGTAGTCTAATGAGTGTAGAAAAACAAAAGAATTACCAGAGCTACAGTCTCAAGACACATGTCACGTAGACAGAAGTTTGCCTAAGGCTTGTTACACCATAAGATGTAAGACAGCAACTGTATACCTTTCATAGAGATTAAATAGGTTTTATTATATATAAAAATGCTTGGAGGGGCTGGAGAGATGGCTCAGCAGTTAAGAGCATTGCCTGCTCTTCCAAAGGTCCTGAGTTCAATTCCCAGCAACCACATGGTGGCTCACAACCATCTGTAATGAGACCTGCAGGAAGAATACTGTATATATAATAAACAAATAAATATTTTCAAAAATGCTTTGAAAAATCCATTTTTCTAGTAATAAAGGAACATTACCTAAGATAAAAAGGAAAATAGGGGGCTGGAGAGATGGCTCAGTGGTTAAGAGCATTGCCTGCTCTTCCAAAGGTCCTGAGTTCAATTCCCAGCAACCACATGGTGGCTCACAACCATCTGTAATGGGGTCTGGTGCCCTCTTCTGGCCTTCAGGCATACACGCAGAAAGAATATTGTACACATAATAAATAAATAAATAAATAAAAAAAAAAAAGGAAAATAGGAAAAAATACTACCGTCATTAATGACATAATGACTAGCATATGAATGTCTTTACTTTCTCCTCTTCTGTTTTTTTTTGTTGTTGTTGTTGTTGCTGTTGTTGTTTTGTTTTGTTTTTCTTGAGACAGGTCTCACTATGTAGCTCTGGCTTGTTGTAAGAAGGTGGACCATCTCAGCTAGCCACTTGGAATTCCTAAAACACTCACTGTCCTGGAACTCACAGAGGTTCTTCTGCCTCTGCCTCCCAAGTGCTGGATTTAAATGCATGCCTCACCGCACCCAGCAAACTAATGTCTCTGGGAATCTGGGACTTGAACCCGGGATCCTCAGCTTCCCAGGTCATTAGGTCACTGGCTCACCAAGCCTTTCCCTACTTGAGATTTTCTGTTGTCTTAGTTACAATCCTGCCATACAGCACTCTCTACCTTTCAAGCTTCTTGAGGTAGGCAGTAGGAGAGACATTACAACATACCTAGAATAACGAGGTCATTTAACATCTGTCCCTACTCTCTGGCCTTAATTCAATGCTAGGGCTATGGTGATAATGCAGGATTCCAAAATAAACAGCATCCTTGAAAAAATTCACATTTGCTTTAGTATCTCTGTGTTTCAGGTCGTAGTGTGCCCTGTGTGACCCTGAGTGATTTTAACCTGCTCTGAATTATGCCATACAGCTGGGTGGTGGTGGCGCACGCCTTTAATCCCAGCCAGAGGCAGGCATATCTCTGTGAGTTCAAGGCCACCATGGTCTACAGAGTGAGTTCCAGGACAGTCAGGGCTACACAGAGAAACCCTGTATCAAAAAAAAAAAAAAAAGAAAGAAAAAGAAAAAGAATTATACCACACAAGTGTACCTATCCTTGTTCTTGCTTGGCTACAGCTAAATTATCAAAGGTTCCAAGGGAAGGGAAGACACTTGTGGTTTTGCATATTTTTTCCCACTTAATCTTTGCTAAACCCAGCCACACTTCAGATTCAGAGAGTGGAGAATCTGGGCTAAGGTTATAGTATTAGTAAACAGTGAACAAGGGAACTGGAGATGGATGGTAACAAAGGCTAGCTATCCAGATCAGATCAAACCAGCAGCAAACAAGCTCAGGTTTATTGGTGCAGCTCTCTGGAAAGGTTCACCAGTCCCAAGGCTCTGGGCCAGAGAAGTCAGCATGTTTCCCAAGATGGACAGTTCTTATAGTCTTGGGAAAGAGGACAGACATGTCCTGGTTCAAGTGCTAGTGGGTGTTCGGGAGCAGGGCTGTTTCCACCCAGAACTCAGTTTTGGTGCCATTCAGGTAAGGAGGGCTTTACAAAGTAGGCAGGGTTGTACCAAGAGTCTTTTCTGTCCTGAGCGGTCCCAGCCTAAACTAACACCTAGAACTTGAGAGTAGATGAAGAAGAATCGAGTTCAAGGCCAGCTTCAGCACAAGTCTGAGGGCCCAAAGAATGCACCTCTAAAAGAAACAAAAGCAAGCAAAGATTATTGCTCAGTTAATTCTAATACACCAGATAAAGAAGAAAACATCTACCAACAGTCAGTAGTGTACAGTACTCCCTGTCCTCCTGTTATTTGCTGTATAAACTCTTCATTTAAACACCAGTGCTAGGGCTAGAGAGGTAGATTAGCAGCTAAGAGCGCGTTTTCCTTGCACGTTTTCCCAGCACCCGAATAGTGGCTCACAATCATCCATAACTCCATTCCAGATCTGACATCCTCTCCTGACTCCACTGGCACCAGGCACACAGTGCACATATACACAGGCAAGACAAACATACACACAAAATAATATAAGATGAATCTAAAATTTTTAATCATTTTTTTAAAAGGGGGATTGAAAAACTCAGATGCCTGCCTCAAAGAACCTACAGTGGTAATGTAAGAATACCAGAAATTGGCAGGGTGGTGGTGTCTCACACTTTTAATCACAGCACTTGGGAGGCAGAGGCAGGTGAATGAATTTAGAGTTCAAAGTCAGCTTGGTCTACAGAGCGAGTGTCAGGACAAGCTCCAAATCCACACAGAGAAACCCTGTCTTGAAAAACAAAAACAAACAAAAAAGAATACCAGAAAAGATGAGACAGGCCAGGCGATGGTGGCGCACGCCTTTAATCCCAGCACTCGGGAGGCAGAGGCAGGTGATCTCTGTTGTGAGTTCGCGACCAGCCTGGTCCACAGAGCTAGTTCCAGGACAGGCTCCAAAGCCACAGAGAAACCCTGTCTCAAAAAACCAAAAAAAAAAAAAAAAAAAAAAGATGAGAGACAGATTTCCTTTTTTGGGTGGGGGGGTGGCGATGAAGGTGTTATTATGCACTCCTGGCTGTCCTGGAACTTGTCATGTAGACCAGGCTGTCCTTTTGCCTGCCTCTGCCTCTCTAGTGCTGAGGAGTAAAGGTGTGCACACCCTACCCCACCAGAGACACCCTTTTAAAGACACCTAAGATAATTAATGGTGCTTTACATGATTTCCTAAAACAGCAGACAAGGAAAAACCCAGATTTGCTCAAGAGAAGCAGATGCACATGTCAGCTCTGGAGACTCCCCTTTGGGTATGAAATACGATCTGTATCATCTTAAACTGCTGAATATGTAAATGAAGGACATGAGTGGTAGGGTTGCAGAGGTTTGGGGATGATTCCACGGCACCTACTGTGCTGCTCAGCTGCTCTTTCCTAAACACTAGCACATTTGTTCCAGGAAGCCTCCAGTGCTTCTCAGACAGGCCCAAGATGCACACTTCCTTGTAAACAGATCCTCGGTGCAAAGCCCGGAGGCCTTGTCTGACTACACACTGGATGCTAATTAGGGGTATCACCTTTCATCACAGGGCCTCTGTGCTTCCGGCCTCTTCAGCCACCCCATCTTGTTACAGGCGCTGGAAAGCCAATGCTCCACCTCCACCGGTTTCCATGGAGATGCAACAGTTTACTTTTTTCTTCCCAAGTCTAAGCCATAGTTATTTTTAACCGGAAAACTCTGAGCCAGGTCACAGCTGGGATCTGGATGATGCAATGACGTCTATAGCTACCCTTCTCTCCCACAAACGCCTTCTTTTCTGCAGTTGTTGGGGGCGGAGGCGCTCCTGGGAGACTTTGAAAAGCTGTTTTTGCTTTGGGTCATGAAGTTAAAACCCATACCTTGACTTAGAGCTGGCAGGCATCCTCAATCTGAAGCTCTGCATGACCAGATCCCGGCAAAGATGTTCTTGTTGGGGGTGGGAAGCAGATGAAGCTGACGTTGCTTAGCTATCTGTGGCTGAATGGGTCTGGCAGCTTGCCTTGGTGAAGATGAGGCTTGTAATGGGGACAAAGGTAGAAAGAGGTGGAGAAGCTAGTGCTTGCCTCTCCAGTACAAGCCTCAGGATAGCTTGCTATCTACCCTATCTTACTGTCAAAACCTGGTCAGTCCACCCATCACCAAGTTCCTTCATTCCCTGGAGCTGGACTTATCAAGGACTTTCTGAATGTTTCAATCCCTTTTGATAGGTTATTTTGTTTTGTTTTCAGGGTTGGTGCAAACTATTTACCTGGAAACTACTTATTTCACTCTTAGAACTCTCTAAGATTATTACAAAAGACTACAACAGAAACAGAGTTCGGAGCAGGCCTGTCAGTTTGCACACAAGTGAGACTCATTGCACACATTGACTTCTACTGCCCACAATGCATCATTGCTTTATCTCTTAAAATACTTTCTGATGTTGTTGTTTTAAAGCATTTCCTAAATGAAGACTGGTAATAGGAAGCAAATCAATAGTTTTCTGTTGTTTAGTAAGAAAACTGATTACTCAGAAATGGGGAAGAATGCACTCAACACAATCCTCCAAGGAGAAACATTAGACATGTCATGAGCTGGAACTTGGCTGTCGGCCTGCCATAGATGATGGATGGCATTTCAGTGTTTGAAGAAAGGGTTGGTTTAAATGTGTGTACATGTTCATGTGTGCACAAGAGCATGCAGAGACCAGTGTCTTCACCTTGTTTTTTTGCTCTCCACCCTATTTTTTTGAGACAGTCTCTCATTTAAGCTGAAGATCACCCATTTGGCTAAATCCATTGGCCAGCAAGCCCTTGCACCCCCACATCCTCTGCCTTCCCAGCACCAAGATTACAGGCTCATGTGACTACTGATTTATGTGGATGCTGGAGATCCAAACTCAGATCCTCATCCATGCAAGCACTTTACCAAATCAGTCATCTCCCCAATCTTCATGTGTCGGTTTTTTCTTTTCCTTTTTTTTTTGGGGGGGGATGGAGTTTTATGTAGCTCAGGCTGGCCTTTAACTGCATATAAAGCTCAAGATTGACCTTGAAATCACATGTATGCACCACCACCCCAGTTATGCTGGGACCTGAATTCCGCAGATTCATGCAGGCTAGGCAAACAGTCCACCAAGCTGTCTTCAGCCCTAATGCATCTTCTCACACTTCCTAAAATGCTGATTTTGTTCCCTGTTAACTATGGACTAAGGCAAATCAGTAAGTCAAGACCTTTTACCATGGAAGGTCCTGACTAATACAAACAGAAAAATTTTGCCTGATAAAGGATGCAAGATTAATTCAACCTGGCCGGGCGGTGGTGGCGCACGCCTTTAATCCCAGCACTCGGGAGGCAGAGGCAGGTGGATCTCTGTGAGTTCAAGACCAGCCTGGTCTACAAGAGCTAGTTCCAGGACAGGAACCAAAAACTACCGAGAAACCCTGTCTCGAAAAACCAAAAAAAAAAAAAAAGATTAATTCAACCTAACAATGAGTCTGACGCCAAAGAAATCTACCACCTGTACTCTGAAGTAGAAAATCAAGTACATTAGACTCAATTATTTGGCCCTAAAGGACACGGGACACGTGTAGGCTGACAAACCAGTTTTTAAATACAAGCCCAGTTTAGTGACCTTCAAGGCTTCATCTGTTGGGGTTTTTTTTTTTTTTTTTTTTTTTTGTATCAGGTTTTAAAGCTTTTAGGAATCACTGTATTCTTAGATGTATTTCACTCCTATTCTGAATAGGAAAGAGGCCTAGAAACATAATGCTTGTGTAACAAGAAACTCATCATGAGGAAGTAATTTTAATGTTTTAATGTTAGATGCAAAGCATTCATCTTTCCTGCAAATATCTATGTCACTGAGTGGGATGCTTGGTCCATAAAAATCAATGGGCAGTTAGTACACTTCCACCGCAGAACATCTAACACTGGAAGCCCAGACAACGAAGAGCTTCCTTGCCATTAGACAGAGAAGCTGGCTATGAAAACCAAGTTAGCCTTACAGTTGCACAATCCTGCCCCTGCCTCCTGAGTGCTGGATTACAGCTATCACTGCACTTTTCTCTCTCATCTCCTGCCGCCCTCTCTCTTTCAAGACAGAGTGTTTCTGTGTGGCCCTGGCTGGTCTGGAATTTGCTCTGTAGACCAGGCTGGCCTTGAATCCAGAGATCTGCCTGCCTCTGCCTACAGAGTGCTGGGATTAAAGGCTTGCACCATCACTGCCAGGCATCTTCACTCTTGTATCTCATTCCCCAACTAATTTCTATGTTCGAATGACTATCCAGGCTGTTTTGATTCTACTTTAGTTAAGATCCTATTCAATTTGCTTAACATTTCAAAGAGCTGGTGTTCCACAAAAGAAAAAACAAAACAAAGCAAAAAAAAAAAAAAAAAACAAAAAAAAAAAAAAAAAACTTTTTGCTAGGTCACAGACATGACAGTGTACTGTTATACCAAAAATGGTTCTTTTGAAGTGATCTGATAGAGGCTGTCTACCTGTGGCTAAGTACAACAGACAGGAAAACAACATGTACAGATTAGCAATTCAAACATAAAAAGCCATGCCCATCACAACTGTACAACTGGCTTTCGTGTATTTTGTGTACATAGTATGTATCTTGAAGGTATTCCCAAAGGCGTCCTTTAAAATGGATGAGCAGGTGCAGTGGATCACAAATGTGATCCCAGTCAGTATTTGGGAGGCAGAAGCAGGGGGATTGAAACGTAGGAGAATAAACTCTTTCTGAACTGATGAGGGATGGGAGAAACCTCTATCTGTAGCTGGCTTTCAGCAAACCCTATGTGGATGCAGAGAAGCATGCTGTTAATGAAAAGTCTCTTGCTGGTACTAGGTAGCTTTGTCTAGGTGTTAAGAATATAGATGGTGCCAAGCAGTGGTGGTGCAGGCCTTTAATCCCAGCACTTGGGAGGGAGAGGAAGGCAGATTTCAGTGAGTTCAAGGCCAGCCTGGTCTACAAAGTGAGTTCCAGGACAGCCAGGGCTGTTACACAGAGAAACCCCATCTCAACCAAAAAGGAAAAAAAAAAGAATATAGATGAAAATAAAGACAGCTGTATCAAATTCAGCAAGTGCTTTTCTAAAATGAAAAGGATAATGTAGTGACTCTTCTTAAAGGACTCCCAGGCTGGAATGTAACACTTGCCAGGCAAGAGCATGGCCTGCTCAACTTCCAGTTCTTTGAGGGGGGAAACAGTCACTGGGCATGGGCAGGAGGCACACACCTATAATCCCAGCACCTGAGAGACTGAGGCAAAAGGATTACAAGTTTGAGACTGCCTGCACTACACAGTAAAGACCACGTCTCCAAAGGAAAAACAGCAAATACTTTAGCTGGGCGTGGTGGTGCATACCTTTAATCCCAGCACTCAAAAGACAGAGACAGGCGGATCTCTGTGGGTTCAAGGCCAGCCTGGTCTACAGAGTTAGTTGCAGGACAGCCAAAGATATGCAGAGAAACCACGTCTGGAAAAAACAAAACCAACCAACCAACCAAAACCCCCAAATAACTCCCAAAGCAATCAAGCAAACAATTCCTTACTCAAAATATGGCTAGACCTTTGAGAAATTTCAGAACACAAAGTTGCACTCATCAAAGCAACAGTAACCCTACTTCCTAAAGTCTAGTCTGTGAGGATAGTTTTCTCTTCCCATTGCTATTTCCCACCATGTCTACTAATCCCCAAGCACTTATCAGCATGTAGTTGTTTCCCAGGTTTCAGTCTGTCCTACCATCCTCCAGTTCGGGACGGCCACAGCTGCCCCTTGTGTCCTAGCCAGATCTCTCGGCCGTTTTCCTTACTCCCACTGCCACCTACACATCATCCTCCACCCCTCCCTCCGTCTACAGCAGTTCCCCACTTCCATCGGTCATTTCCCCACCTCCTTTTGATTTTCATCTCTGCCTCAAAAGCCCTCTTCTCCTAGGAAGCTTTCCTTAATCAAGATTAAAACCCTTCACACCACAGATACAACAGCATTGAAGTCTAACGTATGCAGAAATCGCAGACCAATGGTTAACTTTCACGGTGGGATGGAATCTGTTTATAACCAACCAGAGTTGGTGGTGACAAAATGCATTTTCTAAGAATGCCTACTAAAGAAAGGAAACCATGTCCACAAGTTATCCTTTCTTTTTTTTTTTTTTTTTTTTGGTTTTTCGAGACAGGGTTTCTCTGTGGTTTTGGAGCCTGTCCTGGAACTAGCTCTTGTAGACCAGGCTGGTCTCGAACTCACAGAGATCCGCCTGCCTCTGCCTCCCGAGTGCTATCCTTTCTTTTTAATTAAATTTTTTTCAAATATCTTGTTCATTATTTCTCCTCCTCCAACTACCCCATATCATGCCAACCTCTGTACCCACCCAATTTCATGTTCTCTTCTTCCTTTCAAAAAAAAAAAAAAGAAAAAAGAAAAGAAAAGCAAAACAGTAAGACAAAAAGTTGTCCTTTTTTTTTTTTTTTTTTTGGTTTTTCGAGACAGGGTTTCTCTGTGGTTTTGGAGCCTGTCCTGGAACTAGCTCTTGTAGACCAGGCTGGTCTCGAACTCACAGAGATCCGCCTGCCTCTGCCTCCCGAGTTGTTGGACTACTCTCAGATCTAGTGTTCTTCTCTGTCCAGCAGAAAGTTTAGCCAGTAAAAGTGCTGGCTGCATCAGCCTGACAACCTGAGTTTGATCCTTCAAACTCACGGTGGGAGGAAAGAACTGACACAGAAGAGTGGTTGTCTGACTCCACATGCACACGTGTGACACAGCCGTGCCGCCTGTCTGCCCATTATCAATTTTTAAAAACATACTGTTCTCTTATTCTCTAGATACCCATTAGCAAGCTGCAAACACATTTGTATTAGATAAAAGTCTGAGCACGTACTTCCAGCAAAACACTGGATCCTTACTGGTATCTGAATGTTAAAGGAGAGAATTAGCTACTGGAGGTGACCCGTGCAGACTCTAAAGCTATGCCCACCTGCAGACATGAGATAACCACGACCAGGAGTTTGGCTTCTTATTTTGCTGAAGGCTTGAGGACCACGTTTCAGATGTGGTGGAACTACTCATCCTCACAGCTAGTGAGTCTCGTATGAAGCGGCTTTACTTGTGTTTGAAAAGCAGCTTTTATTGCAGGCTAGCTGTTTGCCTCTGAGAGATTAGGGTTCAGGTCTCAACTGAAGCAAAGCTGGGTGAGTTGCATCATCTCTATCCTCATGGGCCTAGTATTTTGGAAACCCAGGGTAACAAGGTGAGACCAGGACACAGGACACACGTGTAAGCAGAGACAGTGAAGCATGTTGAGGTGGGCATCCAACAACCAAAATGTGCTTTTAGTTACCAGAATATCTGACACACCCACAAATTAAATAGCAAAACATTTTAATCCATTAATTCTAAAAATAACAGAGACATTTTATATCCGGTGCCACCTCCTCAAGAGTCTACTGCAGATCAGACAGCCAGACTGCAAAGTACAAAGCCAGACATTAAAGTTAAAAATGCAGCCTGAGACAGACCATCATGGGGGAGATTTTCCACCTCTTCAGCTCATAAACTAAGATGTCAGCTTAAAAAAGAAAAGGCTTTCCTGTGCTTTAAAAACCCTCCTCTTCATTTAAAATCTGTCTGCAAAGCCGGGCGATGGTGGCGCACGCCTTTAATCCCAGCACTTGGGAGGCAGAGGCAGGTGGATCTCTGTGAGTTCGAGACCAGCCTGGTCTACAAGAGCTAGTTCCAGGACAGGCTCCAAAACCACAGAGAAACCCTGTCTCGAAAAACCAAAAAAAAAAAAAAAAAAAAAAAAAACAAAAATCTGTCTGCAAGATGGGAAGCCAGAGTTAGCGAGCTCCGCTCTCAAGTGCAAGGGATCCGCACTGGACCCCTGGGATGAAATGCTGTGGCTTGGTTCTACTTTCACCAAAGCCAGGATGTGAGGTACTATGGTTCTTGTTTGAGTTGCAAGAGGTGCTAGGAATGAATGCCCACTCGTGTTTAAGAATAAGTTGGCAAGCACACACTCTGCATCACTATCCCACAACAGGAGCACTTTACAGCAGGGCAGAGAAGAAAGAAATCGACGCACTTGGAGTCCCTGTGTCTTCCTTCTTTTCACAATAAGAATCCAACTCAAACACAAGTCTCCAGAATGTGTACACTGTCCTGTGACCCGCCACGTTCCAAACTTCGAGACTCAGGCTTTAGTGATGTATCCTTCTCGGATGAGGAAGTCATAGATTTTCCGGGTTTTGTTCACATCTATCTTGATGAGTGCTCGTGCCTGTGCCAGTCTCAAGCCTCCTTGCTTGTTACACTCATTCAACAGAGCAGACTTATACTCTAAATAGGCTCCAGGTACCAGCCTCACCACCTGACAGAGCTGTAAGACACGACAAATTTAATAAATGTTAACATCTGTCATTCTCACAATTTAATTCAGAAGGTATGGCAACCCCAAAAGAAAAAAGGGGGTGGGGCTGGAGAGATGGTTGGGCAGATAAAGGCATTTGTCACCAAGACTTGACAACTTAAGTTTGATCCCTGGGACCAACATGGTGAAAAGAGAAAACCATGTCCTGGAACTAGCTCTTGTAGACCAGATTGGCTTCGAACTCACAAAGATCCGCCTGCCTCTGCCTCCCAAACTGGGATTAAAGGCGTGCACTGCCTGGCAAGAAAAGCAACTTCTTCAAATTGTCTCCTGACCTCCGTATCATGCTGTGGCATACATATGCCCCTCCCTTCACTCCACACACCCAAAATAAAATGTATTTGAAAAAAAGTGACATCAACCTCCAACTATTTATGGGAGCTGTTGAGTGGCTGGACCACATTCCACTTCCTCTCTTCTCTGGAGACGGACATTCAGGAAGAAAAAGGCATATGTGACATCAGCCAGGAGAGCCTTCAGCAAGTGAAGGCTGGCTCAAGGGTCTAGTTCAGATAGAGAACAAATACATGTCCCTGAGGAGGGTTAAATACCTGGAGTTGTCACTCAGCATCATATTGACATAGTCAGGGAAATAACCCAGAGTACAGCGGGGCATTGAGGGGTGGTGGGATCTCAGGGGCCTGGATTCCTAAGTAGAAATCACACTGTTGCCACTGGCAGAAGAGAGCAGCCTCTGGTTTTTACATCTCCTACCACCTGCCATTGTCAGCACCAAGTAGTCTGAGTCCAGCATATGGGTAAACAGTAAAAAGATGTATGGAATTCCAGACCATTCAACACACAACACTGAGAAACTGGTCTGTGACTTTCTTCAACACACACTTCTTTCTACCCCAAGAAAGCTATTTCTTTCTGATGAATAAAAGGCTAATACAGGTCCCCACACTGTGACTTCTTAAGTGTCTGACGTGAGCGGATGCTATGAGCCAACAGATGGAGGACAGACACTGGGAACTGCAAAGGAATAAGAAGAGCTCCTCTTTTGTGATTTTGGTTTGATTTTTTTTGAGACAGGATCTCCTGTAGCCTCTGAACGCACTAGATAGCTGACAGCTGTGGATGTGCCTAAACCCCCCGATCCTCTTGCCTCCACCTCCCAAGTGTTGGGAATACATGAGAGTACCACCCAAGCAGACTTTCATTTGTTTTGAGATAGCGTTTTCACTGTATGTCCTAGGCCGACCTCACAGTCTCCCCCATCTCAGACTTTCAAGTGCTAAAATTAGAGATCTATAACCATACCTAACTAGATGTGCAGATTTAAATGCTAGAAACAGACAAAAGCAACACAGAGACAGGTCAGTGATTACAATGGCAAAGAAGGTCATGGTACTTTTTAAAATCAATGTGTTGTAGGAGTGTGTGTGTGTGTACACGTGTGTGGACACGTGTGCGCATACATCTGGGAAGCAGAGGCAAGCAAATCTCTGTTGAGTCTGAGGCAAGCAGCACTACACAGGAATTTAGTTCCAGGCCAGACAGTGTTAGAGAGTGAGACACCGCCTCAAAAGTAAAAATATGCAACTACAAGACACTGGATTATTTTCCTTATGCTTATCAACATGCCATGGAAACAATTATAAAAACATTCTAAGTGATGGTTACGTTGCTGGAATAAGTGCAGAACTGCTCAAAACAACCATCCTAATAGAAAAGTCCTATTTTCATGTAAAAGCTACTTTGGGCCTGCAAAAAGTTTCACTTACATAAAGCATCAAGTGGAGTGTCTGCCACATAAATGCTCAGTAAGTGACAGCTGCTGCTGCTATTTAACTGACACTGGTGTATGCACTTCCCTCAAAAAGGGGGAAGGTAGCTTCGAGACGAAAGAAGTTAGCTCGTTAGCTCCTCGACTTCTCAGACAAGAGCAGTGCATGTTAGACAAGTACAGTAAAATAGGTTTGATGTTGTAATGGATTTTAATGATAACTCAATGAATTAATCAGCCCCTCTTTCCTTTCCTCTGGTTCCCCTCCCTTTTATTACCTCCTTTTCTTTTTCATTGAGTTTCTCTGTACCAGGGAGGCCGGTGAGGTTCAAGGGTGGTGCACATCGTCTTCCTATAGACACAGATGCAAAAGAATAAATAGTTCACAGAGGTACAACTGTTCAAGTATAAAACAGAAAGCCTAACCCACTCCCTTAGGCTGGTTTAGCTAGCTCCTTGGTCACTGTGGTGGTCTGATTGAGAACAGCCCCCACAGGCTGATATTTAGATGATTTAAATGCTTGGTCCCCAAATGGTGGGACTATTTGGGAAGGATTAGGTGGTGTGGCCTTGACAGGTGTGGGGGGCATTCCCAGAGTGCGCTCTGCTTCCCGACCACAGGTTAAGACGACAGCCCTCAGCTGTTCCTGCTGCCATCCCGTTCATACCTTTGCTCTGGATCACAGACTCTAAATCTTTGCAACCATAAACCCAATTAAATGTTTTCACTTAGAACTTGCCTTGGCCAAGGTGTTTTACCAGAGCAATAGAAAAGTAACTAATACAGTCACCCAACATTTCATTTGAAAATAAACAATCCGTGTGCTCTTTGTTCTGTTGATTTACAAATATGGTCATGCACACCTTAATATCAACAATCACTCAGCACAGTGGAGGAACCTATCTGAGAGGAGACTCTAAACTCTGGAGCCCAGATGCTCATACAGTGTAGAAAAGTTATATTCTGTGTGTCTGGACAGCTGACGAATAGAAACAGGAATCCTGCAGGAGAGATTCACCACTCTCCAGCAGGACAAGGCAAACATGGTAATTAACCAAGTACTATGTACCTTCAGATCAAAGGTGGAGTCAGGCCAACAAAGCTCTGTTTGTTTACTCTGCTTTGAAAAGAAGTGACGTTTAACTGAAAGATCCACACTAGAATAACAAGCTGAATATCATATTTGCTGTATGGCAAAGCAAGGACCAATGTTAACTTCGTATCTGAGAAGAAACCCACACAGGAGGCAGCACCAGACTTGCCAGGCCAGGCCAGCCTATGAATGCACAATGGATGATGATGATCAGTGTGTGTGGTGGACAGGCCACAGATGACAAGGTTGGACAACAAATGTGTGCTCTCAGTGCCCTCCTTCCGGCTTAGTTTTGCCAGGGTCCAGAGATTTCCAGCCTTACCACCTTTACCTGCTGGGCCATCTCACTTGCCCCTAGTTTTATTCTGAATAGATGCTTGGGATGAGTGCTCGGTTGGGGATGGATGGAGTGAGTTAAGTTTTATGGGGACTGCCACTGGAATGGGACAGAAGGAAGAAAGGGCTGCTCAAGTTGTTCTGGGAAACCTGATTCTTGAGGACATCAAAAGGGCTAAGAAATGAAGGCTTAGATATGAAGATAAGAGGCTGGAAAGATAGTTCACTGGTTGAGAGCACTGACTGTTCTTCCCGAGATCCTGAGTTCAGTTCCCAGCACCCACACAGTGGCTCACAACCATCTATAATAGGATCAGATGCCTCTGCTAGTAGGCAGAGCACTCATACATAAACTGTAAAAAAATAAATAAAATAAATAAAAACTAATAAAAAAGAAATGGAGATAAAATCATGTGCTATCTCACAAGTCTCCTAAGGCTAGGCTACAACCAGGGATGCTGGGCTCCCAATCTTTCACTGCCTGAAGAGCAAGTCAGACATAGAGGCTCAGGAGCCAGGAATCTCAACATCAACACAAAAAGAAAGAAGGAAGGCTAACACCACCCTATGAGGAAACGGTGTGCTGCACAATTGTTTTAAATAGCCAGTAACAAGTTTTTTAATTTCTGTGCTTAGCAAGGGGGAGGTTTGAAATAATAAGCATGCAAAGGCCAGGCGGTGGTGGCGCACGCCTTTAAATCCGGCACTTGGGAAGCAGAGGCAGGTGAATCTTAGTGAGTTCGAGGTTGGCCTGGTCTACAAAGGGAGTTCCAGGACAGCCAGGGCTGTTACACAGAGAAACCCTGTCTTGAAAAACAAAAACAAAACAAAACAAAAAAAGCTTACAAAATTAAATCTGGGCTGGGCGGTGGTGGCGCACGCCTTTAATCCCAGCACTTGGGAGGCAGAGGCAGGTGGATCTCTGTGAGTTCGAGACCAGCCTGGTCTACAAGAGCTAGTTCCAGGACAGGCTCCAAAAACCACAGAGAAACCCTGTCTCGAAAAACCAAAAAAAAAAAAAAAAATTAAATCTGTAGTCCACTGTCTTGGTGACTCCTTAAAGGCTCTCTTTCCTTTCAAGTATCAAATAATACTTGAGGGGCTGGAAACACACTTAGAGGTTAAAAACACTTGCTTGCAAAAAAAAAAAAAAAATTCAAGTTCAGCTTCCAGCACTTAATTAGGCAGCTCACAACTGTCTGCAACTCCAGTTCCAGAAGATCCAATGCCCTCTTTGGGCATCTGCATACATGTGATACACACATATAACTCAGGCACATAGACATAAATCATTAAACAAAAAAGAATTATAATTACTTAAACAAAGGAAAACAATTATCCACCAAATGTCCATATCTGAGCACTATTAGATCTGGAGTAAATGGAGACTTTTGTTCAAGACGAGGTTTCACTATCTAGTCCAGATTAGACCCAACCTTCCCATCCTCCTGACTCAGCCTCCCTAGTACTAGGATTACAGGTGTATGCCATCATAGCTAGTATACTGACAGAATTTCAAGGTTTGTTGTTACAACTGGACCATGTTACACCACTGTGCTTCTTCTGGTTGTGGTCTGCATGTTCAGATCAGGAGAAATGCTGTCATATGAAGCGGGGATGAATGGTGATCAGGACAATTGGCAAAAAACACTATAATTGTGGCTCAGTAACTTCATTATATTATCTCCCCAAATACTAAGTCAAAAGCAACAGTCACCAAGAATCATCACACTGTATTGGCTTATTTGTCTTGCTCTGACAGTTAATTTCAAAATGGGACAGACTCAAAACAGGTAAAGCTCGGATGCATAGATTCCTTAAGTCTCTTAGTCACAAGAAATCCTTGAGTTTCTGGCAAGTGCCTTGCTGCTCATATCAAATCCATAGCTCTTCATGTAGCACTTCTAAAGCACACTGCAACACTGGCACAGGTCCTGACTGTAAACATCAGTAAAAGAGCATCCTTCTGAGTCCTGCTCGCGACAAGGGCCGTCCCTATCTGACCACGAAGTCTGAAAGCACACTGGTGTGCACGAGCCATTCCAATAGTTGATTACCATCACTCCACCAAAGAACCATGCTCTACAGGAGAGCAGCTTTGTCATACAACCTTTGAGATGTAAATGCCAGTCCACACTTGCTCTGGGCTGGGGAATAGCTAAGTGCTAGAAGATGTACATGTCCAGTATGTGAGAGGCCCTGGCTTCAATCTCCAGTGCTGGAAAAGAAGAGAAAAGAAAAGACACACAATCCACAAAACCCCTGGTGATAGCCTGAGAAATCATTACCTGAGTTTGAAGCCATCAGAACAGAAGGACTCAGCCCAGAATCACTAAAACAAAGAAAAGGAATTTAAATTTATGTCTTATCAAAGGCAATTTCTAAAACCCCTCATAGGACTGGGAACATTTATCAGGAAAACATCCAAGAATAGCTGTGGTGAGACTGCATGACACTTCAGAGGTCATCTCACTGTACAGGAAAGAAAACGTATTCCAAAGAAAAAGACTTCCCTCACCTTTGCTAAAGGCTCTTAACAGAGGACAGCACCAAAGCCATTTGCAGGAAAGGAAATTTTTAACAAAAACCACACCAGCATCTAGGTGGGTACAGACATGGGTGAGAGTGGAGTTGAGACAGGGTTTCACTGTGTCTCCTCCACTGGCCTGGACCTCAGCAGGACTCCCTCCCTCTCCCCCTAAAGAGCACTGTAATTACAGGTGTGCGCCACCACAATCCGTTTCAGAGACACTTTTTTTTTTTTTTTTTTAGGTTTTTCGAGACAGGGTTTCTCTGTGGTTTTGGAGCCTGTCCTGGAACTAGCTCTTGTAGACCAGGCTGGTCTCGAACTCACAGAGATTCACCTGCCTCTGCCTCCCGAGTGCTGGGATTAAAGGCGTGCGCCACCACCACCCCGACACTTTTTTTTTTTTTTTTAAATAAGAGGAAAATAGAAACAGAATTACACAAGACCGGGCTGGAGAGATGGCTCAGCGGTTAAGAGCATTGCCTGCTCTTCCAAAGGTCCTGAGTTCAATTCCCAGCAACCACATGGTGGCTCACAACCATCTGGAATGAGGTCTGGTGCCCTCTTCTGGCCTGCAGACATACACACAGACAGAATATTGTACACATAATAAATAAATATTAAAAAAAAAAAAAAGAATTACACAAGACCAGTTACGTTTCTTTTTGGGGGGAATAAGGTAGGGTGTTTTAAGACAGGGTTTCTCTGTATAGCCTTGGCTTTCCTAGAACTCACTTTATAGACCAGGCTGGCCTTGAACTCACAAGTGCCAAGACTGCCCACTCTAGTTTGTTTCTCTCTTTTAAATTTATTTATTTATTTATTTTGTATGCAGTGATCTGTCTGTGAGTATGCCTGAAGGCCAGAAGAAGGCTCAAGATCTCATTACAGATGGTTGTGAGCAACCATGCGGTTGCTGGGAATTAAACTCAGGACCTCTGGAAGAACAGACAGTGCTCTTAACCACTGAGCCATCTCTCCAGCCCCCCACTAGTTTCTTTTTTTTTTTTTTTTAAAGATTTATTTATTTATTATGTATACAATGGTCTGCCTGCATGTATCCTTGCAGACAGAAGTTGGGCACAAGATCTTATTACCGGTGGTTGTGAGCCACATATGGTTGCTGGGAATTGAACTCAGGACCTCTGGAAGAGCAGTCAATGCTCTTAACCACTGAGCCCCCACTAGTTTCTTATGTCTGCCAATTCTATACTGTTTCTAGATGGACTTGTAAGAATTCTTACTACAGCCAGGCGGTGGTGGCGCACGTCTTTAATTCCAGCACTCAAGAGGCAGAGGCAGGGGGAATCTCTATGAGTTTGAGGCCACCTTGGCCTACAAGAGCTAGTTCCAGGACAGGCTCCAAAGCTACAAAGAAACCCTGTCTCACAAAACCAAAACCAAATCCACCCCCCTCCCATTCCTTACTACTCTAACACCCAGAGTACCCAACCAAAGTGTCTAAAAATACATGTAAAGCCCAAGAATGCCAGAAGGGGTGCTTCCTTCAGCCTGCCCCAACTACATACATGTCAGCCTGCCGGCGGAGCCACTGCTGACATGCGCTGCTGTCCTGGATGTACTGGAGAACTTCTGAGAGCATGGTACGTTTAAGGCGCTCCTCCTCTCTAGTCTTCTTCAGGTGATCGTATGTCCTGGCACCTGGAGGGGCAGAAGACACCTGACTTCAAGGAAAATACAGCAGAGTCAAAGGGTCTTCAAACTGAGTTTAACCAACATTGCCACTTCAGGTTTCCTTTGCAAAACTGCTCTCATAACTTTTCCCAGGAGTCAATGTATGTCTGAGTCTGAAATATGTCATACTTGGTTCTACTTTTTCCATTTGTAAGTGGATCTGACTCAGGGCTCTGAACATCTTAAGATAGTACTATACCACTAAAGTATACAATCGGTTACTTGAAGACATATAAGGACATATATTCTTCCATCAAACCCAATTCCAATTCCAATTTTTGTACTACAACTTTCCTCTCTATCACATACGCACAGAAAGCAGAACTAGGCAACCAGACTGAATTATCAGAGTCCATATATGTTTCTTATGCAACAGAATGGTTACCTAGTATCTTCTATACATCAATAAAGTTATACAGATTTCAGACTACCATACCAGTGGCTCTAACCAATTCTTTTGTTGTTATTTTTCTTTTCTTGGTTTGTCCTTCCTTCCTTCCTCCCTCCCTCCCTGCCTGCCTGGCTAGCTGCCTCCCTTTTTGGTTTTTCGAGACAGGGTTTCTCTGTAGCTTTGGAGCCTGTCCTGGAACTAGCTCTTGTAGACCAGGCTGGCCTCGAACTCACAGAGATCCGCCTGCCTCTGCCTCCCAAGTGCTGGGATTAAAGGCTTGCGCCACCACCGCCCGGCCTGAATGTGTCATCACCACCCGGCTTTCTCACCAATTTTCAAGAGACTTAAAGAGCTAGTAAATAGCCGGGCGGTGGTGGCGCACGCCTTTAATCCCAGCACTCGGGAGGCAGAGGCAGGCGGATCTCTGTGAGTTCGAGACCAGCCTGGTCTACAAGAGCTAGTTCCAGGACAGGCTCCAAAACCACAGAGAAACCCTGTCTCGAAAAATCAAAAAAAAAAAAAAAAAGAGCTAGTAAATAAAGGAGTCAGAACCTAATCATAAGCAATCCAGTCTCTTGTGTGCTTGTTTGCTAGGTCTGAACACAGGGTCCTGCACATGTGTGGTGAGCATTCTAACGCTGATAGACACCCCCAGGTCTATGCTGCCTAGTCAGAGCCTTTCCTTACAACCTGGCTCTTCTATTAACTAGCTCTTTAATCTCTCTTTTTATCTTTTTACCCCTGAGACATAGTTTCTCTAGGTAGCTTTGTAGACCAGGCTATCCTTGAACTCACAGATAACTACCTGCCTTTGCCTCTCACGTGCTGATTAAAAGCATGAGCCACCACTGACTGGCTCTTTAATCTCTTTAAGGCTTGATTAATTCATTAAATAGAAGTGATGATATCTCTTAATCGTGTCATGTTATCCAATGATTTGAAAGTAAAATGTATTCCATAGACCTGGTACATGTTAAATGATAGATATTTACCACTATTAAAAAAGTGTACCAGCACCTTAAGTAAACTGGATGTAAGCACCTTGGCCTCAGTAAAAGTCTGGTAAAGAAAAAATGATTATATATGCATAAATAAAATTTAAAAGACTGAGTTTAAAATCTGGAACGTAAGGATCACACACACCATTCTACCTCACTCTCATGTATGTGTGTATGTCTGTAGACAGCCTCACTCTGTAGTCCAGGCTGGTCTAGAATATGCTAAACAGACTTGGCTGGCCCCAAACTCAAGTCATCTTCCTGCCTCTGCCTTTCCAGTGCTGGGACTAAAAATGTGAGTTACCATGCCAGGCTAAGATTTTTTTTTTTAAAAAAAGAGCCACAGCAGACTCCTAATTTTAAAGCACTGTTTCTTTTTGCCGTGTGCCATAACTTTTATTCTGTCCTGATAAGCTAATGATATTTATAGGAACTGAACAGATGAAACTATACTAGGAAGTCTGTAAACTCAACTGAAAAGTTATTTTTTTTTTAAGTTTTCAAGACCTCAGAAATTCACTTTGTACCTGCAGGTCACCGGCACTTCGACAGTGTAGACATTGGAAGCATACTTACTACAAAAATTAGTAATGCCTGCTGTCCTATATTCTTGGAGTCTCTTGATTTCCCTCCGGAGTTCAAATTCTACTGTTTCACCAGGAGAACAAAGGAGAAAAATTGTTAAAACAAATCAATGTCAGAGAGCGGCTGGGTGTGTTTCAGCAGTTCTGCCATATGTAAAAGGTGGGGTCACTTCATCTCAGAATACAGTTTACTTTAAACATCTCATCAGAAATGTCTCCCATGCCTTTAATCCCAGCACTCCCAAGTGATGGGAGGCAGAGGCAGGAGGATCTCTGTTAGTCTGAGGCCAGCCTGGTCTACAGAGTTAGTTCCAGGACAGCCAAGACTACACAGAGAAACCATATCTTGAAACCCCCCCCAAAAAATAAATAAATAAATAAGCTAATTTAAAAAAAAAAATGTAGTTAAAATTGCAGTATTCCTGTTCTGCGCTAGCACTTCTACTCACCCATCCATGCTCTCTGATGCAGTTTGTCTGTGGAGGAGACCCTGCTGCATGGTTAGGACAAAGCTTTGCTCAAGCCCTGGTTTCTTTTTAGCTTTTTCCTATAGGGACTAAAGAGCGCTGCATTTTCTATGAGCCACAAATTGCTGCTGAGCACACAGCTCAGACTGCACTGTTGGGTATTCTGTGACAGAGCAGTCCAAGCTGGGTGCTTTTCCAACATGTGCTGAAGGAAAGCCATCCACAGGGTGACACATAAGCCAGGAAGGATAAAAACTAGGACAGGAAGCAAAGGATAAGTCACTAGATACCAACCACACAAAGAATGACAACCACACAGGTGTTTCCTGAGGACAATCAACCTGGCTCAGGTAAATGCCTGTGATTCTTCCTAAGAAATATTTGCACCATGAGAGCAATGGTAAAGCACTTATCAGAAAATCACAATACAACAAAAAACTTTCCAGAACTAAACTCTCTCATGAGGAGAGTATAGAAATAAAACCCCAGTGCAGGCTGCTTCAAAGTCTTAGGCCTTCCTGCTTAACAACTTCAATTTTTTATAGTGGAAAATCCAATTAGAATTGGGATGAATGCTCTTGGGAATATCAGAGAAAGGCCAGAGGAAGATGGAAATATTGTTTCCATGAGCCAACAACCCTGTTCCCATGACTGAAACTAATTTTAATATTAAAATATTTATAAGCGATTTGGAATTGGCTTCAAAATAACCAGCTTATGAACAAGAGGGTAGGGGAGTTCCTAGTTCCCTTCAGATGAAGCTGGATGGGTACTATGTTGAAAACCACCGAAGTTGGCTACACAGACACAGGAATTCACTGTGTTGTTCCCTCTGTAAGAAGTAGAAACTGCTACACATGGTAGCACATATCTGTAAACCAGTTCTTGGAAGACAAAGGCAGGAGGATTTGCAAGTCAGTCTGAGCCTAGCTTGGATTACTCAGAAAGTTCCAGGCCAGCCCAGGCTACATACACAGCAAGACCCTGTATTAAAACAAAGATAAAAACAAATAAAAGACACCAAAAAGAAAACTAATAAAAACAGAACACAATAACAATAAAAAAAATCCCCTAAAACAATAAAAAAAAAAAGCCCTGTATTAACTTGTAAGTTACTAAGTTTTCTCCCTCTTTGGCATGTAGGGTTGTGCATATGTGTGGTATATACATGTACTCAGAAATCAGGAGGACATGGGTGTCCTATTCCATCATTTCCCACCTTATTCCTTTGAGATAGTTTCTTACTGAGTCTGGAGCTAGGTGCTGGCCAGCAAACCACAGCAACACCCATTTCTACCTCCTACAAGCACTACTGTGGACAAACACAGCTTTTCATGTAAGTGTTGGGATCTAAACTTAGGTCCTCATGTTTATGCAGCAAGCACTCTTACACACTGAGCTATTCCCCTGTCCCTCACTAAGCTTCTAATCTCCTTAAACACACACACAAACACAGACACACACACACACACTCTTCCAAAAAACACCTACATGCATGGCTTTCAATGAACTTGTCATGTTCCACTGGTCCCACAATCCTTGCAAATCGCCTCATTGTTTCATAAAGGTCTTGGACCTCCTTGGGATACCGCCGCTCCATTACTAGAAAAAGTGAAACATAATGTCACAGAGAATGTAAGCACTCCTGAGTTTCTGGTATTATTTTTTAAAACAAGCAGTAAAATGCAAGGACATTTTCCTACCCTCACATGACTAACATGCCCATTACAACATGCAAACAACAGCTGACAATGCAAATCATTAATCGAAATTACAGCACCTCACAAAGGGATGCTGCTATCATGGAGATCATCTCTACTACTAAGTACTATTGATATCCTTGCTCATGTCTTTTAATCTGCACGAGACAAGGCGGAGGACCAGGCATTGTTGTCACAAGAGAGAAGAGAATTAAAGGCAGAATCTATGTTATCAGAGAGAACTCTGGCTAAATTTCTGCTGGATTAATGGAGGAAAACAAGGAAAGCAAAGGCATAAGAAACCTTCCAGCTAGTATGGAAGCATGAGCCTATAATCCCAGAACTTGAGGTAGGCAGGAAGACCTTCAGAAGTCTGAGGCCAGACCTTCTCTAGAATAGAGACTTCCAAGCCAGCCAGAGCAAATAGCAAAATGTTGTCTCAAAAACAAACAAACAAACAAACAAAACAACAACAAAAAACAAAGGTCAATCAACTATGTGCATGTCATCCCGTGTGACAAGCTGATTTATTTAAGGCACTCTTCCAACTGTGAGACACCTCCAACCCCTCTGATCTTTCTACAAAAAAAATGTTTTAAACATGCACGAGTGCTCTGCCTGCATGTATGTATGTGCATCACATGTGTGCCCACATAAGTAAAAAGAGGTCATCAAATCCCCTGGAACTGGAATAATAAATAGATGGTTGTGAGCCACCACGTGGGTGCTGGGACCCAAATCCTCGCCCTTTGCAAGAGCAGCAAGTGCTCTTAACTGCTGAGCCATCTCCGCAGCCCTACAAAAACGTTTTCATAACCTGAGACCAAGGTTATGTTTAACACATAATTTTGAAACATGACTGTCTAGAAAATGATCCATTAATATTCATGCTGTAATTACTATAACAATTAATTCTTAGGCAACGCTGTTGACTGTAAATGAATAGCTTTTTACTGTCACCATGAATCAGAGCTGCCTCGAATGCCTTTGGTTTCGTTTTGCTTTGGTTTCTGTACAAGGGATCAACATCACCCCAAACATGCTACACACCCCTCTGCTACTGGAGTTACCCACAAGTCCTGTGTCAGAATTTTCAAATTTTCCTAGGTAATGTTAGCTAGCATGCAATGTGGATTATGAGCACTCCCACAACAACCTGAAAGTACTCAACAGTGTGAGAAAAATTTAGATCAGAAAAAAAAAATCAGCTCATACTCACATCGGAACTTTCTAAGATTGACTAATCCATGATCTCTTATAATCCTAGAATGAAAAACCACAACAATGTATGTATTAAGAGTAAGCTTCAAATTTTGCGTGTTTTATATGTTATAGTTATTACACGTCCTAAATATTAAGAGGTGGAACATTAGGGTCCAGAGAGTCAAGTGTCCACATGCTTCTGAATTAGCCTCTAAATGGAGAATGGCACACTGTCCTTCTCGGGGTACAGAGGACACTCACAGATGATTCAGTAACCAGTGACAAATGCTGAAAAATATGTGACTGTCAAGACGATTGAGAAGGAAATCTGTCCATATCATGAGACTAATCTACACAATTTATTGAAATGATAATTAACAAGAGTCATTTAAGGGAAACTACTAGCCTTGAAAGGACACACTGATCGCACATTAAGCATTTACAACCATATGTTTACATACTTTGAAGCCACTTGAAATAAATATAGATTAAACATGCTTAAATGGGAAAGCATTATAAAACATAACATTTAACAGCAACTCTTAACAACAGAATTCTGCAAGATCACATGGTAAGCTACAAGTGGAGTTTCTTTTTCTTCTAATTTTTTTTTTGTTTTTTTTTTTTTGTTTTGTTTTTTTCGAGACAGGGTTTCTCTGTGGTTTTGGAGCCTGTCCTGGAACTAGCTCTTGTAGACCAGGCTGGTCTCGAACTCAGAGATCCGCCTGCCTCTGCCTCCCAAGTGCTGGGATTAAAGGCGTGCGCCATGACCGCCCGGCTCTTCTAATTTTTTATTCATTTTACACGCCAACCACAGTTTTCCCTCCCTCCTTTCCCCCACCAATCCACTCCTCAGAGAGGGTAAACCCTCCCATAGGGAGTCAACAAAGCCTGGCATATCAAGTTAAGTGGAGTGTTTTTGTTTGTTTGTTTTTTGAGACAGGGTTTCTCTGTGGAACAGTCCTGGCTGTCCTAGAACTCACTCTGTAGACCAGACTGACCTTTAATTTACAGAAATCTGCTGTCCTCTGCCTCCTGAATGCTGGGATTAAAGGCATAGGCCATCACTCCCGGCTATGTGGAGTGTTCTTATAGACAATATGCAACCAACAGCCCAAAGGTCAGAGAAAACAGGATGGCTTTTCTTTCTATACTTACTTTTTTCGTCTTTGCCTCTCTTTTAACCTGGAATGATAGATATCCACCACAGCCATCTTCAGAGCTATAAATACAAATACACATATATAAACATAAAAATAAAAGTCAAGACAAAAGAAAAAAAAACAAACCCTGTCAAACAATTATGTTCAAGGGCTGGTTCCCGAGAGCTGGGAAAGTATGTATCACCATGCCTGGCTTACCCAAACCTTAACTATTCCATAAAAAGTATCCTAGCACATAAAATTTCTCTATCAGTAAATAATAATTGTTATCATTATTCTGGTAGCACTGGCAACCAAACCAGACCAGACAAGTTCTGTATCACTGAGTTAAACCTCCAGTTCAAAAATGAGTGTTTTTGTAACTGCACAGGATGCAGCTCAAGAGACAATGACAGGACAGCATTGATGGACAGTGTTGGCATGTTCCTAGAGTAACATCTTCAGGTGGGCAGCAGCATCTGTTTACAGCGCTTAGTTCTGCATTCTGTGATGAAAAGATGTGTTAAGCAGCTTAACCACAGTAAAAGCCACGCTTTGCTTGCCTGCGCATGCCCCAACCCTTTCTAGTTTTAGTCTCAGGGTAAACAAGAAAAGGACAAGCTGGAATCAGTACGACAGTCCTGCTCTTCCTTTCCCATCTTCAAAGTTCCTAAGGTTTCTGTTCTTGCTCTTTTCACTCCTCACCTCATTCCTACAAGCTCTTTGGCTTCCAGGGTTCCACGTTCCATCAGACTACACTATCTAAAACTCTCACAGTTATTTCAAGCAGCACACCCTTTTTGGTATCCCTATTTACACAGCTTCCATTGCAAACTTACATACTCTGCTTCTTTCCCATCTTAAAACTCTTAACCACAGTCAACGGCATTATAGTCATCTAGTTGTTTAAGACAGAAACCAACCTGGAAACTCTTTCCCCTCTTCCTACATAGCCAGCTAGAGTCTTGTCTAAATGTAATATTTCCCAAATGCATCTCTTTCTGTCTAATCCCATCACACAACTCAGGCATCTTGTTGTCCTGATGCCTCCTTACAGAAGAACTTTATCATACTTACTGACTGCGGTCCCTGCCTTCTTCAACTCCCTCCCTCCAAATGGGACTAAGAGCATTATTTTACAACAAAATTAATGGTACAGTTCATCTGCTTCTAATTCTTCAGCTACACCCTACTGACAGAGGCTCAAGCTCTACACAGTATGCACGGCCTTCCACTGTCTTGTTTCCTATCCTTCCCTTGTAGGCCCCTCTATACCGTACTCAGAAGACCAGCTCCAGACCCCACAGCTGCTAAGAGCAGATCTAAATGCAAGTGACCTGGGTCCAGAGCTAAGAAAAATAATGAAGCCATGCCTTTAATTCTCTGCACTCGGGAGGCAGAGGCAGGTGGATCTCTGAATTTGAGGCCAGCCTGGTCTATAGAGTGAGTTTCAGAACAGCAAGAGAAACCCTGTCTCAGAAAAACAATGGGCCTTCCACGTGTTGACTATCTGTTAGTGGCTTTACTTTTTCTGTTGCTCCTATCCTAATTTTATTAATATAAAATTTAAAGTTTTTTTTTAAACCCACAGGCAGTTTATAATTAGAAGACCTCTAGGGTTACAAAATAAAGACTCATTATTAGCAATTCTAGAAGAAACTACAAGACACAACAGCACTATACTACTTAATTACCACCCTTCTGTTGAGTCTGAAAGCACTTTTAATTTAGTGACTTTAGTACGTTCTGGAACTATCTTAAGAACTTGTTACCACCTCCTTAAGCTTTGTGTACTGTAACGTGTGTTCGGGTTTTTTTCATTACTGAATATATTCATGGAAGAAAGAACTCCCAGTATTGCAAAGCAACCTAACGCACGACTTTTGAAAAACCAAAGTGCATAATCCAACTATCAGGAAATATAATTTTTAAATGAACTGGTGTGGGAGAATGGTCTGTATTCTGTCAATTATATTTTAAATAAACGCTGATTGGCCAGTAGCCAGGCAGGAAGTATAAGAGGGACAACCAGACAGGAAGTAGAGGAGGGTCAAGGAGAACAGGAGAATTCTGGGAAGAGGAAAGCTTGGTCCACAGTCATTGTGACCCATCCACAGAAGAAGCAAGATGTGACTGCCCCGCTGGATAAGGTATTGAGCCACATGGCTAACACGGATAAGAATAATGGGCTAATATAAGTTATAAGAGCTAATAAACAGCCTGAGATAATGGGTCAATCAGTTTATAACTAATGTAAAACTCTGTGTAACTTCTTTGGGACTTAATGACTCTGGGAACCAGGCAGGACAGAAAACTCAGTCAACAATAAACCAGCTTTTCTAGCAATGAATTTGACTGTGTATGGGAATATACATTTATCTTACAAAAGTAAGCTTCATTTCAAATTAAGAGCCCAGAGCCCCTGGAATGCTGGTAATTCAAAAGCACCACAACCTCATCTTTACCCCATACAGAGGTCCAAGTTCAAGATTAGCCTAGGATTGCAATGAGTCACGTTCTATTAGTTTTAAACACTTTCCCCCCGACACACACAAAATCTTATTAGGCACAGTAACTCAGACTTCATCTGGCTGAACCTCCTACTCAAGGCCCTTTCCCAGCAGTAGTCCCTGAAGGTTCCTCCACAGAGACAGCTTAAAGGCCACATTTCTACTCAAACCATACTACATGGTAGGGGGGAAAAAGACTAAAAGGAATTTATTTCTTTTATTGTATGAAGGCAAACAAAAAAAGTCTCAAGCAATGTACAATCCTGGTAGGCTAGGGCAAGATAATAAATTTTAGCTGGGAACAGTAGAACATACATACAATCCTAATACTTGGAAGAAGTGCTAGCGTTCCGGTCCAACCTCTATTATATGAAAACCTGTCTTTAAATATCTGTTTGTATATGTATATATGTATGTGTGTGCATGCACATATATATGGAGATGGGTTTTCAAACACTTTAGGTAACAAACTTGTGTGTTTTTTTTTCTTCCCTCCTTTCTTTCTAGAGACATTCTCACTATGAAGCGCTGGCTGGCCTACAACTAACTAGGAAGGACCTTGTTACCCTCGAATTCACAGAGATCTTCCTGTTTCTGCCTCCCCAGTGCTGGGAACATTACAAACTTTTAAGAATAAAATCGTTCTTGATTTGGGGCTTGTTCCATGTAACTGTCCTGCTACTACAGACAATCCACACCCTGCCTCTATTTAACAGACAGGTGGTGGGCAGGCTGTGGAAGGGATACAAAAAAGGAAGAAAGCAGGTGTCTCTGACATGTATATAATGAAGTTTCTTATGAGAATAGAAGAACTGAGAAGTAACAATTCCAAACAGAAGCGAACAAAAGTAGTAATAGTAGAAACACTTCAAGAACTCACATTTAGGTTCTTTAAATCCTTCACTTCACTTATCTATCCATTTAGATAAATTCTACAGAAAAGAAGTATCTTGGAGATCTGTGCAAATTAGGGATACTTTTGATAAGAACATTTCTGTAATTTTGTAAAACACTAACTTTACCATGTTGTTTCCCAAGCCTTGTGTAGGAATGACTAAATTAAAATGAGAAAGTCTTAAGACTGTACTACAAAAATAATCTATAAATAAATACTGTTAACCACTGGCTCTACTGCTTGATCATTTTAGTGCCACT
The DNA here is from genome assembly GCF_950005125.1 of Chionomys nivalis. NCBI lineage: Eukaryota > Metazoa > Chordata > Mammalia > Rodentia > Cricetidae > Chionomys > Chionomys nivalis. The sequence continues at coordinate 64,765,772 of NC_080092.1, forward strand.
GGCTCCAGGCAACAAGGGAAGAAAAGAAATCGCAGCAATGGGAGGAGAACTGGAATTCTTTAAGAGAAAAATTAGTATTTGAAACTACCCCCTTTCCTTACAAAGCACACTCAGCCGCAAAGATTGCAAGATCTTAACAACCTGGGAGGCACTGAGCAGGATGGAAATGAGAAGGCAGGCACAGCAAGAATGAGATTCATTAGTTCACAGTCCACTCTGTGAACTGGAGCAGTTCAGAGCTCCAGGCACAAGTTGCCAGACAAACTAGCCAGAGGCCACTAAAGAGAACCACGCAGAATCTACCCACTGACACGAGGTCCTGAAATTTCAGCTCTGGGGGAAGAATAGCTGCCCTGTGATTACACTGGGGACTGATAGTTTCCAAATGGCTGGCCTTAAAATATTTCAAGAAGTGGGCAGAAGACAGAGGCAGCTCCTTCCCACTGCAATGTATTTCTAACATTGTTCAAAATAGCTAGCAACATGTTTCTGTTTTCTTGACAGAAGGCACTTACTGCTTGCTTGGCAAGAAAATCAACTGAGAGAAATGAACTGCAGAGGCCAACCAAAACCCTCACAGCACGGGCACAAACACAGACTTGTACCTCAGGTAACCAAAACCCTCACTGCACGGGCACAAACACAGACTTGTACCTCAGGTAACCAAAACCCTCACTGCACAGGCACAAACACAGACCTGTAACTCAGGTAATCCTCAGAAGTAAAGCTTTATAAATTGCACCTGTAATCCCAGAATTTGGGAGGTTGAGGCAGGAGAATTAGGTTCAAGGTCATTCTCCACGTGAGTCTGAGGCCAGCTTGAGCTACTTGAGACTCTGCCACAAAAAAAAAAAAAAGAAAAAAGAAAGAAAGAAAAAAAAAGGGAAAAGACTGAAGAGATGGCTCAGAGGTCAAGAGCGCTTGCAGAGGATTGTAGCTCAGTTCCTAGCACCCATGTCTGGTAGCTCAAAATGGCTTGTAACTAAACCAGGTGTGGTGTCACTTGTCTCACTTCCAGCACCTGTGAGTCAAGACTAGCATGGTCTACAAAGTAAGTTCCAGGACTGCTTCCAGGATATACAGAGAAACCCTGCCTCAAAATAATAAATAAACAAACAAACAAACAAATAAAAAGGCTTGCGATTCAAGCTCCAGGGGGATCTGACATGCCTGGCATCTGTAGGTACTTGCACTCACAAGCATATGAGCATCCACACATACAAACAGACATAACATGAAAGAGTAAAAATAAAGTGTTTTTGTGATAGGGTCTCTATGCAGTCCTGGATGCTCTGGAACTCACTACACAGACCAGGCTGACCTCAAACTCAGAGATCCTCCTGTCTCTGCCTCCTGAGTGCTGGAATTAAAGGAGTGTGTCTCCCTACCATGCATCAAATAAAGAGGTAGCTAAGCGGTGTTGCCTTTAATCCCAGCACCTGAATTTCAGGACAGTCAACACTACACAGTGAAACCCTGTCTCAAAAACAAACAAAAAACCCAAATCAAAAACAAAACAAAATGAATGGGCAGGAAGAAGGCTCCAAGGGGAAGAATGACTGTTATGAAAGAGTAAGGACGTGAGACAAAATTTACAGAGCTCACGTAAAAGCTGGGCATGGCTGCATGTGTCTGTAAAAGCATACGGATGGGTCCTGGGAGCTTGCTGACTAGCCTAGATAAAATGTGGAGTTTCAGGTTCAATGAGAGACACTGTCTCTGAAAAGTCAGGTGGAGAGTGATTGAAGAAGACACGTGACATCTTCCTCTGGCCTCCTCATGAACATACATGGGTTTATGTACTACACACATACCCCCCCACACACACACCAGTAAGTGCTGTTCCTTCAAAAAATAATACAATTCTATCAATGGAAGACTATTGATCTAATAGTTAAAGTCAGTTAGTAGGAAGTCAGATGCAAATTACTTAACTTTGCATATTTATTTGAATGTAAAAATAGAACATTATCTATTCCTACCTCTCAGTGTGGAACAGCTACACAAGACTCCAAAGTGAGCCACAGAAAAGAAACAGCAACAAAAATATTAAAGATGAGCCGGGCGATGGTGGCGCACGCCTTTAATCCCAGCACTCGGGAGGCAGAGGCAGGCGGATCTCTGTGAGTTCGAGACCAGCCTGGTCTACAGAGCTAGTTCCAGGACAGGCTCCAAAGCTACAGAGAAACCCTGTCTCGAAAAACCAAAAAAAAAAAAAAAAAAAAAAAATTAAAGATGTAAAGACAGAATATAGTAGTGGTGACTCTTTCCTATAATCCTAGCTCTTGGAAGGTCAACACAGGAGGATGGCCATAAGCTTAGGCTACAGTATAAAACCCTAACACAAAAACAAATAAAAAATAGGGCTGGAGAGATGGCTCAGAGGTTAGGAGCACTGGCTGCTCTTCCAGAGGTCCTGAGTTCAATTCCCAGCAACCACATAGTGGTTCTAATGAGATCTGGTACCCTTTTCTGGCCTGCAGCATACATGCAGACAGAACACTGTGTATATATAATAAATAAATCTTAAAAGGAAGGAAGGAAGGAAGGAAGGAAGGAAGGAAGGAAGGAAGGAAGGAAGGAAGGAAGAAAGAAAGAAAGAAAGAAAGAAAGAAAGAAAGAAAGAAAGAAAGAAAAAAAGAAAGAAAGAAAGAAGCAAACAGACACAACAGGATCCCAAGACAGCCTGGTCAACACAGCAAGTTATAAGCCAGTCAATGGCGAGTTAGAGCCTGTCTGGAACAACAAGTCAGAGGGAGAGAAGATAAATTGTATTAAAGTGTAACCCTGAGAAGCATTGCAAACACTGACTCAGCACATAGTGCCCAATGCCTTCAACTTGCCTGGACTATGGAATAAAAACAAGAAAGTTGATCTACCCGTAAGGTTTTGGACGCTGAGACACTTAGGGGAAGGGTTATCTACATATTTAGAGATTTTCACAGATGAATGGAGGTAAGCATCTGCCTGGAAATCAATGTCACAAGACCAGAGTGCTGAGTTAATGACTCTTCTGTGCTTCTTTCTGAATCAGTAATAGCTTAGTTCAACAAAGTAGGAGACAACACCACTTCCAAGATTGCAGAACTTCCTTATTTTCTTCAGAAATTTGCTTCACAGGACAGGCCTTTCCTGAGCCCACGCTGGGAACTTTCTGGCATACTTGGAATGCAATTAACTATCCCTCTTATTGTATCCCATGCCTCAGTAATGGACCACAAAGCCAACTTGATTGGACAAATTCCATGAATCAATGTGAATCTTAAGGTAACACAAAGAAAGAGCTTATTGGCATAAGACCACATTCCTTCCAGCAGTTATGAGTGAGGGAGCCTAAAAGGAATGTTGCTAATGCCCAGTCACATTAAGAGTACAATGGAATGGCATAACACCACCAATCCGCATTGCACACCATCATTCACCGTAAACATGTCCACCCTGACTCCCTGACTAATCAGTGTCACTCACTCTTTACCGATATGGAACATAGAACAGCAGGCAGAACTTCAAGGACTTGCCTAAGATTCCACAATGACTCAGAAGCAAGCCCAAGCTTGAATCAATGTCCTGATTCTCACCAATCTGTGCTGTTGTAATCTGCTGGCCTGTCATCTGGGTACACTGTCCCTTTAAGAGACAAGCTGCATCCACTCCCAACCTTGGCTCCTCTTTAGCCAAGGAAAACAGGATCTCCCACCTCCTCTCCAGTTCTCTCTCTCTCTCCTCCTCCCCACTTCCCCCCTTTCTCCCCTTTCCCTCCATAACCCACTAAATAAACTCTATACCCAAACTGTCTCAGCATATGGCATGGCTTATCTATCTGTCTGTCTCCAGCCAAGGACTCAAGTGACCCTAGTGGAACCAGTCCCCACCCCACCTCTTTATAAATGATAACATGTGTCCCCCTCCCCCCGCTGTGTGCTAGGTATGCTTAAAAGCTCCTTCTTGTTCCTTCATGAGCTCCTAGAATCCCTCACTTGGTGCTCTAGGAGATAGCTGGGGATAACACGTACCAGCCATAATCATGCTGCCAGAGAAGCTACTGTAAGAGTTTGGAGTCATAAAGGAGGCACTTTTATGATGCTGCCAGGAAGGCACCTCTGTGGATCTCCAGGGCTTCTGAAATAGTCTCTTTAAAAAAAAGCACCTATTTGTATATTGTTGGAAGGCCTTGCTGTTCAGAAATCACAGTCTATCATGGCCTGGTAACTTTTTCCAAAGCTTGAAGACATGGAAACTCTATCCCCATGAGACTTTCTGCTCTCTACCTGCTCGTATCTGGAAAGTGTCCCTAGGCCTGGAGGACTAACCTTATCTGAAAGCTGTCTCTAAGCCTGGATGCCTGCTTTATCTTTAACATGACCCTTGGCATGTTCCCTGCTAGAAGCCTCCCCACTACACATATGGTAACTAAGGCTTGTGCAAGGAGCTTTGCTACAAGACCCTGCTGTCACACATGAAGAATTATGATACGACCGTGCCACATAATGCAAATTAGGGTTTGTTCCCAGGGTCCCCAATCCTATATATTTCCTATATTCTGAAATAAAGCTGAGCTGATTCACCGAAGTCATCCTCCAGAGGGCTTTCTCGGTCAGACCTACAATCGTCAGAACCCAGTTCCCCAATTTTGCTCTCTCTACCCTCATGAACCAATGCACCAAAAATCTCAAGGAAGAGGATCAACCACAGTGTATCATACAGTTCACAGCACTCAATCTTCAGTGTGGGAAAAAAGTTATGCACGCCAGTCATTGCAATACTCAGGAGTTCAAGAGGGTAAGTTCAGCAACTTAGCCACAAGATTTTGTTTTGTTTTTTTGTAGTGTCTGAATCCAGGGTCTAGGGTACACTCTACTACTGAGCCATGTCACCAGCCCAACCACTAAGCTCTGAATTCACTAAGGGCAGAGGACATGCCTTATTAGTCCTTATACCCCAGCATTCAGCACAGTGTCATCAGTACTTGTACTGAATAAGCATCTGAAAAAATTAACATTACCATGTAAGATGTCTGAGTCGTCTTCAACAAAATCAATGTCTCTTAAGTCCCATTCTGCATAATTGTCAAATTCCTGTTAAAGGGGAAAAAACCATCCAAACCCATCAGTTTTTTTGTTTTGTTTTTTCGAGATAGGGTTTCCCTGTATAACAGTTCTAGTTGTCCTGGAACTAGCTCTTGTAGACCAGACTGGTCTTGAACTCACAGGGATTTACCTGCCTCTGCCTACGGAGTGCTGGGATTAAAGGCGTGCGCCTCTACAGCCTGGCATAAACTGAGTAATATCTTTACAATGGCCATGCTGCAGAGGCAAAGAGAAAAGTCTTGAGCCAGTATTTGCTAAGCACTAAATTGGATAAAAGACAAAGACACTGCTCTAAGGGAAAAATTACAGGAAAAATCTAAGAGACTTTCAGACAGTAATCAAAATAAAGAGCTAGGATAGCACAATATTAGGAACAAAGCCAACTCTTTTTTTTTTTTTTTTTTTTGGTTTTTCGAGACAGGGTTTCTCTGTGGTTTTGGAGCCTGTCCTGGAACTAGCTCTTGTAGACCTGGCTGATCTCGAACTCACAGAGATCCGCCTGCCTCTGCCTCCCGAGTGCTGGGATTAAAGGCGTGCGCCACCACCGCCTGGCTCAAAGCCAAGTCTATTATTTAAAAATGTTTAAAAGGGGGCTGGAGAGATGGCTCAGTGGTTAAGAGCATTGCCTGCTCTTCCAAGGGTCCTGAGGTCAAGTCCCAGCAACCACATCGTGGCTCACAACCATCTGTAAAGAGGTCTGGCGCCCTCTTCTGGCCTTCAGGTATACACACAGACAGAATATTGTATACATAATAAATAAATAAATATTAAATAAATAAATAAAAATGTTTAATAGTCTGTTCATTCCAAAGAGAATCATTGATTTAGGCCTCCAAGTATTCTGGTAATAAAGTTGCCTGCATTAATTCATTTTCTTTTTAATCACCTTTTGAGGGAACTGTTTAGTCCTAATATCGCTTATACACTACAATAAGATCAGTTCAGGGAAGAGGGTGACTATGGGGTGGCTCTGCACTACCTGTCATAAACAAAAGGCCCAACTGCGTATGACAAGCTGGGCTTTAGTTTAACACCCCATCTCCAAGGGTACTGCAGATGATATCAGATAGCAAATTAGTTCTTTAGTTCTTTTTTTTTCTTTCTGGTTTTGTTTGACACAGAGTTGCTTATGTATAGCCCTGGCTATCCTGGAACTCACTCTGTAGACCAGGCTGGTCTTGAACTCAGAGATCCGCCTGCATCTGCCTCCTGAGTGCTGGGATTAAAGGTATGCGCCACCTGACTGCAAATTAAATTCTTATTTATTAATTTATTTATTTATTTATTATGTACACAATATTCTGGCTGCATGTACGTCTGCAGGCCAGAAGAGGGCACCAGACCCCATTACAGATGGTTGTGAGTCACCATGTGGTTGCTGGGAATTGAACTCAGGACCTTTGGAAGAGCAGGCAATGCTTTTAACCTCTGAGCCATCTCTCCAGCCCCTGCAAATTAAATTATTATGACTACTTCCACATTTGTTTTTAATTCTATGGCTAAACGAGGAAAATAGTTTTAATGAAATGTTTTAATGGACACGTGTATACATACAATGCAGGACTCAGCAACCATTACTCAGTCCACTGCCTACTTGGAAAATAAACTTTTATTGGAACACTGACATACTTGTTTGTTTATATATTATCTATTTTCCTTTTCTTTCTTTTCTTAGACAGGCACTCACAACACAACCCAGGCTTATCTAAAACTCAAATGCTTCTATGCTATTTTTGCACAATTACAGCAAGTTTGGTTGCAACAAAAAATTAGTTATTTAAAAATATTAAAATGTAATCTGGCCATGATACAGCAAAACCTTGAAAATCCCTCTGTGCTGTGGAATGACAACTGCAGAAATTTCACACCTACAAGGTTAGTGGGAGCAATAGTATGCATCCTGGAAGGCCGGTTCCCCCTTAAAATTGTCACTGTTCCACAGGTGCTCACAATGGGAAAGGAAGGAGCAAAATGTTGACTCCACGTGCTTTGAAAAGTATCCCTCCAAGAGATAATAACTTCATCAGAAACAAAAGTAAGTTTTTCCTTATTGTATGCTAAAAACAAGTTTTTGTTACCTCAATGAAATCTGCCCGAGCTGGCATGTATCCTGCCATGTCCCGAGACAGCAAAGAGTCAAAGGCAGGCCGGGGAGGGTCATCTGCAGCTGGAAGAAACAACGGGATTTTCTTAATAGATAAAATACTGACACAGAAACATCAAATGAATGTCTTTATGTATAGTCTGGATTTAAAAACAAAAAACAAACTGTTGCCCAATATTTGTTTACGCTGTGAAGATGTGTCTTTGCCAAGGTGCCTTCTGACTGGTTTAATCAAGAGCTGAATAACCGAGCTGGAAAGATGGCTCAGAGGTTAAGAGCATTGCCTGCTCTTCCAAAGGTCCCGAGTTAAATTCCCAGCAACCACATGGTGGCTCACAGCCATCTGTAATGAGGTCTGGTGCCCTCTTCTGGCCTTCAGGCATATACACAGAAAGAATATTGCATACTTAATAAATAAATATTTAAAAAGTATGAATTTAACAACAACAACAACAACAAAAGAGCTGAATAATCAATATCTAGGCAGAAGGAGGTTGGGGGGCTTCAGGGCACAGAGAAGACTCTGTGAAGAAGGCAGAGTCCCCAGCCAGACACTGGGAAGAAACAGGAGGTGCAAAATGGAAGAGAGATAATGCCATGTGGCAGAACATAGATTAATATAAAGTTATAAGAGCTAGTTGAGACAAACCTAAGCTAAAGGCCAAGCTTTCATAATTAATAACAAGTTTCTGTGTCATTATTTGTGAGCTGGGGACCAATGAAAAAGCTTGCTACACCAACAAGCCCCCACCCTACACTCACAAAAAACAAACAACAAAAGCAAAACAGTTTCTCAGGGTATGATGGCATATGCCTGCAATCCTAGCACCTGAGAGGCAGAAGCAAAAGATCAGATGAAGGTTATAGTCAGCTACACAATGAGTTCAAGGTCAAAATATATGAAAGTAGGTATCACTATGTAGCTGAGAGTGGCCTCAAACTCTTAAAATTCATTTGCCTAAGCCTGCTGAATATGAGGTTACAGGTATGTGGCACCACATCCCACTCTGAAACAGATTTCTTTGAGAAAAAGGATCTAAGAGAATACATTCAAAAGTTTTATAAAGAGCAAAAAGGTAATCATAAAAAAAAAAAAACCCGAATTTTTTCTGGTTTTTTTTTTTTTTTTGGAGATAGGGTCTTCTCTCTATGTAACCAAGACTGTTATGGAACTCTCTATATGGACCAGGCTGGCTTTGAACTCAGATCCACCTGCCTCTGCCTCAAATGCTGGTGGTGGTGTTCTTATTTTGTGTAGAGACAGAGATTTCAAACTCATTATATATTCTACACTACTCCCAAACTCACAATCTTCATGCCTCTGTCAGCTTCCCAAGTGGCAACTGTGGGGGATATAGTCACATGCCACCATGCCTGTCAAACCCCAGGCTGATTTCCTGATGAAAGAAATTAAGTCTGAAGGAATCCTCCCAAAACATCCTCTGATTTGCATGCACTTGTACAGGCAGGCATGTGCAATGGCATGCATGTGGAGGTCAGAGGACAAGCTGCAGAAGTCAGTTCTTTCCTACTATATGGGCCCCAGGGATTAAATTTAGGCCATACTTGGTGGCAGATGCCTTTGCCTGTTGAGCCATCCTATAGCCTTGCCCTCTGGTTTTTGCTTTCCCAAAATGAAAGGAAATGAAAGAAACATTTTCCTTCAGTGTTGTTAGAGAATTCCAGTATCCTGTCAGTGTCTGCTCCTTTGATCCTTAGGACCACTAATCAACTACAGATCTTATCCAACTGAGAAGCAAAACTCCTGGATTTCAATGCTAATCAAACTGAGTACTAATGCCAGCCTCCAACAGTTCTATGACTTTGCACAAAACTTTCAACCTTTTAAAAATATCAGGGTTTTTTTGTGTGTAACGCAAAAGCATCTGTTCTGCTTATTTCACTTGGCTGCTGTTAGGAACAGACAGGCCTAATGGACGTGAGGAAAGTGCTAACATCTGAAGAGCCATTCAAACAGCAGGCATGGGCAACCTCTGAGGCCGTCAGCTACAGAGCTGTTTCCAAGCAGCGAGGAGAGGGAGGCCAGTGGGGAAGCATCCATACATCACTGCTATTCATCAGGCTCTGGTTATACTGTATCAAAAGACCCACTGATGCCCACCGGCATATAAGATGTAAGACTGGAGCCGGGCGATGGTGGCGCACGCCTTTAATCCTAGCACTCGGGAGGCAGAGGCAGGCGGATCTCTGTGAGTTCGAGACCAGCCTGGTCTACAGAGCTAGTTCCAGGACAGGCTCCAAAGCCACAGAGAAACCCTGTCTCGAAAAACCAAAAAAAAAAAAAAAAAAAAAGATAAGATGTAAGACTGCCTTCACTGGCATAACTAAGTGAATAAAAAGAACTACTGGGGCTGGAGAGATGGTTCAGCGGTTAAGAGCATTGCCTGCTCTTCCAAAGGTCCTGAGTTCAATTCCCAGCAACCACATGGTGGCTCACAACCATCTGTAATGAGGTCTGGTGCCCTCTTCTGGCCTGCAGTCATACACACAGACAGAACATTGTATACATAATAAATAAATAATTAAAAAAAAAAAAAGAACTACTTACTTCTTGAACTTAACACCGAGGCAATACTGGATCCTGATAAGCAACTCCTACCTGATTATAAACGCTGCAACAAATGACAGCATAGATAGACTGGCCCCTTTTTGGACATACCACTTTACAGAAGCAATCATTAATGTTAACTGGTATATTCCAAGAGATCCAGAGTGGAAGGCTACAACTCTGACCTCTGGGATGTGTTGCCTCCTTGCCATATCTTGGCCCTGACTCAACATACCAAAACTCCTCTTACCTTCCAGAAGTTCTTTATCTGTTCAAATCACCACATCACTGTTTATCTGCTATGGAAACAGAGCCCAAAGACGGGCTAAGGACCTTTTATCCAAATAGGCAGGCACTTACAGTGAAACGGAATGGCTGTGTCAGCAGTTCTGGCTGCCTCAGCTTGCTTCAGGTTCAGCAAGGTGGATGCAAACAGAGGGTTATTGATGAAATGCTTCATGTAGTGCTTCTCACATTCCTCCTTGGTTTTGGTACACATCTGATTAGCTACATCCTGCCTAGAAAATTGTGGAAGAAGAATAAAGAGAGTAGTTTTCTTACTAGTATAGAACATTGAAAGTTGATTTGTTTGTTCCATATTTGCAGACAAAAAACCTCCAAGTAAGCCGGGCGGTGGTGGCGCACGCCTTTAATCCCAGCACTCGGGAGGCAGCGGCAGGTGGATCTCTGTGAGTTTGAGACCAGCCTGGTCTACAAGAGCTAGTTCCAGGACAGGCTCCAAAACCACAGAGAAACCCTGTCTCGAAAAAACCAAAAAAACAAAAACAAAAACAAAAAACAAACAAAAAAAACCTCCAAGTAGATATCAGCAAAAGAGTGAGACAGATACACACCACTGGTATGCGTGCCATCTGATGGTCCAAATCCTGTTACTCCAAGATAGAGAAACAATAAAGGGGCCTTTCCTTTCCACTGGAAGGAAGATGACTATTTTCCGACCCAGAAATTTCCAGGCTGGGTATGTAGCTCAGTTGGTCACTAGCTTCCACTAGAATGCACAAAGTCCATACATGGTAGTATACGCCTGTAAACCCAATATGAAGGAAGCAGCGATAGAAGGGACAGGAAGTCAAGATCATCTTTGGCTATATACTGTGTTCAAAGGCTAGTCTGAGACAGATACATGAAACCTTATGTTATCATCACATCACCATCATCTATAAATTTCCCTGAGGTAGGCCAGGGAAAGAACTGTTATCAATTAGAAGTCACCTTGGAGTTAGGCACGGAGGCAATGCCTATAATATCAACACTGGGAAGGTAGAGGCAGGCACTTTGTGAGCTTCAAGTCTAGATCAGCCAGGGCTATGGAGTGAGAAAATTCTTCAAAATAAAAAGAGGCCAACTATGGTAGCTTATGCTTTTAATCTTAGAGCTTGGGAGATAGAGGCTGGAGGATCTCTGTGAATTCAAGGCCACCCTGGTCTATATACTGGGTTCCAGGGCAGCCAGAATCACATAAAGAGAAACCTGTCTGGGGAAAAAAAACCAAAACTACAAAACAGCTCCTGTCTCCAAAAGGTGGAAGGAGAGAAACAATTCTTGCCAGTTGTCGTTTGACCTTCACAAGTATGTCCCCATACACCATAATAAAAGTGACCTAAAAAGTGTTTAAAAGGGGCTGGAAAGCTGGCTCAGCAGTTAAAGTATTTACTTCAGTGGTCAACATGTGCCTGCAACTCCACTCCCTTTTCTGGCCTCCTCAGCATGTGAACATGAGTGACAAACATTCACATAGACACACACATGCACACACATACAAATATTTTAAATAAATAAATAAATAGCCCTTAAAAACTTAAAAGATCATCAATAATAATAGAAATCATCTTGGAACATGCAAAATGTTTAAAACACAAGATGGAACAGGCCTTAAATCCAAGAACTTGAAGAGTAGAGACAGGTGGATTTCTATAAGTTAGAGGCTAGCTTGGTTTATATAGAATTCCAGGCCTGCCAAGGCTACCTGGTGAGACCCTGTCTAAAAAAGTACCTAGTTTTACTTTTACATGTTTTATAGCATCAAAGACATTTCTTCACTAGAATTCCTATGGATATGCAAGGCACTGAGCTACAAACACTTAGACATAATTTAAGATCATTTTAGTATTGACCTTGTATTGCTACTTCCATTTCACGGAATAAAAAAAAAATATGATATCCAAACAAATAATATACTTGCTAAAGAAGACAAATCCAGAATTTATACTGAGACCTCTGACTCCTACCTCAGGTGATGCAGCGGTAGAGGTGAAATCTTAGTCTCCTCCTCAAGCTCACTCTTAGAGAACCTTTCCCCTAGGGCATCACTATGCTGTGTGTGCTTCAGTCAACTGTAGACAGTCTGATTCCCTTACTAGGTATAGAGCCTCAAGGAGGGCAGGAACCTAAATTCTTGTGTTCTTACCACCAAGCATAGTCCCTTACTCACACTGGATACAGAAGCAACTAGATTCTTCTGGGTGATGATGGGGACTGAACTCAAGCACCTCACATGTGCTGAGCAAAAGCTCTATCACTGAGCTATCTCCCCCATACAGTAACAGACCTCTTCCTAGTCTTTGCTAAGAAGGAAGGAAGATGAGGAGGACTGGCCCACTTTTGACAAAAAGTAATGCCTTAGGCAGGGATGACTAGTAAGCTGCTCACAAGTGATCCATTTTTCCCATCTTCGGTATTCTCCACAAAATACAGTATTCATGATGCACAGGTGCTAAATGAATGAATGGAAACAAAATGTGAGCTGAACTCTGGTCTCCCTCTTGACATAGGGAAGGCGGCACACCTGATAACATAAGGAAGGACTATAGCAACTGGGAAGATCCAGAAGGTTCCTTCACTATTAAATTATGAAAAATGAGAAAGAGTTTAACTCCCTAAACTTCAGATGCTTCATGAACAAAATATGTTTAATAACATATCTGCTATCTAGTTACAAAACAAAATTATCAGCATAGTGTTCCTAAAATGTAAACTCTGGGAGCTGAAGAGATGGTTCAGTGGTTAAAGCAGTCTCTGTGCAGGCACAAAGTCCTGAGTTCCCATCCTTTGCACCCACATAAAAAGCTGGGCATGTGGCCTGCATCTGTAACTCCAGCACTTCGGAGGCAGAGGAAAGCAGATCCTAGGAGCTTATAGCAGCTCAAATCAGCTGAAACCCCAACCTCCAGATTACGGGAGACACTGTCTCAAAGAATGATATGGAAGGCACAAGAGAGCAAGACATTTGACAACAATCTCCAGCCACCACACACACGGGGGGGGGGGGGTGCGGTACACAGACGGGCAGGGGGACTCGACGACAAGCAAACTCCCACCCCCAACACCTCCATTTGCACACATATTTTAAAAGTTGCATGGTGTGCCCAGAAACTTATAAAACCAGAAATGAGAAATAATTAGTAACCTATACTTCTCCACAACTCTGGAAGAACAATCTTAGAGTTGCTGTATCCAAAGTAACCTCTGAGAACTGCTCAGTCATGAGCCACTAAGCACCTTGCATTCCAAAGGTATTTCAGGCCTAGAAGATGTGTACATAGACGAGCAACTACCTTTGACGTCCCGGCCATCAGGAAAGCATCACAGCTTTTCACTTTCTGAGGCTCTCTGCTTTTATGTTTCAAGAGTGGCTTCTGCTTTGAGCCCATGAAGACAGGATCACTCAATATTAAACTCTTACCAATTTCCAAAGCCACAGTCCATTACAGCTTCTAAAAGGGCCATTTCTTCTTGAGCAGTCCAGCTGGGATCTAGAACAGGAAAGTCTGAGGTCTAAGGAGAAAAAAGATATGGTAAAAAAAAAAAAAAAAAAAAAAAAAAGAACAGGGCTAGGAATGACATGCAGGAACCCTGGTTGTGTCCATGTGGCAGTGTACACCTGTAATCCCAATGAGAGGCAGCCAGGGACTTCAGGTTCAGTGAGAGACACTGTTTCAAAAAATAAGGTGGAAAATCTTGCAGGAAGACACCTGATGTCAAGGTCTGGCCTCCATACACAGGTGTACACACATCCCACATACAAAGACCATTGTTATCAGCTGCATCATTATTTTCCCTAGGTTATGTTATTATTTTCTACATCTTCCATTCCTACCTCTATTACATAACAATGTTTTCCAGTAAAACACAATATTTAATTTTTTAAAAGAATAAATGGTTTTTGGATGTGTCACATAGTGATTATGGTGATATTTATTGGTTCAGCAGTCAGAAGTGCATACTGCTCTCTCAGAGGACCAGAGTTTGATTACTACCACCTATGTCAAGTGGCTCAGAACCATCTGTAATTTCAGCTCCATGAGATCTAATGCCTCTGGCTTCCACAGGCACCTGAACTCATGTATATGCATATGTGCAGGCACACGTGTGTGCACACACACACTTAAAAATACATCTTAAAAGTAATTAAAAAGGAAATCAATCTAAAAAGAAAAAAATCAGGCATGGTGGTATATACTTTAATCCTAGCACTTGAGAGGCAGAGGCAGGTGGATCTCTGTAAGTTCTAGGCCAGTCTGATCTATATAGTGAGTTCCAGAATATCCAGGGCTACAATATAGACTCTGTCTCAAAAAACAAAACAAGAGAAAAAAGAACCCACATAGAGCCGGGTGGTGGTACTACACACCTTTAACCCAGCACTCAGGAGGAAGAGGCAGGCAAATCTCTGTAAGTTGGAGGCCAGCCTGGTCTACAGAGTGAGTTCTAAGACAGCCAAGGCTACACAGAGAAACCCTGTCTTGAAAAACAAAACAAGATTTTGTACTGCCTTTACAGAGAACCTGAGTTCAATTCCAATAATCCATATTGAGCTCACAAACACTGTAATTCCAAATCTAGGAACTCTGACATCTCTAGCCTCTGTGGAAGACATGTACATCTCCCCACATATACAAAATTTAAGATAAATAAATAAAAGGTGGTATATTGCATGCATATTATCTTAGCACTTGGAGACTCATGCAAGAGGATCATTGTGAGCTTGAGGCCAGTCTGGATTACATAGTGAGACTGTCAATGGTAACAAACAAAACACTATGCTATACACATCAAAACATATGATGACAATGCCAAATATTAGCAAGTATATAAAATAATCACAACAATCAGGGGCTGGAGAGATGGCTCAGAGGTTAAAAGCACTGACTGCTCTTCCAGAGGTACTGAGTTCAATTCCCAGCAACCACATGGTGGCTCACAGCCATCTGTAATGAGATCTGGTGCCCTCTTCTGGTGTGCAGGCATACATACAGGCAGAACACTGTACACATAATAAATAAATAAATCTTTAAAAAAATAATAATCACAACAATCAGACTCTGACAGGTGTAAATGCAAACAAACATTTGGGAAGACATTCTGGTCATTTCTTTGAAAGTTAAACAGTACATTATACTCATTCTACCCAAGGAAACATGAAAATATATGAACACAGAAAGCCTTACCGAAGAACACTCACAACAGCTGTATTTATAACAGCTCCCTATCTGGGCAAGGTGCAAGGGATTCATCAAAAGGAAATGGGTAAATGATCTATGCAGTAATCAAAGAACCTGCAAAGTGACTGGAAGAATATGCTGAGGACCACTGCTCTGGGCCTCATCTGAATTTTGAGCCACAGCAACTGTGGGAGGTAGGTAATAAAGCAATCTCTACTTCAAACCACAACTTAGCTATGACACAGAGCTAAACACTATTTGCTTTCATGGATGTCTGAAATTTTCTATGATGAAAGTAAAAAAGAAAATAACACAATTCTTTCCAATCCCACAGGCATTTACAGCTTGTTATAGCTTTTTGTTGGTGACAAAAAAAAAAAAAAAAAAAAAAAATCTGTTCTCTTAGTAAAATCACAGAGATAACAGGCAACCCATTTTGATCTAAGCCTACCATATGAGCTTATTATGAGATGAGAGTGAAATTTCAGGGTCCATGCATATATTAAACTCATACCAATCACATTCAACCTGACAAGTACCATAAAGATATGCAAATATGAAGTCACACAGTAGTGGTTTGAAAGAAAATGCCCCCCCAAAGGAGTGGCACTATTAGGAAGTATGTCCTTGTTGGGGGAAGTGTGTCACTGTGGGGGTCGACTTTGAGGTCTCTTTTGCTCAACTTTCCCTCAGTGCAACAGTCAGTCAACTTCCTGCTGTTTTCTGGTCAAGATGTAGCCAGTACCACGTCTGCCTACATAACACCATGCTCCCTGTCACGATGATAATGGACTGAACCTCTGAAACTATAAGCTACCACCCCAATTAAATGTTTGCTTTATCAGAGTTACTGTGGGCATGGTGTCTCTTCATAGCAATAAAAACCTAAACTAAGACAACAGGTCTGTTGTTTCTAAAACTTTCAGAATACTGATTACTCTTACCAATTTATAATGAAAACTTTCTACACTATAGAAGAACAAAAGGCTTTATGAAATAACACTGAACTTCAAGAAGAAAAAAAAAGCCCCTCCCTTTCTTCTTGAAGTTCAGTGTTATTCAATTCTTGACCCAAAATTGAGTCAGAATCTCTAACTGTAGATTTGGAAATCACAGTTCTAAGAAACTCCAGGTAATAAAGTCTAAGAATTACTGTCATAAAGGGTGTGGTAGAGGAGCTGCCTTCTCTTGCTCAAGGTCTTAAGAATTACAAGACAAAAATAGCTAGAGAATTCAGAAATCTCTATTAATGCACCACCCACTACAGCATGAGTAACTCCCCAAAATACAGCACTGTGAGATGAGAAAGTACTGAAACCATTTCAAGTTATCAGATGCTTCGTGCTGCAAAGAATCAAGATTTTAGAGGCCTGGGGTGTAGAAAGCCAAAAGCTGGTCATCACTTCTATGGAAGGAAAGATTTGTTGGAACAGGTGAGATTGGCTAATAAAAGGTAGAGAGTATAGTAGCCCCCAGAGGCTCCCTTGAGTTCAGATCCCTAAAAGGTGTTTGCATGGGTGGGGAACATGTGAGAAAGGATGATGTAATAAGAATTAAGTGGACCTGGCTGAAGTGAGACAGTGTTTTTAGCATTATGTGGACAGAAGGCATGGTGCTCAGAATAGCTACAGAGAGCCCACAGTCAGCTTTCCAACAGTGGCTGGGCATGACTATCAACTACCCAAGCTACATAATTATCTCGTAAGGGTTCTTTTTTTTTTTTTTTTTAAATTTATTTATTTATTATGTATGCAATATTCTGTCTGTGTGTACACCTGCAGGCCAGAAGAGGGCACCAGACCTCATTACAGATGGTTGTGAGCCACCATGTGGTTGCTGGGAATTGAACTCAGGACCTTTAGAAGAGCAGGCAATGCTCTTAACTTCTGAGCCATCTCTCCAGCCCCCTCGTAAGGGTTCTTTTACCACTTCAAATGAATAAATTTGGATACTGGGGATGTACCTCAGTAGCAGCATGTGATCCAAACCCTTGCACCATAAAAATAATTAAAACAAATAACAAAATCTGAGTCTAGACATTCTCAGGAGCATTTGGAAAAAGTGGATCAATTTTTTGAAGATACAGTAACTCTGGTGAAATGAACCCAAAGCCAAAGCTGCTCTGACCCTACTCTCCAAACCCTCATTCAACAGGCAAAAGGGGATATGTTTTGGTTATTGTTCCAATTAGTGAATATGAGACTTAAAATAAAATGTGGTAATCACTGGGAGGTGGGGGCAAGAATATCTAGAATTCAAGGGCATCCTTGGCTACATAGCAAACTTGAGGACAGACGCCTGAGACATATAAGACTGTCTTAAAAAACTCAAAAACAAAAACAAAAAACAAAAAACCCTTCAAATTAAAAAAGAGACTGCATGCTGGAGAAATAACAGTGATTAAAGAGCTCTTCTAGAAGACCTGAGTTTAGTTACCAGAACCCATGTTAAGGGCCCAACAACTGTCTATACCTCCAGCTCTGAATGATCAGATGCTTCTGGCCTCTGCTGATACCTGAACTCACATGCACACACCCACATGTAAGCACACACATCTATACATAACTGAAAACAAAAGCTAAGCAGTGGTGGCACACACCTTTAATTCCAGCTCTGGGGAGGCAGAGGCAGGCAGATTTCTGTGAGTTTGAGACCAGCCTGGTCTACAGAGAGTGTTCCAGGGTAGCCAAGGAGAAACCCTGTCTCAAAACAACAACAAAAATAATAATAAATATTTTTAAAAGGAGAGACTGGAAACTGTAAGGAAAGGCAGATAGTTATTCTCCCAAAATTCTTATTAATTCATTTTAGTCTAGAACATGACTCCCAGTATTATAGGTGCAAGAACACTAACAGGAACCAACAAATGATCAAATTTATGTTGAGTCACTCTTTCTGAATGATTTTGTTTTAGAAACAAGGTTTTATGTATCCCTGGGTAGCCTCCAACTGATCATGTAGAAAATGAGAAAGACCTTTGCCAGCTTCATTTCCAAAGTATTCTCAGGTACTTACTGTATGTCACTATGCCTGGTTTTATGTGGTATTGGGAGCAGAATGCAGGGCTCTGCATATGGTAAGTAAGCCTCTACTAGCTGAGTTGCATCCCTACCTTCCTTTTTAGCTTTGTTCTTTTTTGGGGGGGAGGGGTGTATAGGGTCTCACTATATAACTTTTTTTTTTTTTTTTGGTTTTTTGAGACAGGGTTTTTCTGTGACTTTGGAGCCTGTCCTGGCACTAGCTCTTATAGACCAGGCTGGTCTCGAACTCACAGAGATCCGCCTGCCTCTGCCTTCCGAGTGCTGGGATTAAAGGCGTGCGCCACCATCACCGGGTTATATAACCTTATCTGTGTTGGAGCTCGATATGTAGATAAGATGGCCTCAAACTCACAGAGATCCACCTGCCTCAGTTTTCTGAGTGCTGGGATTGAAGGCATGTACCACCATGCCCAATTTCTTTCTAATCTTTTATGAAACACACATAAAGTACTGTGAATTACATAATTGGCAGAATTCTAAACACATTCCAGATTTCTCCCAGGTTTCTGTCTACTATTCCATCAAGCACTAGTACTGCAGGTAAAATTAAAATTAAACAGTCTGCAGAATTAGAATTAAAATTACTAACTAGAATTAAAATTACTAACAACTAGCAAAGTTGGGAAAAGGCCTGATTTATCTAGGTGGGTCCAACGAAATCATACCAATCTTTAAAAGTGCTAGAGGGGAGCTAGAGAGGTGGTTCCGTAGAGAAGAGCACTGGGTTTCTTCCAGAGGACCTGGGTTCAAGTCCCAGAATCTATGGTGGCTCACAACAGTCCAGGGGATTTGACACCCTCTTCCGGGAGCACCTGGTACCATGTGGTGCAAAAACATACATGCAGCCAAAACACACATAATAAAAATAAAAACCTAAAAATCAAAAAATAGATTCTCTTTTAAGTATTAGAGGAAGGCAGAAGAATGAAAGAAACTGCTTAAGCAGGATAAAGCAGGTCAGAGGTTCAAGTACTTCATAAACAGCCCTCATGGTCTCCTAATATCACTCACTGGCTTTGGATATGGCAAAAGGAGGCCAAAGGCCAGAGAAGCCTCTAGAAGCAAAGAACAAACTGTAGCCAACAACCAGCCAGGAAACAGAGGCACCAATCCTTCAATCTCAAGGCAGTCAATTCTGCCAATAAACTGAATGAACTCAGAAACAGATTCTCCCCCAGGGTATCAAGATAAAAGCTCAGGCTGGCCAAACACCTCCATTACATCCTCTCAAGACCTGCCTCAAACCAGGAAGCCCACTTCTGACCTACTAAATTCTGCAATAATAAATCGGTGCTTTCTTAAGACACTTAAGTTTTCATAATTTATAACAGCAACTGTAGAAAACTAACACAGTGCCAAAAGATTAATCTACAATGTTGAATTATTGCAGTAAGAAAACTGTACCAGGGGCTAAGTGTTGAAAACCTTGCTTTAAATACTCTGAAAAGAGACAAAACTTCCCCCTGAAATTCAAGGGATCAAATTCAAAGCTTGGTGCACACTAGGGGAGGCTCTACCACTAAGCTAGAACCGCAGTCTCCAGACAAAACTATTTTAACAAGATACATAGACCTGTCAAGAGACCTGATTATTTACATTGGCATATTAAACTCCTGGCCCAAGCTGGGAGGAGTGGCACACTTTTTCTTTAAAGGTGGCTATGCTATTACTCAAATCAGAGTCAAATCTTACCTAGCCTATCAGCCAGTTTGTCTCTTCTAATTCTTTTTATTTTATGTTGTTTAATACTTTATTTTTTAAAATATGTACTTTATTTTTAATTATGGCGTGTGTGTGTCTGTGCATATATGAGTGAGGTATGTTGTGGGATATATGTATACTATGTGAAAATGTGTGGCTGTGATTGGTGTAATAAGCAAAACGGCCAATAGCTAGGCAGGTGGTATAGGTAGGACTTCTGGGCAGAGAGAGAGAACTCTGGAAAAAAGGAGTGGAGTCGTCAGTCAGGTGGAGAGGAAGCAGGAGATGCATGATGAAAGAAAGGTAAAAAGCCACAAGGCAAAATACTGATTAATATAAATGGATTAATTTAAGTTATAAGGGCTAATGGGAAGAGCCTAAGCTAAGGCCTAGCTTTCATAATTAATAAGTCTCCATGTCATTATTTGGGATTGGTGGCAGAAAAGTCCATCTATAGAGATATCTATGGATTCCAGAAGAGGGCACCAGTTATAGGGAGTTATACATTGTCCAATATCAGTGCCAAGAACTGAATTCCAGTCCTCTGCAAGAACAGTTGGCACTCTAAGATGATAGGCCATTCTTCCAGCCCTATTATCTGTGTTTTGAAACACGGTGTGGTTGTTTGAATGGAAATAGACCCCGTAAGCCTCAGATATCTGAATACTTGGTCCCCATCTGGTGGCTGTTTGGAAAGAATTAGGAGGTGTGACCTTTTTTGGGAGAGGTGTGTCACTGGGGACAGGATAAGGTTTCAAAAGTCTCCTGTCACCCCCATCTCTGTTCCCAGTTTGAGGATAAGGATCTGAGGTCTCAGCTGCTACTTGTGTGCCATGCCGGCCTGTCTGCCTACAGCTATGCCCCCACCATGATGGATGGACTCCTGTCCCTCTGGACTGTAAGTCCCAAATAAACCCTTCCTTGTGTAAGTTGCCTTGGTCATAGTGTTTCATCACAGCAACAGAAAAGTAAAGTTACTTCCCAACAGTCACCACATGGGGATGAAGTATTCAAATGACTGAAACTTGGGGCCATTCTCACAAAAACCACCACACAGGGTCTCACACTACATCCCTGACTAGCCTAAACTCATGGCAACCCTATCTGATTACAGGCATGAGCCACCAGACTGCAGTCAGTCATTTTTACATTCTATGTTGTTGTCTTACGTTTTTGTTTTTGTTTTTTTTTTGGTTTTTTGAGTCAGGGTTTCTCTATGTAACAGTCCTGGCTGTCCTGGAACTCAATCCGTAGACCAGGTAGCCCAGGCTGGCTTTGATCTCAGAGACCTGCCTGCCTCTGCCTTCTAGTACTGGCTGGGATTAAAGGCGTGGGCCACCCCGCCTAGCTTAGTTAGGTTTTCTATTGCTGTGAAGAGACATAATGACGACAGCAACTCTTATAAAGGAAACATTTAATTGAGGGGTGGCTTGCTTACAGTTTCAGAGGTTCAGTCCATTATCATCATGATGAGGAGCATAGCAGCGGGCAGGCAGAAATGGTTCCAGAGCTGAGAATGCTACATCTTGCAGGTAACAAGAAGTCAACTGAGACACTCAGCATTTCCCTGAGCACAGGAAACCTCAAAGCCCACCCCCACAGTGACAAGGCCAGACTCACTCCAACAAATCTCCTAATGATGCCGTTCCCTATGAGATTATACTAAATATATTCAAACTACAACATATGTATATACTTGTTAAGCTATTTTTATATTTAAATATCTTTATAGGTTACAAAGAACTAAAAAACCTATTAGATAATTATCAAATTCAGAAGAGAAAAAGGACAGAGATACGTGGAGCTAAAGAAAATGAGTTCTCAATCTCAATACTTGAAAAATGAATAAAAGTTTCCAGTAATGTCATCATTACCATGATTTCGTAAGTATGATCACTCTGATGTTTCTTGTACTCAAATCCTCGAGTGAAACACTGTGAAGAAAAAAAGTTAAATTACCAAAAGCCACATAAAAAATACTTTCTTAGGGCTAGGGATGAGGCTCAGGGGGTACAAGGCTTGTTACAAATATACAAAACACTAGATTCAACCCCAGCATTTGGGAGGTAGAACTGGGACGATCAAGAGTTCAAAGTCATCCTCACTCAGCTACATAGTCAATTCAAGGCAAGCTAGGCTACATGAGACCACATCTTTAACAAAATAAAAGCCAGGCTTGGTGGTGCACATCTTTAATCTCAGCACTCAGGAGGCAGAGGCAGCTGAATCTCTGCAAGTTCGAGGCGAGATTGGTCTACATAGTATGAGAAGGGTCAAGGCTATGTAGAGTGATCCTGTCTCAAAACACCAAAAATAATAAATAAAACTTTAAAAAAAGAAAAAAGATGGCTTGAAAGTGCTCTACTTCTTTTTTTTGTTTTATTTGAGGCAGTGTCTCATGTAGTTCACGTTATTCTTAATCTCCCTATGTAGTCTAGGTTGGCCTCAAATTCCTTATCTTCCTGCCTCTCCACTTCCAAAGTTCTAAAATTATAGGCATTCACTGCCACTACTAGCCTAAGGTAATCTAGTCATATAAGCTAGTTTTGGGGGTCTTCTCTTGTTTTTGGTATACCAAAAAGAATTTTGCCAGGCTGTCTTCATCTTCCTTCCTGCTATTCATCCTCCCCAGATGCACCCTATGTCCAGTGTATAATCTTATAACCCATCAGCCACTCTTTACATTTTAACCCGTCTAAAACTGGAATGCTGTGTGTGCACATGTGTTTGTAGGTACACTTGCCTATGGAGGCCATCACTCGGAGTATTCCTCTACTGCACTCCCCTTTATTTTCTGAGACAAGGTCTTTCACTGAACCTAGAGCTTGTCATTTCAGCTCGTCTGGCTGGTTAACAGACCCTCAGGTTCTCCCTATCTCTACTCCCTCCCCAGTATGGGGTTACAGAAAATGCTATCATGCCCAGGTTGTTGGGGATTCAAACTCAGGTCCTCAGGCTTGTGCAGCAAATACTTTATCCGCTGAGCCTCCTTTGCCATCCCTGGAACACTTCCTATAAATAAGTATCTCTGATATTCCCAACAAGCAAATTATCTAGGCTTTCTTTAGTTGAATTTCACTTTTAAAATTGAGATATTTTATTTATTCACTTACAGCACTGTAGTGATGATTTAGGGGGTGATTCAAGTGAAGTACTCAAAATAGTACCTGGCACACTTATAATCAGTCTTATTCCTAATATAATCCACAAAACAGCTTGTTCCCTTGTCATCTATACAAAGACCACTCTAAGAAGCTAACAAACAGTGAGATCAAAAGGAACAACCTGTTAGTTCTGATTCCTGTAATCTAAATAACTTTACTTGGGGAAAATGTTAAGCATTAAGTTGAGACGCTCTATGGAACAGCTGACTGTCTGTCTCATCCATCTGCTATTTCCGAGCTTCCTGGTAAAGTATCACAGGGAAGACACTTGCAGGAGGAGAGCTCATGCAGTGTGATCCTAAGCCACCTCAAGTTACTGCATCCATAAAACAGACCAGGAAAGATACCTTCTCCTCAGGAAGTTAGTTACCTGCAAACACAGGAAGAAAGGAGGAGGTCCACATTCAGCACACTTAATGTAAGGTTCCATGAGGTAGGAGGAGCAGCCTCTGCAAGGGGGCTTATCAGATGGATCATCTAGAATACAGAAAACAACAGAAGTTCAAAACTCCTCATGAACACCACTAAGTGCAAAAGGCGAAGCTCTGCAAATGGCTGGGGACAGTGACTGCCTTGACAAACACGTGCAGGTGGGACAAGCTTATTCCACACCTAATAAACAAGAGCCACTCCCCTTTCTATTACATGGCAGCATGTTCCTTCCTCCAGGGCACCTACAGCTTCAAATAAGGAGGCAGAGAGGGTGCCTACAGAGAAGCTTGACTTTTGTAAAACTTTTAAAGTTTTATAAAGCCTCCTTTACCACAAGGAAAAGAAAAATGGGCACGTTCCCTACCCAGAACGCATATACAAAGCAAACCAGACATAATGCTAACAATTGCTCCATCTAGGTAGAAGTGCACAACCAGTCACTTTCTTTCAACTTCTCTGTAAATCTGAATTTTTTTCTTAAGTTGGGAGAATTCCAATTTGGGGTTTAAGCTGTGTATCTAGGCTGAGACTGCTTCCCAGGAAAACACGAAACATTGCAGAACTCTCTTGTTCTGGTAAAAACAGCGGGTCTCTGAATTATGAAGGCAAAGGTACACTATAAACCCTCCAAAGACCTAAAACTGCAGGTATGTATGTTCCAGGTTGCTCCAAATCCTGTTTCTCTGAAGTCAGAGCAACCGACTCTTCCCTGTGATTAACCACGGGAATGTGGAACAAAGGCCTTGAAAGGGAGATGGAGGGACTTATTTTGTTTAGTCTGGGGCAGGATCTCATATTATGTTGTATTTTTCTCTCTAAAGCAAAAAAAAAAAAAAAAAATACCCTTCAAGGCACCATTCCTTCCTCTAATAGCCATTTGCTTTGAAATGAAGACACAGAAGAAAAGGACAGGATAAAGAAATCTACTCCACCGCCAGGCAGTGGTGGCACACCTTTAATCCCAGCACTTGGGAGGCAGAGGCAGGCAGATCATGAGCTCAAAGGAAAAAGACGCCAGAACCTTAACGTAGGTAAACTACAACCTCATGGTGATTCACAGATTAATAGAAATGAGTTAATTTAAGATTGTAAGAGTCAACTAAAAATATGCATAAGCTAATAGACCAAGCAGTATTTTAATTAATATAGTTTCTGTGTGATTATTTCAGGTCTGGGCACGGGAAACAAATGAGCAGTCTCCGCCTACAAGAATGAGTTCCACGACAGCCAGGACTAAGAGAAACCCTGTTTAAAAAACCAAAGAGCAAACAAAAAAAGTATTCCCAAACACTTTCTCCTTTTCTTCTGTTTTTGAAACAAGGTCTCATGTAGCCCAGGCTGGTCTCCAACTATGATGACCTTCAACTCCTGATCTTCCTGCTTCTGCCTTCAAAGTTGAGGGATACAGGCATTTGTCATCCACCACTTCTGGTGAAAAAACAAAATACAGTGCTAGATGTCATTTAAAAAAATATGTGTGTTTGTATGTGTATGTGTAATATGCGCATATGAGTGCAGGTGCCCATGGAGGCCAGGTGTCAGGTCCCAGAGCTGGAGTTACAGGCAGTTGTGGGTCACCTGAAGTGCTTGCTGGAAACTAAACCCCAGGCCCCTGCAAGAGCAGAACACCTTAGTGACAAGCCATCTCTCCAGCCCAAATGCCAGTTTTTATCAAATCACATCTCCTGAACTCTGGCTTTCTATTTACTTATTTATTTGGTTTTTGAGACAGGGTTTCACTGTGTAACAGCCCTCACTGTCCCAAAACTAGCACTGTAGACCAGGCTGGCCTTGAACTCAGAGACAGGCTCTACATTGCCAAGGTTGGACCTGAATTCCTAGGCCTAAGTCATTCCCCTAGATCATCTCTAACTTTTTTGTTTTATATTTTATTATTTATGTGTGTGTCTCTGTGTGTGTGTGTGCATGCGTGTGCAACAGCATATGGAGGTCAGAAAAAACTTTTGGGGGTCAGGTCTCTTCTTCCACCATGTGCTAACCAGGGACTGAACTCAGGTCCTCAGGCTTGAGCCATCTTGCTGATCCTTTCCTATCCTTTTTAACAGTTCACTGCATCAATTGACTAACCCAATGGTTCACCACCCCCTAGGAAAGACATTTTGAAAATCCAAAAAAAGGTCTTTGCTGCTACAATGACTAGGATGTGCTAATAGCATTTTGCAGACAGGATGGGGATTCTAGATGCTCTGAAGTACTCAAGATACTTGTTCAAAGAAAAACAAAACATGCGAACAAAAAGCCCACCCTGACTTAAGTCTTTAGCAAATTTCCATTATCTCATTAAAAATTCAACTGGAGTCGGGCGGTAGTGGCACATACCTTTAATCCCAGCACTCGGGAGGCAGAAGGCAGGCAAATCTCCCTGAGTTCAAAGCCAGCCTCATCTACAAAGTGAGTTGCAGGGCAGTCAGGGCTACACAGAGAAACTCTTGTCTTGAAAAGCAAACACAAAATAAATCAACTACACAGAAAACCAAACCTCCCAATTACATGATCTAGAACCCATTTCTATATCACACGTAAAAAATATTTTTCTTTGGTAGTGTCAGGGGATCTGACACAGAATCTTGTTAAGCAGTGTGCAACATTATCACTGAGCTATAGCCCTAGCCCCAACTAAAACATTTTTGACAGCTAGGTGTCGGCACATGCCTTTAAGCCTAGAATTCAGGAGACAAGCAGACAGATCTTTATGAAATCCACACCAGCTAGAGCTACTGAGACCCTGTCTCAAAAAAAGAATTTTGACAGTTTAAATATATCTGAATACTCTAGTATAACAAGTGTACACAATTCAAGAGGAGGCTGTACTGTTTGCCCAGGGATTACAAAGACTTGTAGCATTTCTTAATCACTAACAGCTGAGTTACCCTGCGTCTCTCACAGAAAGATGTGGTCTAAGCAGCGGACTGCGTAAGTCATCATGTCTCTTACTGCCTTTGTGTGGTGCTCCTATCCTTCCACCCTGACTTTTTTTGAGACGAGGTTTTACTTTGTAACTTAGGCTGTTCCCTGAACTGGAGGCAATCCTTCTGCCTCAGCATCTCAAGTGCTGGGATTACAAACATGTGCCTATAATCAAGTTTTTAAAACATATTGACATACTTGTTATTTTACTAAAAATAATATTTCATTACGGGTTACTCCTTTTACTATAAAATTGTTTTTATTTTTGAATAAAATAAAATACGCATTCCATTTTCAATTAATAAAAGACTTGAAAAATATAAAAAGAAATAATTGGGTCTAAAAGGTTGAGAACTAATCTACCCAGTTTCTAAATAGTGGCCATGTATGCATTTCTGACATTTACAGTTTTTTCTTCATCAGCATCTTTGGTATGTGTAACATTTCACATTTCTCCCTCTCCATGCATTTTCCTGAAACTAAAATTATTGAGTGCACAGAAGACAGATCTAGGGTTTTGAAGGTTTATTTATCTTGATTACATTTATCCACCTTGTATGTATGTGTGGAGGCAAGAATGAATTATATAACATGCTACATAATTCACAACCACCTGTAATTCTAGCTGCAGGGGCTTTGATACCTCAGCCAGGTCTCCACGGTACCTGCACTCATGTGTACATACCAATACACACATAATTAAAAACAAGAAAAATAAATAAAAAAACTCTAAGGAAATAGTTTTAAGAATATGAAATATGACTCAGTGTTTAAGAGTGTTTATTGGTCTTGCAGAAGCCTGAGGGTCTGTACTCAGTATCCACACATCTGTTACTCCAGTTCCAGGTGATCCCAAACCCTTTTCTGGCCTTCATGGACTCCTATAAACATGTAGTGCACATAAACTCACAGAGGTGAACACACATACACATAAATAAATTTTTATAAAACAAAAAGTATAAGCAAGTTGAAAAAGCAAGTAAACTGGAAGTATTCACAAACTTTTAAGAGGAAAAGTCTGAAATTATTTTTTTTAAATCTTTATTTTTATTCTATGTGTATGAATGTTTTAGTGCATGAATGTGTACACATCATGTATGCGCAGAGCTTGTGGAGGCCAGAAGGTCAGATCCCCTGGGGCTGGAGTTACAAACAGTTGTGAACCCTCATGGGGTTGCTGGTGGTCAAACTCAGGTCCTCCAGAAGACCATTGAGCCAGCTCTCCAGCACCTCAAACTTTTTTGTGGGGGGAGGGAGTAGCTTTTTGAAACAGGTTTTCTCTGTGTATAGCCCTTGCTACACACACCCTAACAATTGTGTTTTAAAATTGTGTTGTGGTGACACACACCTTTAATCCTAGCACTCTCAGAGGCATAGGCAGGAGGATCTCTGTGAGTTCCAGGACAGCCAGCACTATTACACAGAGAAACCCAGTCTTGAAAAACCAAAAAAACAAACAAAACACAAAAGGTGGGAGTAGGTTTGGTTTACATTTGCAGCATTGCTAAACTGAAAATATAGAACTTGATGGGTCCAAAGATTCTATTTTTCTTTTCTTTTTCGAAACAGGGTTTCTCTGTAGCTTTGGAGCCTGTCCTGGAACTCACAGAGATCCGCCTGCCTCTGTTTTTCTGAATAAATGTAGGGAAAATGCCTTTTCTTACTGGAACCACTGATGAACATCTACTTTGTGACTGTGCTTGTGTGTATGTGTCTGTGTATGTACAAGTGTGTATCACCTAATATTGTGATTTCTATTTCTTCAAAATCCAATGATGGTACATGTCTGAAATCTCAGCACTTGGGAAAATAAGTAGTTCAAGGTCTTCCTTAGCTACAAAGCCAGTTCCAGATCAATGCAAGCTACATGAGAACCTGGGCTCAAAAATAAAAATGTTCAATTATTATACATCAATCACATGGTGGCTGGTCCACTCAGCTTGGTTTTATTCTAAGACTTGGAGTGATAAATACATTTGTGACATGTTCAGTAGGCAACCAATAGGTACTGGTTGATTTTATTTTAACATTACGTTCATAATTCCTTCAGGCATTAGCATTCAACTTCAAAGGCGCTGCTTCCACGATCGACTTCTACTTTAGTTTGATATTGGTCTTCACTTGAGACTTGTCCTACTGTACTTACTGCTAAAGGAACCCAAACGGTCCATTCTCTAGATGACAGTGACTGCTGGATCTTCCTTGATATGGAGCTTCTTCAAGATTTCAGAAGTAGCCCAAAATGGACAATCGCCTATGGACAAAGAGAAGAGCCACATGGATCAGAAAACCATTCAAAGGTCTACTACAAGCAGCACCTTCAACCCTGTCACAAGGGGACCTGCTCTTCCTCTATGCACCTATCCTCTGTAAAAGGGGTATGATGCAACAGGCTCAACCTCAGAATTGTGAGCATTAACTGTACACTCAAATATCCATACCGTATAGCCTGGCACATGGGTGCTATCTATCTCTGCTTTGGTTTTTGCTTTTGAAGCAAGCGTCTCACTGTGGTAGTCCAGGCTGGCATCCAACTAGAGATCCTACAGCCTTGGCTCCCCAGGTCAGGGATCACAGGTGTGCTCCGCCATAACCAGCAAATGCTAAGAATTTCTAATAAACATTCGGCTTTTTCTGCCAGGTATCCCTTCTCTTTGGCCGAATTTACTTTGTTAAACTGACATGGAAATGGTGGGGTAGCAAACCACAACGCTCAGACCTCCATGTTCACAGACTTGAAAGTACATCCTTAAAAAATCTAGAACTTGCTGGTGCGGTGGTAGACATCTTTAATCCCAAAACCCAGGAGGGAGAAGAAAATAGGTCTCTATGAGTTCAAGTTCAAGACCAGGCTGGTCCACACACAGTGAGTTTTGTGACAGCCAGGGCAACACAGTGAGACCCTGCCCCCCAAAATAAATTTTAATCTTAGTTTTATTATTGGAGACCAAAAAATCCTACCTAAGCCAGGCGGTGGGGTCGCAGGCCTTTAATTCAACACTTGGGAGGCAGAGGCAGGCAGATCTCTTGAGTTCGAGCCCAGCCTGATCTACAAAGAGAGTTCTAGGGCAGCCAGGGCTATTATGCAGAGAAACCCTGTTTCCAGAAATAAATCTGGAGACAGGTTTTCTCTGTAGCTTTGGCTATTCTGTCTAGACCAACTTGGTCTCAAACTCATAGATCCGCTTGCCTCTGCTTCCCGAGTACTGGGATTTTTACTGGGATTAAAATGAATTTAACAAAGGAATAGTATACACCCAGGAATAAAAAAATAAACCAACATCCATATTCTAGGAACTGAATGGTACATCAGTGTATGTGGAATTATCTCTTGGAATCCTAACACTCTCCTGGAACAGGCTGTTTTGTCCAAGGAAAGGAAGTGCTAAAGACTGGGGTATTCACACATGTTTTTACAAGTTGGTGAACAAGAAGGCTACCACCATACAATAGAAGCTTCCACCGTAAAGAAAGCTAGAATACGCTCTGACAAACACTTCACGTCAAAAAGCACAGCACTGCAGAAAGCAAAAATCTTTCTTCCCCTCCTTTCTTAAAAGTCCGCACAGTGACAACATCGCGAGAGGCAGGCTACATTCAAATGATTACTAGAGGGAGCAGGGAAGGAACCGAGGAGCAAGTCCCGGAGTTGCGGGCTTAGCAGCTGCGCAGCCCCCATCCTGACAACTGTATGGCCTTGGTCGAGTCACTGTCCCCGAGCTCGCAAACGCAGCCACTGGTTCGCGGAGACCCACGTGGAGACTCGGCGGGTCAGGTGGGCCGGGGCCGCGCTCCACCTCCCAGCCGGGAACACTGAGGTGCCGCGCCGCCAGTCGCCCTGGAGCGGGGGGAGGGGCTGGAGACCGGTCCGGCCGCACCCGCCACCCCCGCCGGCGTGGCCCCGCCGCGACAGCCCGCACCTCGTGACCCCGCGTGCCCTCGTCCCCGCCACCCAGCCCGCTCCTCACCTCGCTAGGTCTCGCACCTCCGCGCCGAAGAGCCTCCCGCCGCGCGTGAGGGCCAGGCTCTCTTACGTGCGCGCCCCCCGGCCTGCGGGCGCGGCCCCGAGTTACGTGCGCGGCTCCGGACCACGCAGTCGCGAGCACGTCTGCCCCGCCTCCACTCCGGCCGCGGGCGGGTCCCGGAGGTGCTGTCCCGAGATGGGGAGAGTAGTACCCAGCCGCTACCCAGCCGGCACAGGAGTCTGACCTGCTGTCACTTTTCCAGTGACGCGGGCATCCCGGTGCCGTGCTCTAAGGCAGCCCAGGTTGGTTCAGTCTGGATTTTCTCATAACATTCCCACTCCAGTCCTGTCGCAAGCAAGGAAACTGAGGCTGCCCAAGGTACTGGGCCGGAGGACGGCGAGCCTGGGCCGCACCATGGCACTCATGGATTGCTCAGACTGAATACCTTGAGGGGTGAAGAGGGTCCTTTTCATTCTGATGCTTCTGGGACGTCGCCATTGCCTTCTCTGGAAAGAGCCATCCCCTCTCTGGGCTTCAGATGCCCACATGGAAGTGCAGTGATGATGTGGTGGTCCACTCTGATGTCAATCTTGAGGGCTAGGTATGTCCCAACATCTCTTATTACTACTAGTAGAGACTGCTGTGAGAGCTTACATTTATGGAGTCCTTTCTTACTGCATGCCAGGCGTTGTACAAAGCGGATTACACTTACGGGCTCGCCTAAAACTACTTTCTGAGGGAGGCACTATTCCTGTTCCCATGGTCCACCTGAGGAAATATAGGCACTGGAATAAATATAACTTAGGATCACATTGCTGCCAAGTGTTGGGGAACGGATTCCAACCCTGGTTGATCTGAACTATTGTGCTGTATAGCTACTTAAAAATCTGCCTCATAGATTTACCCAGCTTCTGTTGGAATTCATTTATACACTGCCTGTGTGGTGTCTTTATTCTTTTTTTGGTACACAAGAAATGTAAGTCCATCGTTAAAACAAACGGAAATCTCAGCTGGGTGTAGTTAGTGGCATATATCTGAGATCACAACTTGACTTGGGAGACTGCAGGACAATTGCTATGAGTTTGAGGTCATTCTGTGCTGCAAATTGAGAGATCTGTCTAAAATAATAATAATAATAATAGAAAAATCACCCCACCATATTGAACAGTTAATGTTTTGTATATATTCCCTTCCACACACTTTCCTCCTATTTATTGTATCAATGATATGGAGTACTTTACATTTACTGAATTGTCAAATCATTTCATTCGTTTGGCAAATACAAAATGAGCAGTCACTGTTCTAGGTGCTGAGAATTTGGTAGTGAGCAAAACATAGTCTCCTGTTTATAAGGCTTGTGATATATATATATATTTGCATGTATATTAAAAGATAAGTATACTATATATAATAAATATTAAAAGATGCCTCATAATGTGGTTTTATGGGAAGTGAATGGGGATCAAGGGAAGACAGTGATCCAGAGATTTTCTTTTAGTCAGGATAGGGAAGAAAGGCCTCTTAGCAGACACAGCACACAAGTGGAAATCCGATTATTTAATGAGAAACGGAAGGTAAGTGGATTTCCAGAAAGAGCTGTAGATGAGAGACAAGTACAGTGGCCATGGCACATGGATTTGATTGCCATGGGAAGGAAGCCGAGAGGCCAGAACGAACTGAACAGAGCTGATTAAAGAAATATGATGGAAAACACAGCCAGGACCCAGATCATGTATCATTTGGTGAACTTTGGTTAGATTTTGGATTTCACTGGGATGTGATAGATTTCCATAAAGAATTGAGATCAGGGTTCTTAAAAAAAAGCACAGTGGCTCATGCCTATAATCCCAGCACACAGGAGGCCAACCTTGGCAATGTATAAAATTCCAGTCCAATCTGGTCTATAAGACCCTAACTCAAAAAAAAATTAATTAATTAAAATGCCCAAGGGGGATGACAATTAAATTATAAACTAAAATATATCCAAGAGGATACAACAAAGTATGATAACATGTATATGTGAAAATGATGCAATGAAACCCGTTATGGATAGGCTAACTTAAAAATCAATGCAACAAGAATTAAAATGTTCAGGGATTGGTGGGATTGCTTAGTCTGTGAAGTGTTTGAATTTGATCCTCAGTACCCATATAAATGCCTAGGTAACCTGTTGCATGGCTGTAGCCCCAGCCCTGGGAAAGGAAGGAGACAGGAGGATCCTCCAGGGCTTGTTGATCAGATGGCTAAATCAATGAACTTCAGGTTCATTGAGTGATACTCCCAACAAATAGAATGAAGGGGCTGGGAAGATGGCTCAGTCAACGAAGTCCCTGCTGCACATGTGGACCTGAGTTCAGATTGTCAGCACTAGTTCTCCACTCACTACTAATCCCAGCACTGGGGAGAGTTGAGACAGGCACATTCCTGGAGCTCATTGGCGGGCCAGCCTAGCCAAACTGATGAGTTTCAGGACAGACCCTGCCTCAAAAAGTAAGGTGGAGAGCAACTGAAGAAGACACCCAACCTCAACATCTGGCCTCCATGTGTAGAGGCACATATTACACGCACATGCACATGTATGCACACTATTCCAAAATATAAAAAAAATAAAATTTCCAATGAAAGGAAAGGTAACACTGTTAGAAGCAGTGCTTTCCTTGATTTCTTCCTTAAGCAATGTGGTGCTAGTGGCATTGATAGACCATCAGAAGAAAAGGGGGGGGAACCTAACTGGAGGACCGACTTGGAGGAGAAACCGAGTTTTGTTTTGGATCTATGTTTTGCATACTAACTGGAAAATGACAATAGAAGTTTACTGCTCAGTCGAGAGCTCAGGGCTCAAATTGTGTAGCGAGGAGAATTGTTTCTTTGTCTGTGTTCTGCTCAGCTTGAGAACAGACTGTCTTTTGTCTTTGGCACCTCAGCACCCAGAAAGGTAGGGCCAGCAGATACAGTATGTCTTTGGCACCTCAGCACCCAGCCAAAGGTATGGCCCAATCCAGTGGCACAGGCCTTGAATCCAGGCGCTTGGGATCAGCGAGAGGAGGGTTCCTTGAGGCCAGCATGGTCCTATACCACAGCTTCCAGCCAACCAAGGGTTACATAGGAGTTCCTGTCTCAAAAAACAGAAACAAAAGAAGCAAAGGGCACAGATAAAGTTACTCAGATAAAATGTATGAGATTTAAGAAGACACTGGAGAGATGACTCAATGGTCAAGAAGACTGGCTGTTCTTTACAGAGGACCTGTGTTCGATTCCCAGGGCCTACACGGTGGCTCACGACCACCTGTAACTCCAGTTTTGACAGATCCAATGCCTTTGGCCTCCATGGGCACCAGGCATACAAGTGATACAAATACATGCAGGCAAAACACTTACACACATAAAATAAATCTAAAAATGTTTTTAAAAATAAAATATGTACTCTATACTTTTACTGAACTTCAAAACAGTTGAATATGACTTATAAGTAGAGATACCATAATTCCTGAATTGGTCAGGCTGCTCCTGGTTTATTCCTGTTGTTACCCAATTATTAATATTGCCTTGATTTCTAAGATGTATCTTGCTTTGTACAGTAAATCTATACATAATTCTTTGTAGAAGGCCCTTCCAAATCTATCTTGTTTTCACTCTTTTTTTTGTAGGGGGGGGTGTTACATTTTGGTGCCAGGGATGGAAACCGAGGCAAGCACTCTGAGCTAGGCGTAACCTGTGACTGACTCCTTTGTTCGTCCTCTTGTCAGTTCCCCAGCACCATGGAAAGGCTTCCCGTTCTCATTCGTTCTCATTCGTGCTCTTACCTCCTGGCTCCCTTTGCCAAGGGAAGGCTTTACTTCAGCTTGGCTGTCATTTCCCCAGAACCCCTCTTCTGACCCTTCAAAACTCTGAGTTCCCAGCATACCCTGAACTTAACTTCAGATCAGAGCTGTGCCTTGTGCCCCTCACCATCGCTGTAGAGACATCTAGAAATACAATGGACACACAATAATTTTACATATTTACTGGCCACTGTTTTTAAACCTTGACCTTCAGGACAGGCCTAGCACATTCTCTAAGGCCTTAATTCTTGACTAAGTAAAGAGTCGACTTTTGAACTAGAACTCTAACAAAGAAAATTGTTTCCTGATGCCAGGCTCTGGAATGTGACTGCATTGGTTGAGAACAAAATCCTCAGTTCCTCCTCATCTGTGGAGCTCTGTGGTTAGAGTCAAAAGTGCATGTTGTGGCCTCCTTCCTGTGAAAATAATACCCTGTCGTGTCTGCTTAATTTTCCTTTTTTTCTAGTGAGACAGACAGTCTTGTTATGTGGCCTGGAACTGACTGTGTAGTTTAAGCTAGCCGCGATCTGGTGATCTTGCTGGCCCCACCCGAGCTTGCAGCCACACGTCACCTTATCTGTCTCTCTTACTTACTTTCTACATCCTAATGTTGAATGACTTCTGTAAACTTGCTCTTCTCCAACTTTCCATCTGTTCCGCCCGACTGTGACGGCTGTTGGTAATGGGCATGAAAGTATGGTTTTAAAAGACAAGACTTGGGGCTGGGGAGATGGCTCAGTGGTTAATAGCACTGACTGCTCTGTCAAAGGACCCAGATTCAATTCCCAGCACTGACATAGCAGCTCACAACTGTCTGTAACTCCAGTTCCAAGGGATCCCTCAAACAGAAGTACATGCAAGCAAAACACCAATGCACATAAAATAAATAAGTTTTTTTAAAGCAAGTCCCAAAGTCCGTCTATGCCTTCTTCCCTTCTATTCTGTGGGAAGCACCCCATCAGTAGAGATAAGCAGGGGATTTAGGTCTGTGTTAGACCACTGTTCTACTCACTGGGATGGTGATTAGAGATGTCTACATTAGAGTGTTTTTCACAGAAGTCCTGGCCTCGGGAGTCCCCTGACCTCTTAAACTCAGAACATTGTCTTCCTCCTCTCTCCCTGTCCCTGTGATCTCCTCTCTGAGGCTACCTTTATGCAGAGGGTTAGAGATGGTCCAGAGATGGTCCATCCCATCCTCAAATCCTGTGCCTGATGCATTGCTTTTAATGGGGTGCCTCTCTTTTTTGGGAGAGCTGGGTTTGAGACAGGGTTTCTCTGTGTAACAGCTCTGGCTATCCTGGAACATGCTTTGTAGACCACAACTGCCCAGTGGGATGCCTTTTTTTTTTTTTTTTCGAGACAGGGTTTCTCCATAGCTTTTTGGTTCCTGTCCTGGAACTAGCTCTTGTAGACCAGGCTGGCCTCGAACTCACAGAGATCCGCCTGCCTCTGCCACCCGAGTGCTAGGATGCCTCTCTTAACTGACCAAATGCTGCCCTGTTTGGGCCCTAAGTCAATAACTAATGTAAATTGAAGAAGAGTTAGGAAATGAACCCTTTTCCTCACAGAAGGTTCCTAGATATTTTTTGCTTGTTTGTTTGTTTGGTTTTGGTTTTCGAGACAAGGTTTCTCTGTATCTTTGGCTGTCCTGGAACTAACTCTGTAGACCAGGCTGCCCTTGAACTCACAGAAGTCTGCCTGCCTCTGCCTCCTGAGTGCTGGGATTAAAGGCTTGGACCACCACATGTGGTGTTCCTAGACATCTTATATGACTGGGCCCACCACTCCTGCCCAGCCTGCAGAGAAGGGTTGAAGCACCCGTGTATATCCATTGTCTCTGCATTGTAGGGAAGGTGAGTCCCAAGGTGAGAAGATAAAGAAAGGAAAAGAAAGTGCCCTTAAAGGGTCTTGCCATATCCCACTTTACAGTAAGGGAAAACAAGGTTCAGTTGTTCCCAAGTCATTCCTGTCACACAGCTCGAAGTAAAACTGGATTTGTAATCAGACAAGGTGGCATGGACCTGAATTCTCAACACTTGGACACAGAAGTAGGAAGATTGTGAGTTGAGGGTATCCTGGGCTACATGAGACCCCCATCTCAAGCAACAACAATAATAACAATAAAAAATAACCGCCGGGCGGTGGTGGCGCACGCCTTTAATCCCAGCACTTGGGAGGCAGAGGTAGGCGGATCTCTGTGAGTTCGAGACCAGCCTGGTCTACAAGAGCTAGTTCCAGGACAGGCTCCAAAGCTACAGAGAAACCCTGTCTCGAAAAACCAAAAAAAAAAAATAAAAAATAAAAAAAAATAAAAAATAACCAAAATTTTAGGGACAGGACTGTAGCTCAGTTGGCAGAGTGTTTATCTGTTATGAACAAACTCCTGGGTTCTTTCCCCAGCATTACCTAAAACTGGACGTAACAGCACACCCACCCACCATCCCAGCATTGGAGGATCAGGCATTTGAGGTCATCCTCAGCTACATACCAAGTTTGAGGCCAACCTGGGCTACACGAAACCTTATCTATAAATAAGAGAATAAAATGTAAAACAATATATCACAAGTAAAATGATATTTTGGAGTGCTATTCACAAGAAATAAAGCAAAAGAAACTAGTTTTGTTAAGATGTATGTAGTCACAGCCTCAGGTATTAAGATTTCATGGCATGGTGATTACATAAAGCTCTGGCCTATCCAAGCTGTCGTTACCCTTAACTTTTGCCTCTTTCCCCCTACTGGCTTCTTTCTCTTCCTCCTTTCTCTTCCTCACAAAGTACAGGATAGTTGCCCCATGACTCAAACAGGTTTTGCCTAGAATCTAAAAAGTTGGGTCAAGTGGGGATGTTCTAGATCCTGGCATTCAGAAAAATTAAACATGCCTGTTTAGCAGCTTGCCTGCATAGCTTTCATCCTGATACAGAGGTCCTCCACCTGTTGACTGTCAGACAGGCCCTAAAATGTTCGTCATCTTCTGACGGCAAATAGTCTTTGCTCCTGCGCCCAGTGAATGAATGCACAGTGAGTGTTTGAAGTATCTATAAGGGTGATGGCCCGGCTTAATGTATTTCTGAGAGAATGAACTTTGATAGGGGAGTCCTGAATTTGAATCCTGTCTCTCTGCCCCTTACCTCTAATAAGAATTGGGCCGAGTCCAGAAGAGCTGATGGGATCACTCCATGGTAAAGCATTTGGTATGCAAGTCTCAATCTGAATTTGATCTCCAAACCCCATGTTAGAAAAAGAGAATCTGCCCCTAAAAGTTGTCTTCTGATCTCTAGACACATGTACTATGGCACATACATGCCCACATACACAACAACAATAAAAAGAAGTCAGGCTGCCAAGATGGTTCAGCAGACAAAAGTGCTTGTGGCTTTAGAACTCACAGGATGGAAGAAGAACTGGTCCCTGCAGCCGTCCTGACCTCCACATGCATTGTCTGGCCTGTAGACACATACACCTACACATGCACGCATGTAACTGGAGGTTTCTCTCCTGCCCGCCAGTTCCTGAATTACCACTCTGAGACTTAATATTAATTCCAAACTGTTTGGCTGATGGCTCAGGCTTCTTACTGGCTAGCTTTACATATTTAAGTTAACCCATTTCTAATAATCTATATAGTGTCACGTGCCCCATGGTTTACCAGTAATGTTCTGGCACCTTACTCCTCCAGCAACTGCTGGTGCCTCCCTCCAGCAACTTCTTTCTCCCTGTATTTATTTATTTATTTTTTATTTTCGAGACAGGGTTTCTCCGTAGCTTTTTTGGTTCCTGTCCTGGAACTAGCTCTTCTAGACCAGGCTGGCCTTGAACTCACAGAGATCCTCCTGCCTCTGCCTCCCGAGTGCTGGGATTAAAAGCGTGCCCCACCACCGCCCGGCTTCTCCCTGTATTTAGTTTGGCTTTCCTACCTAGCTATATTCTGCCCTGCCATAGGCCAAAACAGCTTCTCTATTAACCAGTGGTCATAAAACATATTCACAGTATACAGACAGACATCCCACAACACACACATATACACAATAATAAATAAATGTGAAATTTAAAATAAGTTAAAAATAATTCTAGCCAAGTTAAAGCTGGGCATGGTGGCTGCCAGTAGTCCCAGCCCGTAGAAGCTGACAAGCAGGAGGCATTATTCTAGTTCTAAGTGCACCTAGGCAATAGAGTGAGAACCTGTCTCAAAACAACAACTAAAAGAATTTCACTAAGTCATTACCTTTCTCTGACCCTTTTTTTTTGGTTTTTCAAGACAGGGTTTCTCTGTGGTTTTGGAGCCTGTCCTGGAACTAGCTCTTGTAGACGACCAGGCTGGTCTCGAACTCACAGAGATCTGCCTGCCTCTGCCTCCCAAGTACTGGGATTAAAGGCGTGCGCCACCACTGCCCGGCTGACCCTTTTCTTATGAATAAAGTGAAAATAATACCCAATTCGACAGTCATAAGGTGGGAACGTAGCTCAGTCAGTAGAGTATTTACCTAGTGTATACAAAGCTTTTAATTCTATCCCAGCATTGCATGGGACCAGGAGACTGCGGCTGGAGAGATAACTCAGTGGTTAAGAACACTGCCTACTCTTCCAGAATCCCTCGAGTTGGTTCATAGCATCTACCTGGCTGCACATAACCCCTGTCCCATTTCAGGGGAATCCTATGCCCTCTTCTGGCCTCTATGGGCACTGCTTTCACATGTAGGCCATAAGTGCATATGCTCACACACATAGACACTCATACACATAATTTAAAATATTAAAAAATAAACTTTTTAAAAGTTTTTCTACAAGTGGTGGTGGTATATGCCTTTAATCCCTGCATTCGGGAGGCAGAGTCAGATGGATCTCTTGTGAGTCAAGGCCAGCCTGTTCTATAGAATGTGTTCCAGAACAGCCAGACATAACACAGAGAAACCCTGTCTAGACAAACAGAAGTAGTTCAAGGTTCTGTTATTTAGTCCTTGGCACTATGTCATTTCTATTATTTGATTCAGTGACTCCTATTTCCTGGAACCTATAGGGTTCTAGAACAAGGGGCAGGTAAACAGAGTTTCTTTGTCACACTTTACACGAAGTGGAGCATTGGGTATGTCAAGGTCATGGGCTTAAGTGGAGATGAGCTGGAGTCTGTCCCATCTCATGGCTGTGATAGTGAACAGACTGGTGTATTGGGAGTGATTAGCTGACGACTGTTCTTTGGGGGCAGTGTGCACTTTCCTACTGCAACCAAATGGAAGGAACCCAGAAAAGGTTAACCCAATGCATATTTAATGATATGTGTAATTGTTATAGTGCTACATGATAATTAGGCCTTAAATGTTAAGTGGATTATATAAATGACTCTAATTGAGTGTTTTTACACGGTCAACACATATTTTCAGTGTGTCTCTGCTCATTGTATTAATTTTCTAGAATCTATAATCACAGCAAGAACATTTTTCTCTGCAACTCTCTATTTAATCAAGTCCTCACAAACACACTCTTTAAAATGACAGAGCAAAGCACCACCATAGCTGTGTTTAAGGCTCTCTGTTTGTGCTTTTCATTTCAATCCTAGGAAACCCCTTCAAGGAGGGGGTGTTACTCCCGTGTCAGTGATGCGGAGGCTGACCACCCATGGAGAACATAAGCCAGCAGCATAGGGAAAGGCAAGCTTCTTGGCAGTTGCTGACCATTGCTTTCTCAACAAGCAGAGGTGGTAAAAATTAGTTTAGGACATAGAATGGCTCTGAGAAATCCAGAGCATATTTAGAGCATATCCAAAGAGAAATTTTTGGCAGAAGTTGGGGGGAGGGGAGTTCCTCTGTGTAGTTCTGGCTGTCCCAGCCCATGGGAGAGAGAGGTAGGCACATTTGTAAGCCTCAACTCTAGCTAACCTGGTCTATATAATGAGTTGCAGGAATCCAGGGTTACATAAGAGATCCTGTCTCAAACTGACCCCCACCAAAGGAAGAAGCAATTATTAGCCTAGCATGGTGGCACACACATTTAATCCTAGCACTTGGGAGGTAGAGGCAGGTAAATCTCTGTGAGGTTGAGGCCAGCCTTATCTATAAAGTAAGTTCCAGGGCAGCCAGGGATACACACAGAAAAACCTTGTCTCAAAGTGGGCGCGGGGAAGGGTGGTACACACCGTTAATCCCAACAAAACAGCAATAACAATAACAAACATAAATAATAGGAAAACCTGGTGAGGTTTATTATTTTAGACCTTCTCACATGGTCCAGGCTGGCCTTGAACTTCCAAGAGCTGGACACTAGGTGTCTGCCGCCTCCCCTGACTGATTTCTGTTGGAGGTAACTGTTGAGCCAGTCTGTGAGATCAGTCACTGAGTAGTTTTCTGCTGCAAAGCCATGCTGTAGTTTGCACTTTGAAAAGCTCACTGTGTTTGTGACGTCGAGGACTTGGTGAAAGACGACAGAAGTTCATGGGCAACAGATGAGAGGCTGCTTCAGTTTTCCTTAGTACCTCAGAGGAAGGCAGAGCCCTCGTTCTTATGTAGTAGCATCAAGTGCCAGTAATTATCTGCAGAGATAAAAGGTTAAAGTTAACCCAGCAGGAAGAAGGGAGGCGCTGGAGTGAAAGGATTTCACTGAAGCATAGATAAAAATCAGATTCCTTCTTCTGTAGATGGGAGAGTTCTTCTGGGGATGAAAGTGATAGCCAGCAAGGAGAGGCGCTAGCAGACTCCTCTCCTGTGCCATTTGCCCAGGTTCATCCTCGTATACTCAGACAAAATGGTTGAGCAAAGGTGCTTTATGGCGT
This sequence comes from Chionomys nivalis, assembly GCF_950005125.1. Lineage (NCBI taxonomy): Eukaryota > Metazoa > Chordata > Mammalia > Rodentia > Cricetidae > Chionomys > Chionomys nivalis. The sequence goes on from NC_080092.1 coordinate 64,806,808, forward strand.
GCTCTGGTGTGTTTGGTGTTTTTGTTGTTTTGAGACAGGAACTCATTGTGTGTTCCCTGGTGGCCTGGAATTCTGGGTCCAAGTGATCATCATGGCTTTGTCTACCAAGTAGCTTGAATTATAAAGACTTGTGCCCCTTTGCTTTGAAAATGAACTTTATCCCTGAGGTGTAGATATTGCTGGATTTTGCATAGTTTTCTTTTTCTTTTTCCTTTTTTTTTTTTCCTGAGACAGGATTTCTTTGTGTAACCTTCAGTGTCTTGAAACTCATTCCGTAGACCAGGCTAGCCTAGAACTCACAGAGATCAGCTTGTCTCTGTTTTCTGAGTGCTGGAATTAACTAGTTTCATTACACAGTAAGACGATAACAGCTTCTAGAAATTGACAATTGGGTTTGTTCTTTTCTTTTTCTTTTTTTTTTTTTTTTGCTTTTTCGAGATAGGGTTTCTCTGTGGCTTTGGAACCTGTCCTGGAACTAGCTCTTGTAGACCAGGCTGGTCTCGACCTCACAGAGATCCGCCTGCCTCTGCCTCCCGAGTGCTGGGATTAAAGGCATGCGCCACCACCGCCCGGCTCTGTTTTTTTCTTTCCTCTCATTTTAATATAAAGAATGAATAGGGCCAAACAGATTGCTCAGTGGGTAAAGGTGCTTACAGTCGAGCCTGATAATCTGAATTTGATTTCCTAAGACCCACATGGTATAAGGAGACCACTGAGTCCTCTGACGTGTTCTCTGACCTCAATGCATGCCATGGCACACACATGGGTATTTGAACACATGCTCAAATAAATAAATAAATAAATAAACGATTTAAAAAAAAATTAAACAGGTTCAAATGTGGTGGTGCACAACTGCAATTCTAGCACTTACGAAGTAAAAGTGAAATAGGATTTTAAGGCCAGACTTAGCTACATAACGGATTTGAGGTTGTCCTGGGCTACATGGAATCTTTTCTCAAAAAAGAAAAGAAGCAAAAGTAAAACAACACAACAACAACAAAAACCCATCAACACATAAAAATTACCCAAGCAAAGCAAAAGAGAATAGGGTTGGAATATGCTGACAGCCCAACCACCTGCTTATCATACATTAGTGCAGAGTTTTCAGAATCCTTCCACTGATGAGTGGCAGCTGAAAACATAGCTCGGAGGAATGGAGACCAGAACTGAGACTACAGAGCTTGGGAGTGTGGGGAGGAGGAAGGACGGAAACAGGGTGGTGTGGAGGATGGAGACCTTGTTGGGAAGAGGTTCTAGTTTTCTGAAGCACTTGTGACTGAGATGAACAGTTTAGTAAACATTTCAAAATAGCTAGAAGAGGGTTTTGAAGGTTCCCAACATGAGGCGTAAAGTGATGAAAATGATAATTGCCCCATTTGATCATTATGTATTGAAATATTACATTAAAGCCCATAAATATGTGCAGTTACTGTATGTCCATTAAGTACAAAAGCACACGGAGTTGTGGCCTTTAATCCCAGCACTTGGGAGGCAGAGGCAGATGGATCTCTGAGTTCCAGGCCAGCCTGACCAACATAGAGAGTTCCAGGACAGCCAGAACAACACAGAGAGACTCTTTCTCAAAGTAAGTAAATAAGTAAATAAATAAAGCACTCAACTTTAATCTCAGCATTTTGGAGACAGAGGCAAGTTGATCTCTGTGAGGCCAGCCAGGGATATATAGTAAGACCTTGTCTCAAAAATAAATTTTAAAAAAGTTGGGAGATCTGGAAGTTTTTCTAAGAAATATGTTTAGTTTTATAGAATTTTTAGGCTAAGCATTACGAGCATTTAAAATCCAGCCACAAAATGAAAAATGAAGAAAAATGCTTAAGCCAAATGGGATTCCTAGAACCTCAAATCCTGATTGTGTATATATATATATATATATATATATATACATACATACATACATACATACATATATATGTAAAGGACATTTTTTCTTTTGAAACAGAGTCTCACATAGCCCAGACTGGTCTCCAACTCCTAGGTACTGAGGATGGACCTTGAACTTCTACTCAGGAATGGTATAAGAAGTCCTTCTATGTGTTGCTTGTATTGGTTAATGAATAAAGAAATTGCCTTGACCTGATAGGACAGAACTTAGGTAGGCAGAGAAGACAGAACTGAATTCTGGGAGGAAGAAAGCAGAGTCAAGCTGCTTTTTTGTCCTGGCCGCCCAGAACCGAAATAATCACACAGAAACTATATTAATTAAAACACTATTTGGCCCATTAGCTCTAATTTCTTATTGGCTAACTCTTTTTTTTTTTTTTTTTTTTTTTTTTTTTTTTTGGTTTTTCGAGACAGGGTTTCTCTGTGGCTTTTTTTTGGAGCCTGTCCTGGAACTAGCTCTGTAGACCAGGCTGGTCTCGAACTCACAGAGATCCACCTGCCTCTGCCTCCCAAGTGCTGGGATTAAAGGCGTGCGCCACCACCGCCCGGCTTATTGGCTAACTCTTACATCTTAGTTTAACCCATTTCTGTTAATCTGTGTATTGCCATGTGGCAGTGGCTTACTGGCTAAGTTTTGGCAGCATGTTTTACTCTGGTGGCAGAACCATGGCATCTCTCTGACTCTATCAGGCCAAGACAGTTTCTTTATTCATTAACCAATACAAGCAACACATAGAAAGTAGGACCTCCTACACCATTTTCCCTTTTCTGTTTAAACAAAAAGGAAGGCTTTAACATAGTAAAATTCTAGCAAGAATTACAGTTACAGCTGGGCAGTGGTGGCGCATGCCTTTAATCCCAGCACTTGGGAGGCAGAGGCAGGTGGATCTCTGTGAGTTGGAGACCAGCCTGGTCTACAAGAGCTAGTTCCAGGACAGGCTCCAAAGCTACAGAGAAACCCTATCTCGAAAAACCAAAAAAAAAAAAAAAAAAAAAAAAGAATTACAGTTACAATATTTATATCTACTTTATCTTTTATCATAACAAAGGAAAACTATAACTATAAATTCTTCAACTCCATCAAAGACTCCAGAAGGATATAATATTATCTAAGTAAACAGGAAGCGCATTATAAACAACTTCCAAAACTCTAAAATTGACAGAGACATCTTGCTGCCTGGACAGTCACCCAAAGTTCTTCTGTACCATTGGGACATCCATCTTCAGCCAACAGGCCCATAGTATCCAGCAGACTTTTCCATGAAGCAGAAATTTCAAAGACAGTTCAGTCACTTTCTTCTGTATCCTGCAGAATGTCTCGCAGACTTTTTCATGAAGCAGAACCCTGAAGGATTGTGTCACCTTTAGGCAAGTTCAGCAGTCAATGCTCTGTGGGTCCTGCATGTCCAGTTTATGCAACAATTCAGGCAAGAGCAGTTTCTTGCCCAAATGGCTAACTAACTCCATAAGGAGCCTCTTTGATGCCCATCTTCCTCTCAAAGTAATTGGTGCTGCCAGGAGCAGATGTGTCTCACTGTCATGAAAAGTCCTAAGTTCTTAAAACATTTTAAATGCCATATTCTGTAGTCTTTGAAAGATACGAAGAATGCCTATCCATCTGAAATATATCTATGCACATCTATAAAATCTAACATGACTATAAACTTGACTATTATAGATGATTATCTGTTAACCTATATTTCTTAATTATACATTACATTCTTAAAAATGAACTACACAATCACAATACCTTAATCAAGATCAGAAATACATATACATATAACAAAATTGACCTTAAATTTGTATCAATAAATCAAGATCCATACTAATGTAAATTATTCGTATCTATATCACAGGAAGTGAGGCAGTATGATGAGGAATTCTAGACCATCCTTGTCTGTAGCTATTTGGAGACTAGCATGGGCTAAATGAGACCTTGTCTCAAACAGACAAAAACAAAAATAATGCATATAAGACGATGACACAGTAACTGGAGAGTGGTTAGGAGTCCTTACTGCTTTTGCAGAGGACCTGGGTTCTGTTCCAGCACCCACTTGATGGCTCATAACCATCTTTAACTCCAGTTCCAGGAGATCTGATGCCCCCTTCTGGCCTCCAGGGGCTCCTGCATATACATGGTACATGCAAACTCATGCAGGCAAACACATATGCAAATAAATTAAAAATTTAACCTTGCTGGGCGGTGGGTGGTGCACGCCTTTAATCCCAGCACTTGGGAGGCAGAGGCAGGCGGATCTCTGTGAGTTTGAGGCCAGCCTGGTCTACAAGAGCTAGTTCCAGAACAGGCTCTAAAGCTACAGAGAAACCCTGTCTCGAAAAAACAAACAAACAAAAAAAATTTAACCTTTTGAAAATTGAATTTTTTATTTTGTGGAGGGGTGGGGAGCATGTCATGTGCGTGTGGAGTTCAGAGGACAACTGGCAACAGACATTACAAGTTTCTACCATGTAAGTCCCAGAGAAGGATGGAGCTCAGGTTCTTGGGCTTGGTGTCAGGCACTTTTAAATCCTGAGCCATCTCACAGTCAAAGTAATAAATAAATATATCCTAAAAAAAAAAAAAAAAAAAAAAAAAAAAAGGAGGGAGAGGAGGTCTGGGCATGGTGACACACACTTTTTAATTCCAGAACTCAGGAAGTAGACGCAGGCAGATCTCTGAGTTAAGGCCAGCCTGTCAACATAGTGAGACTGTGGTTTTTTCAAGTCAGGGCCTCACTATGGAGCCCTAGATGTCCTGGAACTCACTTTGTAGACCAGGTTGGCCTCGTACTCAGAGATCTACTTGCCTCTGCTTCCTAAGTCCTGGGATTAAAGGTGTGCACTACAGCCACCCTGCCTGGGCAAAGTTGAATCTATAAATCCTGAAACCTATGAATCTTTCTTGACACAGTCATAGACACAAGCACGCTCGAGCATAGTCAGCCTACGAGAAACTGCTAATATTCCTGTACGCCTGGCTCATGAGCCTTCTATTTCAATGTCTTCTCAGCAGGGTGTTCGATTCTTCTAGAGGTTAATAAGGACCCTCTGTCCTGCACTGTTTATCCTTCATTTCCAGCACATTGCGGGGAGGGAGGGTGGCTTGAGTAAGATCCTGGAAAAGTTTTCAGGGCACCGTCTAATCCTACAGAGCCCATGGCTGCAAACTTCTGAATGTACCTCCCCCATTCTATTAAAGTCTTTTAGAAAATGAGACTTAAAGCAGAACATTCCAGGCTGCTAGGATTGTTTACCCCTGGGCAGTAGTATGGACCTCGCCTTTAGCGTGACTTAACCTTTGTTGCATTTTGTTCATGGATGCCCTGTGCTTTTTAGGATGCAGTTATTAGTTCTAGCCACTAGGTGGCACAAATTCACAGCGTTCAGTGAAAGTCCCTGAACTACAGCCCAGAGAGCAAAATAAGGTTTCTATTTGCTGAGTGGCACCGAAGAAAGGAAGGCTGGGGGAGAACAGGTTTATTCTGCCTGAAATTCCTAAAATTCAGGTCAGATTATTGGATAAGGAAAAGAGAAAGAAATAACAATGTGTTGGAAATCAAGCTCCATGCCAGCCTGAGCTACAGCTACACAGTGGGACTCTGTTACACATGAACAAACATACTGTCTTAAACACACACACACACACACACAGAGAGAGAGAGAGAGAGAGAGATGGGGAGGGGCGGGGCGGGGAGGAGAACCTAGAAAGACAGTTTAGCAGTTAAGAATGCTTGCTGCTTTCCCAGAGGACCTGAGTTCAGATTCTGACACCACCTTTTGGCTTTTAGAGGTGTGTATGCACATGTGTGCATGCACACACACACACACCTAAATAAAAAGTGATACAAATAAATCTTTAAAAAAAATACATATTGAACCAAGTGGTGGTGGTGGTGCACGCCTTTAATCCCAGTACTCGGGAGGCAGAGGCAGGTGGATTTCTGTGAGTTCGAGGCCAGCCTGGTCTACAAGAGCTAGTTCCAGGACAGGCTCCAAAGCTACAGAGAAACCCTGTCTCTGCTTGTGATTGGCAGGAGAGCAGGCACTGAGGTCATAAGAGCAGGAGAGCTGTCCCTGTCCCTCACCAGCGGCAGCACTCAGGAGAGTGGCTCCTGCACCTCACCTGGGCAACCCAGTGGAGCTGCTGGCCCTGATGGTGTAGGTGTGGGTGAACCGACCCTGAAGGCATGAAAACAGGACCTCTGGCTGGCCCTGCCCCATGCTCAGTGCTGCAAGGGGTGAACTAGCCAGGGCAATGCTGGAGAGCTCACCCTGGTGCTAAGGACTGGAGCGAGCTGGCAGGCTGTCCAACCCTGCAGCTACCCAGGCCCAGAACCATGGCTAGGAGTTGGCCCACCCCATCTGTGATCTACTGGAGCATGTGAAGGAGCTGGTTCTGCAGATCCAGAGCTGCAAGATCTCCATGACACAGGACAACAGGATATCCAAGAGGAATCCCAGTGAAGGCCCAGTATATTAGTGTAGTAGAAACCAGAGGCCTCAAAACAGGCCAATGACTATTTATTTGTTTGTTTGTTTGTTTGTTTATTGAGACAGAGTTTCATCTGTATCTTTGGAGCCTGTCCTGGAATTAACTCTTGTAGACCAGGCTGGCCTCAAACTCACAGAGATCCGCCTGCTTCCACCTCCCGAGTGCTGGGATTAAAGGCATGCACCACCACCGCCACCTGGTCCAGACTAATGACTCTTTGCAATGAACACTTGCAAGTAAAGGTATATGGGAAAAAAAGGGTTTACCGTGTGACTTACTATGTCACACTACAGCTTCCAGCCTCCATTTTCTTTCTTTTTTCTCTTAAATTTTATTTTATTCTATGTTTGGAGGGAGACTGCAAGGGCAGAGGGTAGATACAAAAGTATGGGGAAGGGGCTGGAGAGATGGCTCAGCTGTCCTGAGTTCAATTCCCAGCAACCTCATGGTGGATGACCATCTATAGTGAGATCTAGTGCCCTCTACTGGCCTACAGGTATATATGCAGGTAGAATATTATATACATAATAAATCTTTTAAAAAATTAATAACAACAAATAATATGAACTGAGAGATGAATTTGCTGGATGTGGTGGCACATGCATGTAATCTCAGAAGCTGGGAGACAAAGATAAATGGATCTCTATGAACTTGAGGCCAGCCTGGTCTACATAATGATAGCAAGTTCCAGGCCACCTATAGCTACACAGTGAAACCCTGTCTCAGAGTCTAAAAGTCGTAGTAGTAATATAATAAACAAAGAGATGAATTCAAGCCCCACTAACAATTACAGTATGGGCTCTCTTTGATCTATTTTGTCTAAAAAAAACCAGTAGCGGCTTGGGCTAGAGAGGGCTCAGCTGTTAAGGGGGTACTCCTGTTGTAGAAGACTTGAGTTTGGTTCCCAGCATCCATGTCAGGCAAGTTACAACCTTCTGGAACCCAGCTTCAGGAGCCCCGGATACCCCTGTCATCCGTGGCACTATACCCACATATGCTCACACATAATTAAAATAAATAATTCTTACATATAAAAGAAATAGCAACTTTTAGAAGGTTACCTGATTCTCTTGTACAAAAGGAGTCATGCAGCCAGGCTTGGTGCCACAGGTTTATAATCTCAGCTACTCAGGTGCAACAGGCGGGAAGATCACAAGTTCAAAGTCAGTTTGGATAAGTTAGTCTGTGTCTCAAAAAGTAAAAACGAAAAAGGGCTGGAGATGTAGAACACCTCTGTGGACCATACAAGGCCCTGGGGACCATCTTCGTCATTTGGGAAAAAACAAAAACACAAGCTGAGGCTTGCCTCCCTCAACCGTCCATTCAGTGATGGGCCATCAACACACAATTTGTGTGTTTACTACAGATATGATGCTTTACTAATACAAAGCAATATAAACATACACAGTGGTGAATCTCAACACTCAGGAGGCAGAGGCAGGCAGATCTCTGGGAGTTTGAGGCCAGCCTGGGTCAAAAGTTCCAAGACAGCCAGGGCTACACACAGAGAAACCCTGTCTCGAAAAACCATTTTTAAAAATACACAAATTCATACGGGGTTAACAGACTTCAAGGACAAGAACCAGGAAGTACACTTGATAGAAGAAATAGCAAGTCCTCAAGACAACATGAGGGCCATTGTGTGAACTCAGGAATGAAATTCTGAGAGTGGGAGGGGAGGGAGAGCATAGTCTCTTAACCTGGCTAGGCAAATTGCATCCATTTGGAAAGGGTTTGTGGCTCCTTGTCATAAGTAACTCTTCTTGGAAAATAGCTGAATCTAAACGCTGGTGAAACACTTCAGGTCAGAATCCCTTGGGTAGTGTTTAAAGAGTGTCCAGAATCAGAAGTGGGGGTAGAGAGTGGTTAGGGCTGCTGTTGCTCCTAAGCCCAACTTTGCATAGCTTCAGGGTGCAGGAAAGGAAGAATGTTAATGCTTGGTTAGCAGTTCCAGATATCCAGAGTCCCATGTCAACTTCATTTCTCTTTTCTATGTAGAACAGGCTATTCTTGAGCTCATTATGTAGCCCAGGTCGGCTTCAGTTGCCCGAGTAGGGGGATCACAAACCTGTGCCACCACAGCTTGGTCAGTTTTGATTGGTCACAGTTGTAGAGATGCTCAGCAGCAAAGAGCACTTGTTGCTCTTGAGAGTTCAGTTCCCGGCAACCCCATGTCAGCACACCACTCCAGGCACCAGACATACATGGTGCATATACATTCTTGAAGACAAAACACATGTGAACACTAAATAAATCTAAAAATGGAGACATGGCAAATGCAATATATATATATATGCATATTTTAAGTGTTAATATTTTTTAGATTTTTTTAAATTTATGTGTATATGGGGGGGGGGCCTGTGTGAGTAAATGCCACATGTGTGTGTGCCTGTGGAAGCCAGAAGAGGGCATTATGGCCCTTGGAACCAGAGTTCCAAATGGTTATGAGCTGCCTGGTGTGGGTGCTAGGACCCAAACTCAGTTCAGTGGAAGAGTAGCAATCTTCCTAACCCTTTATACTTTTATATTTATATTATTTAACAAAATAATGTAGTTTTAGGGGGGAAACCTTCCTAGTAGCCATTTTTATTTTCTGTTGTTTTGCTCAGCATACAGAATAAATGGGTTTCATTATGAGAGTTTCATATGTAAGTATCATACTTGAATCTTATACTTTTACCCCATTGGCCTCTTTCTTCTTCAAATTAGTCCCCACTTCTGCTTTCAGTTATTTACATTCCATTACTCTCTCTTAAAGTTTTTTTTTTTTTTTTTTTTTTTGAGACAGGGTCTCATTCTGTAGCCAAGGTTTACAGAGAACTCACTATGTGGTCCACACTGACCTGGAGGAAATCATAGCAGTCTTCCTGCCTTAGCTGTCTGAGTGTTAGGATTATAGGATTGACCCATTGTGCCTGGCTTCAGAGTAACCCTTTTAACACCCCACAAATACAGCTGTTTACTCAGGCGTTAAGCAATAGCCTCAAAAGTTCAAAGTGGAATTTTTTTGTGAACTTGTCTTGTTTGCACCAAGCAACTATCTGCCCTCATCTATGTACCTATCAAAAAGTACTGAAAAGCTGAGCAGGTGGTTCAGGATATAATCTCAGCCCTTGGGAAGCTGAGGCAAGAAGATCATGACAGTCTATCCCACATTAAGATCAGACCAGCCTGGGCTACAGAGTGTGTGTGTGGGAGAAGTGCGGTATTGGAATATTAGCCAGGTAGGGTGGTGTACACTTACAGTCCTAGTCCTAGAAGCTAGAGAGAGAAAAATCAGAAGTTCAAGATCATCCTTAGCTACATTGTGAACTCAGAGCTAGCTGGGCTACATGAGACCTTGTCTAGCAAAAGAAAAGGGTCATCATAGAGATCCTTCAGAAAGAAAGAGTTCTAGCTGCCTTTAAAACTGAAAATAAAGCCGGGTGGTGGTGGTGCACGCCCTTAATCCCAACACTTTGGAGGCAGAGGCAGGCAGATCTCTGTGAGTTCAAGGCCAGCCTGGTCTACAAGAGCTAGTTCCAGGACAGGTACCGAAGCTACAGAGAAACCCTGTCTTGAAAAAAAAAAAACACTGAAAATAAACACAAGGAAATTAATGGGCAATTGGAAATACGACAGTAATATATTAGTGGGGGAAAGAGGGCATTATGTTGAAAGTAGCATGGAGAGTATTATGCTACGTAATATATGTCTCTTATATGCACATATACTTACTATGCCTATAAAACAAGTATCAGTGTTATTGGTTACCTGTGGGAGAGTAAATATAACTTTTAATCTTATATTACCTTACACTTTATATTGTTTGATATAAATTTTGATAATGAAAATGCACTTTAGTAGTCAGAAAAACAGAATATATTTTAATGAGAAAGAGTTTGCAACAGAGACTTGGCGCTTGGCAGAAGACTCATTGGCAGCTGCACTGAAGTGTTTTCTGAGAGTGCCATCCAGAGTGATGACCCGAGCATTTGTGTCTGACTCTGGAGCAATCTTCAGACTGAAGTCCACATCCCAAAGTCCACACACGAGTGCCCCCTTTTTCTCTGCTCTCGCTCTCTCATCTCCTAGTTTCCAAAATCCTCCCTCCACTGGGGAAGGAATTCGAAGCTGTTGACTGATGAGGGAGTGAGGAAATCCTCAGAAGATTCTTTTGACAGGGAAAACATAATTTTGATTGTGTCAGTTTCTGTGAAGAAAATCAGTACAGATGTTACCCAATTTCACTCTTGCCGAAGAGCAGAACTCATGAGCACCGGCTTAGCCATGGCTTTCATCTTCTAGGAAATCTCATGCTTTCGGGTTGTGGGGCATTATGTTGTGGATGAGGGCAGGGGTGAAATGGATGCTGGTATTAATCCTAAGAGCAAATAGAATCTTTAATAACTTCCCCTACCAGACCTGGGGGAAAAAACAGTCTTTTGTTTGTTTGTTTGTTTGCTAAAATATATGGCCAAGCAAAGTAGCAGGTGTCCGGATAAACTCGAGGCAATGTTTTGAGTCACTAGTAGGGTGCAAAGGGTCCACTCACACACCCAACAGCACACATAGTCTTTTGTCCCTGCCTGCTGTGTGCTGAAAGTGTGTTCTGTGGAATCGGAGAGGTTCTCCAGCTCTTCCGGGAAACTTTGAATCACCATTGTTTTGTGTCTGTCCCTTCCTCCTGGCTCAGCTCGTCCCCTGCTTAGTACACTTTCAAGAATTCTGTTGGGAACAGTACTTGACGTGAAAGGAACGGTTTCTTCTAGAGAACTAAGAAAACAGAGTCACTTGCCAGGCCTGGTGACACATACTGTAATTCTAGTGCATGAAAAGTGGGAGACAGAGGATCATGAGCTGAAGGTCATCCTGGGCTATGTACGTAGTCCAACACTAGCCTGGGCTACATGTAATATATATGTATATGTGGAATAGTGTGTACACGGAGGAGGGGAACATCAGCAGTTGGAACGGTTTCACGCTCTTGGGAAAGAAGCAGGACAACACAGGACACCATTCGCTGCATCAGCTGCTCCAGTCCCCACTTCTGCTTTCTCACCGAAATCCTGTCTAAGCAGGTCAGACTCTACTCAGAGCTGTGTCCCTGTGAGTGGGATCATTTTGTTTCAGGTCCTTAATTAAAACCACATACAGCTCATTGGTAAAATAGTGCCTATCCAGGAAGTAGAGGCAGGAAGGTTGGGAGTTCAAGGTGATCCTCAGCTACACAGCAAGTTGGAGGCCAGCCTGGGCTACACACATAAAATCCAGTCTCAAAAGAATTAAAAATTAAATAAGACATAGCCAGGCCTGGTGGTTCACAGTTGTATTGCCAGCTCCTCTGGGAGGCTGAAGTAAGAGAGTTGAAAGTTCTTGGTCCACTAAGAGAGTTCCTGTTCTGGGTAACTGGTGAGAACCTACCTTTCAAAATAAAAGTAACCTTTACAAAAGGACTTAGTTATATCCCAGTGGCATAGCACTTGCAATGTGAGGACCTTGGTCCAAATCACAGTATCAGGAAAGAAAAGGCTTAATATCAGATCTCCTTTAGGAATCCTGAATTTTCCAATCTCATTTCAATGCTATATTCTGCTGTCTTCAGGAATGACTTATTAGAAGGGCTTTTGGGATGCTTAATGCTGGGTTCTCTTTATCAGGTATACTGGCAGAGGCTAAGTCATCTAATCATAAGCCTGGGAGAACAGATGCCCCGTGTAAGCTCGCTGACAGCCAGTGAGCATGAAGAAAGCTGGGAGGGCAGCAGAGGAGCTGGAACGTGGATGCTGTTGGCTCCAGCTCTTTGGAGACTGTGTCTCAGCTTTCACTGAAGATAAGGTCATTCACAACACTCAGAGGCAGGGACTTTGTCTCCATTGCTGCGATGGACAGATAACCCATTTTATGGATGTACAAAGTGAATCACAGAGGTTTATGTCTGTGTCAGGCGCAGGGCATGAGGGTAGCTCTGTCGACCCAGGGTCTTCCTTCACTGTCCTGGCATATATTTGATTATAAAGTCCCCGTGAAGATACGAGTGTGAGGGCTTCAGCCTGTAATGATTTGCAATAAGGAGATGGTGGTGCAGAAGACAGCACTGGCATTCAGAGTGAGGCAAAGCCGAGCTCAGAAGTATGTCTGGTGGGTTATAATGACCCCTGTAGTTGTCGTTGAGGCTGAAGAGTTAGGAGCATCTTGTCCAACCTAGGATGGAAAAGACACACGAAATGTCAGTAAGTGTGCAGATGAACCGAATTAGCAAGGGATCGCTGAGGAGAAATCCCATTTCAGTCCAGTACACCTGGGTTTCCCTCTTCACCTGCCTGATGGTTGTTCTGAGAAAACGTGACCACTTGCTCATGAGTCAAGAACCTATAAGCCACTAGCAGAGGGCCCATCGCCCATGTCTTGACCAGGTTTTCTGGAATGGAAAAGGCCCTGAGTGTGCGTCTACACTGGATCCCATAGCACAGGAATTCCACTTCCTTCCTTGAATTAAACCCAAAGGATCTCATTATGTTTGAAGAGGATTTGGAAAGAGATTTTAGGATCTGAATATTTATTTTTGAAACAAGGTCTCTTGAATATCAAGCTGCCTCACTACATAGTGGAGTACACCTTGAACTCTTGTTCCTCCTGCCTCCATCACCCAAGTGCAGGGAATATAGGTGTGTGCACCACACCTGTGGAGAGTGGATGAGTCCTGAGTGAATGTGTATTGCTAACATGGGCACAGCCATGCCAACGATCCCAATGCCTCAGACCCATAGGAGTGGGAAGCCTTCCCCGGTGAGGTTCAGAGAAACGACAAAGCCTTCTGGTCCAAGTACCAGTGTTTACAAATGATTGCCCAGTGTGTGCAAAAACTAAAAACCACAGCTTCATCCTCCTGGATGACTGCAGCCTGGGACTGCTCCCCCCAGAGACCTCCTACTGAGATGAGCTAGACCTGCCTCCTTGTTCAGCTGTAGACCATGAGCCGCTTCTTTACTTGGCTGTATACTATAAGCCTGCGTCCTTCATTCAGGTCTATAAAATAAATGAGCTGAAGTTCTGGTGTAGCAGTCGGTGCTGTCCATCAGAATGAGCGTAGCCCAGCTGATCCCCGTCTTTCTGTATATGTGTCCCTGTGTCTGTCCTTCTCTCATTCCCTCATCACCCAGTTAGGCCAGTCCTTGAAGCCATGCAGAGTGTGCCATACACCTGGTTTAAATACTTTAAATAATCCAGTTCCACCCTTACTGTGTTTGAGTTTATGACCTATCAGATTTTGTATGCATTTTCTGGATGCCCAATTATTATGAACGTTATACAGTTTTGTTTATAGATATTCTGCCTACATGTATGTATGTGTGCCATGTGTGTGTGTGATGCCTAAAGAGATCAGAAGAAGGTGTTGGAACCCTTGGAACTGGAGTTACAGTTGTGGGCAACCATGTGGGTGCTAAGAATCAAATCCAGGTCCTTTGGAAGAGCAACAAGTACTCTTAACCACTGAGCATCTCTTTGGCACCTGCACAACTTTTAGATGTGTAGGTGGCTGCTTGCTTGTGATACACCATATGTGTACCCAAGGAGGCCAGAAGAGGGCATTGCAACCCATGGAACTGGAGTTAAAATGTAGCTGTGAGCCACCCCGTGTTGGTGCTAAGAACTGGTCTTAACTTCTGAGCCACCTCTCCAGCCCCCTTAGGGAGCTTATTAAAAATTTAAGAATAAGATGAGCATGGGAGTAGAATAAGCTTCTTGGAAAGCTGAGATAGGAGGATGACTTGAGATAAAAAAATTCAGATTAGTCTGGGCAACATAGTGAGAACACATCTGAATAACAGTAATGATAATAAAGACCCCTAGTCTCAACTCTAGACATTACACATTTTAACTCAGTATATCTAGGTCCCAGAAATATATATTTCTCTCTAACCGACTTCTTTCCCCACCCCCACATGTCTCTGTCTCTCTTAGTATTATTATTTTCTTGATTTTGTTTTTGTTTAGATGGTATCTCCTGTAGCCCAGGGTGGCCTCAGACTTCCTATATAGCTGAAGCTGAGGCTGGCCTTCAACTGTTGATTCTTCCTCTGCCTGATCATGCTAGTATTATAGATGCATACTACCAAACTCAGCCAAATAACAATGTGTTTTTGCTTTGTTTGTTTGGCCAGCCTGGAACTCACTATGTAGACCTGGGTGGCCTGAACTCAAAGAGGTCCACCTGCCTCTGCCTCCCAGGTGTCGGGATTAAAGGAGTACACCACCACATTTGCATCTGTCCAGTTTTGTTTTGTTTTTTGTTTTCTGAGACAGGGTTTCTCTGTGTAGCTCTGGTGCCTGTCTTAGGCCTTGCTCTGTAGACCAGGCTGGCCTCAAACTCACAGAGCTCTACCTGCCTCTGCCTCCTGAGTGCTGGGATTAAAGGCAGGTGCCCACTTCCCAGCCTGGCCAGTTTTTTGACACAGAATAGTTCATAACTGAAGCATTTAACCACATTTCATCACTTATAGGTTAGCATTGTTTTGTCTAGACACATGGCACAAACTATACGAAGAATACTTCCCTTCTCAGGCTGCGAGTCCAACTGGGACTCAGTTGTCCCAGGTTGCTGGTCTTCCTTTCTTTCCCTTCTCCATAGCCATTGCCATTCACACAGCCTTCTGGCTCTGAGGCATGGACTCTGAAGAGAGAATGGCTGGTTATCATTTCAGTGGCTGATACACATTGGATTATCTTCCAACCTTCCTGTCAAGTCATTTAAAAGAAATAATGCTTTGTTTTCTTACACTTCCCCCTTCTGTCATGTAACCTGGCTGGCCTCAATTTTGCAAGGCTAGCCTGGAATTCCTGGTCTGCTCACTACCTTCCAAGTACTAGGATTCTAGAAAAAAATGCTCCTCTTTAAGGAAGACACTAACTAGAACCACACTTCCTAGAGAGTGGGGGAAAGAAGCTCACGTTAAGAGAGCACCTTTGATGTACTAGGTGCCTCTCAAACAGGATCCTGGTTAGGTGCCACAGCCACAAGCAAGGCGACATCAGGAGTCCTGTTTCACAGAGAAGGCAGCCGTAGATGGAGAAGTCAAGCAACTTCCCACAAGCCACTCAGCTGGTGCTTGCTTTCCTTATGCTAGGCTGCCTTTCCAACAGAAAGCAACCTCTATTGGTGGGGCCAGGGACCCAGTTCCTCTGTGGACTTCAGCAGACTCACTGGGCATGGGACTTCGAAGATGACAAATACTATAATGATGACTCCCCCAAGCAGCAGAGCAGCAGCCATCAGAGCTTTGATGACAATACTCCATTTCTGCCTCTTCTTTAAGGACACATCTGTGTCTGAAAGGAAAGAGGGATGGAGACAAAGAGAACATGAGCAAGGCTCAGTAGGACTGCGAGTCCTCAGACTAATCAGGGACTTCTGACTCAGGGGCAGAGCCTGGATTTCCACCTGGGGCTCAGAATCAGGTGCGGCGGCAGCATGGGCTCCACACTGGCTTCTTTTATGAATGAGCCACCTTCTCTAGAATCTGGGATTCTCCAGAATCATTCATGCTGATTCTTGCACTGTTCTTGGGAAGAAAAACCTTGGGTGCACAAGGAGTGCTTCACCCATTGTTCCCAGTCAGTCCTCTTGAAGTTCCCAGTCTTAAAAACAAAAATCATATCTCCTCCCATCTCTGCCACTGAAAAAAGAAAAAGCAATACAAATATACAGACATCATCTTCATTTCAGGCCTGGTGGCACATACCTTTCATCCTGGCACTCAAGAGGCAGAAGCAGCCAGGTCTCTAAGCCCAAGGCCAGCCTCATCTATTTAATGAGCTCCAGACTAGTCAGGGCTACATTGAGACCCCGTCTCAAAAACAAACAAAAACAAACAAAAATTACTGCTTCAGTCTTGGTTTCCGGAGGGTACAGGAAGAACAACGGTGAATTGTCATTGCTTTTGAATCATAAGCCAAGTCCAGGCCAGAAGGCTCCCATCTATTTTGTTATTACTGATCTCATTATACTTTTCCACTGGAATGAACCTGGGATGCAACCCACACTTGAATCTTATAGAATTTGAGTCTTGGCCAATTTAGGAAGGGCTGTTTTTAAAAACCAGTGAAGATGAAGACATGTTGGTTGGTGTCATCTCTGTGATTGCTTACTATTAAATATGCATCTGTCCATGCAAGTGGCTGGTATGTACCAGTTGGATTTAGTCCATTTCCAAATCTGAGTTCATTTTCATGAAATAAGGGATTACCATTTTCAATAAAAGATTTATTATATATAGTTGTGTGTGTGTGTGTGCATGCGTGCACGGGCCTATGTGACTTTATGTGCATTGGTGCATGCCTGTACCCTCAGGGACCAGAGCACATCAGATCCTTGGGAACTAGAATTACAGGTGGTTGTGTGAGATACCTGAAGCTGGAGCTTAACATCAGGTGAAGATGGTTCTTGACCACCGAGCTGTCTCTCCACCCTCAAGGAAAGGATTATAGATTGTGTTGAACTACGAATGTTTCTGGGAACTTCCCTATGGAGAACCTTTTTTTCTCTTATTAAAATATGGAATAATTTTTTAATATAAAGTAACTTCTCAGCCTCCAAGAAAGTCCTGGGAGACCTAGAGTAATACTGGGCTAAAATGTCTCTCTCTTCCTACTCTTGCTTTACCGCCTCTGCTTAATTTGTACCTTGTGACAAAGGGCTGGGAAAACCCCCAGTGTTTGTAGTTTTCTCTTCTTTTCTTCTAGGAGTTGTGGAGGTGGTAGTATTGGGCACCGTCTCTGATGAAGCAGATCTACTCTTTGCTGGGTAGACCTTGCAGTGAGAGATCCCTGGTAAGAAAGCTATAAAACAAAAAAGAAGCAACAGATGGACAACTTAGCACAGCAAGCATCACCCTACTTTGGTTTTCTGTGACAAAACCCTCGCTCTCCTCACTTCATACCACATTTCTAACTGTGGCCCCGTTGACCTGTACATTTCTAACTGTGACCCCATCGACCTGTATGCTCATAGGTTTTAGGTGTAGGCACAGAATAATGCCAAGAATAAATGAGGCCAGAGATACCAAGAAGAGATATGGATTAAATCTCCAGGAATCCTTTGACTATAATCAGAGGGAAGGAGTGAGCCATATCTTGCTTGCCTACCATTCTTGAGGTTATAATAGTAATAAGAAAGATAGAGGGTGTGACCTTACTGAGCATTTCCTTCACTAATAGAGGTGGTTCCAAAGTCCAGGAAAGAACTTGAAATGCATTTGCCTAAATGACGGCTGCAGGTCTGTGTAGTGAGCCCCGTCATCTACTCTGAGAAGGCAGTGGTGCAAGTAAGAGGAACTAGGAGATGGGAAGGCACCCAGCTTCACGTTCCCCTCAGTTTCATCATTTAATATTTAAAAACCAGGGCTGGAGAGATGGCTCAGTGGTTAAGAGCATTGCCTGCTCTTCTAAAGGTCCTGAGTTTGATTCCCAGCAACCACATGGTGGCTCACAACCATCTGATGCCCTCTTCTGGCCTGAGGGTATACACGCAGACAGAATATTGTATACATAATAAATAAATAAATATTAAAAAAAATTTAAAAACCAGTGTCTATTATGTGCCAGGCACTGCTTCAAATCTTCTATCAGTTGGATTCATAATAACAGGAAAACAAACAAGAAGGTCTGGGGTCAGGGCAGAGGAAGCAGAGACAACAATGACTTTATATATTTTATGACTGGGTGTAGTGGCACCTGACTATAGTCCAGCACTCGGGAGACCGAGGCAGGAAGATAACCTTGAGTTCAAGGCCCACTACATAGTGAGTACCAGGCCAGCCACAGCTGAATAGCAGGACCCTACCTCAAAAAACAAAACTAAACAAAAACATTATTCTATATTAGGGTAAGTGCTACTTAAAAACTAAAACTAGAGATGGGCATAGAGGCACATGCCTTTGATCCCAGCACTGGGGAGGCCAAGGTCAGCGGTCTACATAGTGACCAGGACAGCCAGGGCCACAAGGAGAGATTCTCAAAAGCACTAATCAATCAATCAATCAATCAGTCAGTCAGTCAGTCAGTCAGTCAGTCAGTCAGTCAGTCAGTCAATCAAGAACAAGAAGCCACTCATGGTAGCTCATCCTGTAATCCCAGCACTGATAAGGCCGAGTTGGAGGATTACCAAGAGTTCAAAGCCATCCTGGGGTAACTAATGAGTTCCTAGCTAGTCTGAGCTACATAGTGTAAGACTATGTCTTACAAGCCAAAATCAGGCATGAGAGAGATGGCTTGGTGGTTAAGAGCACTTGCTGATTTTTTAGGACCTAGGTTTGGTTCCCAGCATCACATCAGGCTTCTCATAAGTGCCTATAACTTCAGTTTCAGGGAATGCAGTGCCCTCTTCTAGCCGCTGTTGGCATCTGTGTACCTGTGATACACATACATACATGCAGGCAGACACACATAAATTAAACAAATAAATCTTTAAAAACCAAAACCAGCTAGCTAGTCAGTGGTGGTGCGTGCCTTTAATCCAGCAAAGCTGGGTGGATCTCTGAGTTCGAGGCCAGCCTGCTCTATAGAGCAAGTTCCAGGACAGCCAGGGCTATACAGAGAAACTCTGTCTTAAAGAACAATCAGTCGCCGGGCGGTGGTGGCGCATGCCTTTAATCCCAGCACTTGGGAGGCAGAGGCAGGCGGATCTCTGTGAGTTCGAGACCAGCCTGGTCTACAAGAGCTAGTTCCAGGACAGGCTCCAAAACCACAGAGAAACCCTGTCTCGAAAAACCAAAAAAAAAAAAAAAAAGAACAATCAGTCAATCAAACAAACAAAGAGCAAAAAAAAAATTTGCAAGAGTTGGGCAACCTGCAGTATAGGCCAAGCCTCTCTGAGGTTAGAATTGAGCCAAGACTTGAGGGAAATAACCTAGGTGGAGGGGACAATGGGAATAAAGTCCCCAAGCGTGTCTGAAGGTTACAGTTATAGGGAAGCAGTAGGCAGCCAGTAGCCAGCATGGAGGAGCAAGGGAAGGGATGAGGATCGAGAGATGCAGGAATCTAGGCTCTGTGTGCCAAGTTCAGGGCTTTGGAAATAAGGATCTGTTGCAAGGTTTTGATCAAGAGTGACCTTTTTGTAGGAAGGGTGTTATTACTTTTTTTGTTTGTTTGAGACAGGGTCTAACTCTGCAGCCTAGCCTGCCCTCCAACTCACAGCAGTCCTGCTTCAGATTCATAAGTGCTAGGATTACAGGTGCGAGCCACCATGCCCAGCTAAGATTCATTTTAATTGACCATCCACTGGACTGCTGTGTTAGAAAGGGACCGTTATGGGACAAGGGTAGAGGAAGCATCACCTGGTGGTGGCAGCAGATCTTGGAGACGGCAGGTGAGGGGTGACAGGATTCAGCCAGGGATGAAAGTGAGGAGGAGCAGATGAATTCTGGCTGTAGTCTGCACCCAACTCCACCTGTTTCTAGAATGGACCTAATCCAATTCAGACAGTGGTGACTCTTCCTCTCCACACCCTCACCCCTTGTACTTAAAAGACAGGGTGTGCCTATGTAGCCCATATTAGCCTAGCATCAAATGCACTATGGCTAGACTGCCCTCAAACATGAAGTGAGACTCTTGCCTTCCCAACTACTGAGGTTATAGGTGTGCCACCAAAGCTAGTCTTTTACTCCATTTGAAACTGTATTATTTCCTGGGGAGTGGTGCATGCCAAGGTGCCCATGTGGAGGTCAGAGGATAACTTTGTGAAGGTGGTTCTCTATGTTTATTTGGGTACTAGGATTCAAACTCAGGTAGTCAGGTTTGGATCATTGGGCAGCAAGCACCTTCCCTTTCAGAACCATCTTGTAAGCGTTTTTTTTTTTTTTGTTTTTTGTTTTTTGTTTTTTGTTGTTGTTTTTTTTTTTTTTTCCGAGACAGGGTTTCTCTGTGGCTTTGGAGCCTGTTCTGGAACTAGCTCTGTAGACCAGGCTGGTCTCGAACTCACAGAGATCCGCCTGCTTCTGCCTCCCAAGTGCTGGGATTAAAGGCGTGCGCCACCACCGCCCGGCTCTTGTAAGCTTTTATTCCATTTTGCATGGTTTCTTATCATAACTTTTCTTTAGCTTTTCTAAATTACTTTTTTTTTTTTTTTTTTTTTTTTTGGTTTTTCGAGACAGGGTTTCTCTGTGGTTTTGGAGCCTGTCCTGGAACTAGCTCTTGTAGACCAGGCTGGTCTCGAACTCACAGAGATCCGCCTGCCACTGCCTCCCAAGTGCTGGGATTAAAGGCGTGCGCCACCACCGCCCGGCCCTTTGTTTTAATTTTTTGAGACAGGGTTTCTCTTTCCAGGCTATCCTGGAATGCACCCTGTGAACCAGGCTGGCCTTGGCTCACAGAGATACCTCCGCCTGTGCCTTCCGAGTGCCGAGACTATAATAAGTGTGCACCACCACCATCTGCCTCTAAATTACTGTCACACGTCTTTATATCCTTTAAAATTATCATTCATTGTTGTTAATCAGCAGAGATGTTGAACAACTTGACAAGTAAAACAGCAGAGTGACAGTTTTAACAGTTGTGTAGAGGAACAATTGGACGCGGGCAGCTTTCACTACCAGTCATCATACAACAAATGACAGGCTAAATAGTGGTCCCTGATCTGAGTTGAACTGGAGACAGTGTTGGCCACCATGCCCGGCTCCAGTCTCTTCTCTTAAGTGGTAACATACATGTTTGAAGATAAGCAGAACTCACTTTGGACAAGTTACATAATTTTGAGTTTTGGTTTCCCTGATTGCAATATTGTTGTAATAAAACATACTCACTGTATCTATTTCTCAGAGGTGTTGTAAACATCAGAAACAAATAAAAATGAGAAAGCAGGTATGAAAACACTTTGCAAGCTGAGTGAACTGGGATTGAAAGATAAGGGAAAGCCTAGAGACTATCTCTCTAAGCAGAAGAACTCCGTCTGGTAGCCAGAGGGATAATGGCATAGAGACATATGTCCCGTATTCCCATGAGAATGTGACTTCAGAGTCTACTGGGTAGGCTTTATCTGTCAGTGTACTTTCAGTCCTCTGAATTAATATCCACGTTGGCAGCCCATCTCCTTCAGGTCCTATCTCTGAGGTATCTGAACATCAAGGTAGAACAGGTTTGAAATATATTTTATTTCCTCCAGGTGGTGGTGGCACACCCCTTTAATCCCAGCACTGGGAAGAAGCAGAGGCAGGCGATTTCTGACTGAGATCAAAGTCATACAGAGTGAGTTCTAGGACAGCCTGGGCTATATAGAGAACAACCCTCTCTCAAAAATAAATAAATAAATAAATAAATAAATAAATAAATAACCACTTTATTCCATTGATAATGGGATTGCAAAATTAGTTTTTCTTTGGCTGAAGGTATTTGAACTGAATGCCCCAATTTAAGGTGACCATGATGGCATATGCCTCTAGCACCAGGGCCTGGAAGGCAAAGAGGCAGGAAGGTCAATGCAAGCTGAGATCGGCCTGGTTTATTTGAAAGTTTCATGCCACTTAGGGTTACAGAATGAGACACTGCCTCAAAAACAATACACAAGAACATCCCAGCTTGCCGGGCATGGTGGTACTCACCTTTAATCCCAGTATTCTAGAGCAGAGTCATGAGTTCAAGGCCAGTCAGGCCTATGTACAGAATTCTAGGCAAGCGAGGACTGCATAGTAAGACTTCGGTGTTTTTTGTTTTTTTTAGCATAGAAAGACCCCAATTTAAGGAGTTTGTTTTTAAAAATCCAACTTTATGAAATTCTTAAATACAATAATAATCCATAGTTTTAAAAGATTCTTTGTTGGGCTGGAGAGATGGCTCAGTGGCTAAGAGCACTGGCTGCTCTTCCAGAGGACCAGAGTTCAATTCCCAGCAACCACATGATGGCTCACAACCATCTGTAATGAGATCTGGTGCCCTCCTCTGGCCTGCAGTCATACATGGAGGCAGAATGTTGTATATATAATAAATAAATAAATAAATAAATAAATAAATCTTTTAAAAAAAGATTCTTTGTTTAAAACATAATTTGAAAATAAAGCACATTGAATATATTTAATCCATTGTCATATAAATTTAATATAACATTTTGTTTGACTGGATTTTTTTTTAAAGATTTTTATTTATTATGTATATAGGTTTCTTCCTTCATGTATCCTGCAGTACAGAAGAGGACACCAGATCTTATTACAGATGGTTGTGAGCCACCATGTGGTTGCTGGGAATTGAACTCAGGACCTCTGGAAGAACAGCCAGTGCTCTATTCCTCTGAGCCATCTCTCCAGCCACCATTTGGCTGGATTTTGAGATAGGATCTAGTTATGTAGTCCAAGTTAAACTTGAACTAGCTATGTATTGTTACTATTTTTTTCTGAGACTGTGTTTCACTATGTAGCTAGACTGCCTTCAAACTTCCTGTCCTCCTGCCTTTGCTTCCTAAGTGCTGGGACTGCAGACATATACCACCATGTCTGGATAAATACATTATATTTAAATAGAGGTGTCATTTTCTGGTCAATCTCTTGTGAGTTTGAGGGCAGCCTAGTCTACATAAGGAACTCAAGGATAACCAAGGCTATGTAGTGAGACCCTGTCCGAAACAAACAAAAAGAGGTGTCTCTTAGAGATTATTCTGTAATAATACTCACAGTCTTTACATTTGTTGTTAGGCTTGCACACTAATGTTTAATCCTCTGTACCTCTGAAAACTAGACCATCTTGTCAGCCCTCCCAGTTGTAACTGTAGAAACTGAGCACTGGGAAAATGCCTAACTTGCCAAAGGCGATCGTTAACATCATGATAAATACTAGTTTGATTTATAACATTTATAACTTCCATAACCCACAGTTTCATATGAGGTAACCAGATCTTAGATGTCAGTTCACACTAGTCAAATTATAAAGATCCTAATCCATCTACTTAAATGACATTTGAAAAATGCTCACACAGCCCATGGGTTATGGTGTATGCCTTTAATCTCAGCATTTTGGGAGGCAGAGGCAGGAGGATCTCTGAGTTTGAGGCTAGCCTGGTCTACAGAGTGAGTTCCAGGACAGCCAGGAACAGAGAAACTCTGTCTCAAAAAACCGAAAGAAGAAAGAAAGAAAAAAAAGTTACACAAGAAGAAAATATTTGCCAGATGTGGTTGGACAGACCTTGATCCTAGCATTTGAAGGCAGAGAATCTTTGTGAGTTTGAGGCCAGCTTGGTATACAAAGTGAGTTCCAGGTCAGCCAAGGTGAGATTGTTTCAAAAAAACAAAGTAGAAAATATTTATCAACTGTATGAAACAGCTGTGTGTGGTGGTGTACACTTGTAGTCTCAGCACTCAGGAAGCAGAGGCAGGAGAATCAGTAGTTCAGGCTTATTGTCAAATATGTAGTGAGGGGTACCTGAGAACCAGTCTTGAAAAGATAAAAATAAGACAAAAATCAGATAGGGTATTTTTATCTTTTTTGTGTCCTATTAAAAACAGATAGGTCTCTATGAAACCTGATGGGTAACTGGAAAGTTTCTAAAAATAAAATCTGAGCAGTAGGAACAGGAACTGTAGTGTAACTGATTGCCCCAGTTCCCTGTATGTTGCTGTGAGAAAAGCAACTTGGGCATGCACTCTATCAACTGAGCTACACCCCAGCCATTCTCTTGTGTTTCCTTTCTCCATTTTATGTTTGGTCCATGTCTTGTTAAGACCAACTGTGCTGTGGTCTTACTTACCAACTGTTCTTGTCCTTACAATTCCACATTCTTACTTGACTTAGAGGAGCTTTTCATTAATGCCACTTGATTATATTTTAGCCACCTCCCTCTGCAGACTGACATCAGCCTGAGCGCATGTTTCCTGTGACCATCTAAGTCGGACTGTTTTCCTAGATTTTATTTCTAACCTATTTGAGGTCTGTTGCATCTTTGTGATTTAATGTGGTTTAAATTCAGAACAGGCATCTTCGGACTTTGAAAGAAAGTTCCTTTCAAAAGTCCATTCATAAGGTGGCTGTGTGGATTTGTCATGGTGGCTTTGTAAACGCGTATGGCGAATGGTGATTAGGACCCAAACTAACCAAATATCCATTAGGTCTCTTTACACGACTCAAATCCTATAGGGTGCTGCCTCAGAGTCGGGATCTCAGAACCTTTGCTTTGAGCAAGCATCTGGGAGAAGGAGGAAGACTCCTTTTCTCAGCAACATACAGGGAACTGGGGCAATCAGTTTGAGCTCTTAGAAAGAGCTCAAAGCCTGGAGTCACCCCAAGGCAAACATTTTCAATAGGACAGGTTGATCTTTGGCAACTTTCCTCTCCCTTAACCCCCCAGTTTTCCTGGTTCAGAATTTCTGACAGCTAATGTCCTTAATTACCTCAGGTCCCACAGTGTATAGCATGATGGTACCACTCAGAGAACTGCAGACTGGAAGATGACTTAAGGCCAGTACTGTGGTCAGGTCAACAGGGTGTCACACAGTAAGAGGAAAAGGCCCAAATAAATTGATATTGAATGATTCTTGGGTTTTAAGAGCCCTCCCCATGGTAGAGTTTAATTAACTACTTAATCCTTCCTTCCTTCCTTCCTTCCTTCCTTCCTTCCTTCCTTCCTTCCTTCCTTCCTTCCGTCTTTCCTTTCTTCTTTCTTTTTTGAAACAGGACTTCATATAGCCTAAGCTGTCTTCAAAATCAGTATGTTGTATATTGGGATTATAGGTGTACCCCACTAGCTTTTAGTGGTAAAAAAATTTTTTTAACAGTCTTTTTTTTTTAATTTATTTATTTATTATGTATACAATATTCTGTCTGTGTGTATGCCTGCTGGCCAGAAGAGGGCACCAGACCCATTACAGATGGCTGTGAGCCACCATGTGGTTGCTGGGAATTGAACTCAGGACCTTTGGAAGAACAGGCAATGCTCTTAACCACTGAGCCAACCCTCCAGCCCACAACTATTGTTAAAAGAAGACACACCCACCAGGTGGTGGTGCACGCCTTTAGTCCCAGCATTTGAGAGTTCGAGGCCAGCCTGGTCTACAAAGCTAGTTCCAGGACAGCCAGGGCTACACAGAGAAACTTTGTCATGAAAAACAAATAAAAACAAGAGAAGAAAAAAAAGAAGATGAAGAAGACCCACCCATTAGAAATGAAAACCAGCTAGGCGTAGTGGTGAATGCATTTAATTCTGGTAGTCAGGAGGCAGAAGCAAATAGATTGATGTAAGTTTGAGGCTAGCCTAGTAGACATAAGCAGTCTAGGCCAGCCAAGGATATACAGTAAAAACTTGTCTCAAAAAAATATTTTGTATCTTATGAATATCACAGGACACTAGGGCCAGAACGAGTCATAGAAACTAGAAATATGGGACCTGGGGTCAGTGAAGTGGACCAGTGGATAAGGGCATTTACTACCAAACCTATTTTGTCTGACTCCCAAAGGTGGCTTCAGTTGTCCTCTAACCTCCATATACATGGCCATATTTACACATATGCATGCTTGCTCACACGCGCTTGTGCACACACACACACACTACTAAACATATAAATATAATTTAAAATTATTGTTAAAGAAATTAGAAAACTGGTTCTCAGAGAGGACCCTTATTTTTTCCCAAGGGGAGAATAGTTTGTTTCACTGTGGCTTTGGCTGCTAACAAATACTGGCCACCAAGGATGTCAACTTTAAGTTCCTGTCAACCTACCTCTAGCAGCTCTTTGGTCTCACTTTACCTGTTAGAAGGAATCCATTCTGAAATTGAGAAGTGGGCCTTAGGTGACAGTTTGGGGAGGCCGTACTGTTTCTATGGAGATCAGCAAAGACTCCTAGGTTCTTCAGCGTATACTTGACCTTTGGCCTTTTCTCTGAATATGCAAGCTGGACTCTCACTCTCCTCCCAGAGCCAAGGCACTGTAGGGTAGTTATAGTCTGATTTTCGTTGAACGGGGCCTCATTGATGTCTGTGTGAATTTCTGGAAGAACTAAATGGAAAAACAAAGCGGGTTCTTAATCTGCATTGCGCCGAGAACTCACTTTCATTCGTGACTCCTATTGAACTCCACGGCTGCACTTTGCCCTGCTTTGGTTCACCTCCTCTTCCTGTCCATGTTTATGGTACTAACTATGCAGGTTCTGCTCTCCTTCCTGCAAGGGGCCATTGAAGACAAGCGACTGCAGTAAATCCAGCACAAAGCAATGGTCATAGATTGTTTTCCTAAATGCAGAGAGGACTGAGTGCTATTTCCTTCTCTTCTTCATCCCCATCTGATTTATAAAGTCATACGTTAGGCAACAAGTTAATATAAAAATTCATTTCCAGACATTCTCCTGAGGAGATATCTGTCTTTAAAATAGCACATTTGAGATCTGGACTAAGAAGTGTGGCATTTTTAAAAATTTATCATGGGTGTTTTGCCTGCATGTATATGCATAGCCACTGGAGCTGGAGTGACAGACAGTTGTGAGCTGCCATGTGGGTGCTGGGTATTGACCCCAAAGTCCTCTAGAGGAGCAGCCAGTGCTCTTAACAGCTGAATCATCGTTCCAGTCCCCAAAATACATTTTTTTTAAAGGTTAAAAAGAAAATCCTGGGCTGGGTGGTGGTGGCACACACCTTTAATCACAGCACTAGGGAGGCAGAGGCAGGTGGATCTTTGTGAGTTCAAGGCCAGCCTGGTCTACAACGTGAGTTCCAGGACAACCAAGGCTACACTGAGAAACCCTGTCTTGAAAAGCCAGAAAAAAGGAAGGAAGGAAGGAAGGAAGGAAGGAAGGAAGGAAGGAAGGAAGGAAGGAAGGAAGGAAGGAAGGAAGGGCAAAGAGATTTTCCAGAAAGGTCTCTATTCCCTACCTCTTATTACCAAATCCTTGTGTCTTCTCACATCCTTTGGGAAGAAGCTGGGCAGCTGTTCCACTTGGCAGCTGCTCTCTCTGGGGTCTAGGAAGGAAAAAAAAAATGGGTCAGGATGTACTGGGTCCTCTCCCTTTAGAATTCTGAGGCAGGGGAAGAGACAGTTTCTGCTTATAAAACTTAGAACTGGAGAGATCAAATACTCCCTAAAAAGAGATTTTAAAACACATGGCCAAATACATTTAAGTAGGAATTGTTCCATTATAAAGAAAACTGAATACCGATGTATTCTTTCTGAAAGAAAGAAAAGTGAGAGATGTAATTACTAAGTTAATGAAAGAATAACCCATCTATTCTCTTTAAACAGTTTATTTTCTCGTTCACTCCTGTTCTATCTGTCTGGTGCATTTTTTTTTTAAACAGACAGGGTTTCTTTGTGTAGTCTGGAACTCATTCTGTAGAACAGGCTAACCATGAGTTTAGAGATCCACCTGCCACCACTGCTCAGCTTCTGCTTGCTGCATTAAGGAGTTGAAGGTTTAATATGTAGTCCCTTGGATATAGGCCTCTATAGTTTCCCACAGAGCTATAGACCATTCTTATTTATGTTTTGTGGTATGTGGTTCACAGGGTGTGGGAATTTTCTTTCTTATTTTCTTATTTTCTCATTTTCTTTCTTTTAAATTTATTTGTTTATTATGTATACAACATTCTGCTTCCATGTGTACCCACACACCAGAAGAGGGCACCAGATCTCATTATAGATGGCTGTTAGCCACCATGTGGTTGGTGGGAATTGAACTCAGGACCTCTCGAAGATCAGTCAATGCTCTTAACCTCTGAGCCATCTCTCAAGCCCCTTATTTTCTTTTTGAGATAAGGTCTCACTATGTAGCTCTAGCTGGCCTAGAACCTAGCTGTGTGGACCAGGCTGGCCTTAAATTCAGAGAGCTCACTGCCTCTGCCTTCCAAGTGCTGAGAATCAAAGCATGCTGTAGTGACTAAAGGATTGGCTCAGTGGGTAAAGGCACTGGCTGCTCTGGTAGAGGACCTGAGTTCAATTCCCAGCTCTTCCTACCTCCACTTCCAGGGGATCTCATGCACGTTCCCTCCCTCCAATGGCACCAAGCACACATGTGGTACACAGACATACATGCAGGCCAAACATTCATACATAAAATAAAATGAATAAATCTAATAAAAAAATTTAAAAAGCATTCTCTACCACATCTAACTTCAGCTGCTTTTTAAGAAAAAGAAGAAGAAGACTGTAATCTCTCTGTAGCCCAGGTTGGCTCTGTTCTGATTGCAATCCTCCTACCTCCATCTCTCAAGTGCTTGGGTCACAAGCGTGAATTTTTTTTAATTTGCATAAACATGCTACTGCTACCCCTTATACTATGTTGCATAAACATGCTACTGCTACCCCTTATTCTATGTTGCTTTAACCTCCAGCTAGCTAATTTTAGAGAAGGAATGTTTAGGAAACTCTGAAAAAAAATCGTATTTTAAATAAACATTTACTACCAGGGCAAAGGCAGCGCTAAGTGGTCGAACACTTGCCCAGCTTCCTAAGGCTGGCTTTCAAGCCTCAGCACAAAACAAACAAAAACTCCAAGTCAATCAACGCTTACCAAAGAGTAGCAAACAGTGCCGCTCCCCCCCCCCATATCACCTTTCCCTCAGCTCGCCCCATTAACATTTCCATTTAAATCATTTGAGTGTACCACCTTAAAAACGAAGGCAACATCTTATGAGGGATTAATTACAAAACTGTGGTACTGTCTCACAATGAGAGCTGTCTGACCATGTTTTTATTGTTATCACTGTAAGCGAGGAAAAAGAAGGCACCACACTCCCTGAAGACTTCTTATAAAACAGATATCTCCTTGGGTTTAATGATCAGATATATGGGCTGATTTCTGCAAAGTACAACTTGGGTATCTGATAGAAGAGGCTCCAAATTCTTTCTAGGCTTTCTTTTGGATGTTCTGGCATATTATGTTAGAGAAGCACTTACCGTTCTTGTTGGAATCAAAGGATGCAATTATTAGACTGAAGACTAAGATGGTGTCCATGCCAACCTGACCTCATGAGCACTTCTTGCCTACAGCCCACTGTTACTCTGTCCCAGCCCCTTACAGGCTTTGCTTCTTGTTGCTTCTACTGTTCTGAAAGCAAGTTTCACTCTGACTGTGTGCTTCTACCCTGACTATTTTGCCTTATTTCCTGAAGACCCAGGAATATACTGATTGGAGGAAGAACAAAAACTGCTTATTAATGATTGACTTTGATAGTCTGCCCTGACTTCACTGCTGATGCCAACTCTGAGAACTGTCATTATCTAGAGGTTTCCCTCACAGAAAGTGCATAAACACCCAAAGATATGCTTTATAAATACTTGCAGATAGACACGTAGTCACTTACAAGTGTGCTCTTTGATGGAGGCACATAGGTATACACACCAACATTAAGAGATACGGAGATGCCTATTAAGAGGTACAATTTCTAGGACAGGAGAAGAAACTAGGACTGAATGAGTCAGTGCCTTACGCTGGGGAGAACATTGGACTTTAACAGCCTCTACAAGTGAGTTCTAGTTCAAGCCTTTTTGGACACCTTGGAGAAATTATGCGGCTATTCAGACTCAGTTTTTCCCTTGTATAAATTGAGTCTCAGTCAAAAGATCTCTGGAATTCATTTACAATTATAGCCATAAGTTCACATGAGCATAGGCATACCTGTGGAATTGTGTATATTTTCACATTCATGAATAATGGAATGAGTATAGTCAAAACAACTTTATTATGACTACTGGGTCAAGAGGTATGAGAAAGAGCTACCTACAGTGCATGAGTACTACTGTCTGCAGTCGACAGTGGTTGCTATTGAATATATATAATTAGTATTATGCTATAAAGACTTTTTTTAAAAAGAGGTCTTCCCATATGGCCCAGACTTTCTTGAAACTCATGCTGTATTCCAGACTAGCCTCGAACTCATGATCTTCTTGCTTCTGCCTCCCAAGAAGAGAGATTACAGGTGTGTATCACTATGCCCAACTCTGAAGACTTCTTGATAGCATCGCTAGGTGAGGTCATAAAGAAGAAAACGTCTAGTCAGATATTTGTCAATGTCCAGAGCCTTCATAGCCTTCCTGCCTGCTGTAAATTGCTTCACTGAAGCCAACATGGGCTTAGCTATGCATGAGAAGGTTCTGGAGGCTGAAACTTTTGATTGATAGTCACATAAAGAGTTGGTTCAAAGAACTTTCCATAAGGGCTTTGTGATATTTTAATCAAATTACAATAAGTAGCACCCTGTGTCCTGACACATCAATACAGCTTGAAATTTGGCCAAACTAAGCATCAAAATCTTGGTGGAAAACATTAATGAAAGGGAGATCCTTGAAGGACAGTCTGTTGGCTCAAATAGAGAAGGGATAAAGGAAGCACCGGGCATCCAGCCCAGCAGCAAATCCCTGTGGGCCTCTTCCTCTCCTGCAGTTGCTTTCCTGGGTTCTCGTGGGTTTTGTTGACAGTTAGTTCCCTTATTGTGTTCAAGTGATTCTCTACTCCCTTGTGGTGTTGACACATTCTCTGCTGTTCTGTTTAAAAACTGCTGTAGCTGCCGCATGACAGTGCTGCCACCTCGCAGCAAGGGTAGGAATGACTCTGAAGTCTCGTTTCTCACCCTGCGTCATAAAAGAGGAAAATCTCATTTTTCCCAAGAGCAATCTCATGCATGGCTAGAGATGAAATTGCAGTTTTCTTTTATAAATTCTTGGAGATGTTTTCTTTCCGTGTGTGTGTGTGTGTGTGTGTATGTGCGTGCGTGTGTGCGTGTGTGTGTGTGTGTGTGTACACGTACTAGGGACTGAACCTACTCATATGTGCCCTGAAGTCAAATTGAATGTTGAAGCATGCCACACTGTGGAGCAGAGACACAAAACTAAAATTAAGATAAAATATCTAGTGGTAGAGATGATGTGTCCTGTTGTGACCTCTGAAAGAGAGTAGGAAATAAGGCATGAATAGTCAGAGTGGGTCTGGAAGAGAAACCCTTGACGAGAAGTTTGGTTTTTCGAGACAGGGTTTTTCTGTAGCTTTGGGGCCTGTCCTGGGACTTGCTCTGTAGGCCAGGCTGGCCTCTATCTCACAGAGATCTGCTTCCCTCTGCCTCCAGAGTGCTGGTATTAAAGGCGTGTGCCACCATTGCTCAGTGCCAGGAGACCTTTCAAGGTTCTAGTTGAGGCCTTGTAATTGAATCATTTCAAGGAAGTTCCTTAACCTCTTTGGGCCTTCATTACTGCAGTCCTTCTACCATGTGGATTCTGGGAAATGAACTGAGGTTGCCAGTCTCCGCAGTAAGCACTTGGCCATCTCACTGCTGGGCCAGAAATTAATTTATTTCTTCAGGCAGGGTCAAACTCGAACTTGTGACAGTCTTGCCTTAGTCTCCCCAATGCTAGGATTATGGGGATAAACTATCATCTCCAGTTTAGGAATTATCTAATCCTTTTTTTTGTAACATTCTATTTATTTATTTGTTTGTTTGTTTGTTTATTATGTATACAGTGTTCGGTCTGCACGTGTGCCTGCAGGCCAGAAGAGAGCACCAGACCTCATTACAGATGGTTGTGAGCCACCAGGTGGTTGCTGGGAATTGAACTCAGGGCCTCTGGAAAAGCAGCCAGTGCTCTTAACTGCTGAGCCATCTGTCCAGCCCCTATTATCTAATTCTTATGACTACAAATGAGTTTTGACTTTTTTTTTTTTTTTGTCTTTTTTGTCTGGTTGTTTTTGCTTTTTCGAGACAAGGTTTCTCTGTGTAGCCCTGGCTGTCCTGGAACTCACTCTGTAGTCTAAGCTGGCCTCAAATTCACAGAACTCTGCCTGTCTTTGCCTCCCAAATGCTGGGATTAAAGGCATGTGCCACTACTGCCTGGTGAATTTTGCCTGTTTTAAATAAAAATTTCTTGTTAAAAATTTTAGGTTAGTCAGGAAGTTTAACAAACTATACCCTTTTGCCCAAACATTTTTCTTACAAATGTTCACTGCAATGGTTCAAGGCCTCTGGCTTCTGCTACCTCATCACTACGGGATATTCACTGAGACTCAGCAGCTCTGAGTCATGGAGATCCTTTGGCTTTAGTTCCACAGGCCTAACTCTCACGTGATCTAGCAACTCAAATATTTAAAAAAAATTTTTTTTGAGGGAGGGGAGGAGGTTACAAACGTGGAGGGCAGATATGGAAGGACTTGGAAATGAGTGGGAGGGGGTGCATAATGTGAAATTCCCTAAGAATCAATAAATAGATTAAAGAATTTTAGGCTTGAATAAAAAGCAATGGGGAACCTTTGTGGTACCCTTTATATATATGAATCATTACAGTTTGTTGTCATTCATTCAGATTTTTGTCTCTTATTTAATATTTATTTTTAATTTTTTTTTTATTGAGAAAAGGTCTTAGTATGTAGTCCTGACTGGCTTGCAACTTAGTAGACAGATGAGGCTCACAGAGGTTTGCCTGCTTCTGCATGCTGGAATTAAAGGGATATGTCACCACTCCTAGCCTCGTCTCTTCTTTTTTTCTGAGACAGGGTTTCTCTGTGTAGCCTTGGCTATCTTGCATTTCATTATGTAGACCAGGCTGGCCTCAAACTCAGAAATCCATGTGCCTCTGCCTCCCAAGTGCTGGGATTAAAGGTGTGCTCCACCGCTGTCCTACTGCCTTGTCTATTTTTTAAATTAGAAACTTATTTATTTATTTAATGTTTTTTGAGACAATGTCTCTTTACGCAGCTGACTGTCCTGAAATTTACTTTGTAGACCAGACTGTTCTGGAACTCACAGAGATCCACTTCCTCCTGAGTGCTAGGATTAAAGTCACACATCACTACACCCAGCTCTGGCTTTTATTTTTTGTTCAGTACTAATTTTAAAATTGATTCATAATGTTTCATGTAGCAACCTTTTTTGTAATTACCTTTATAATACCCCATTTTATGAATGTAGCACAATTTAAATACTCTAGTGTTATTAATATTTTGGATCATATTTAAAGGTTTCCCAGAATATAAATACAAAGGTTGAAGCTGGATTAGACGGTATGTTAGTTAGGCTCAGCTTGACTATTTATAGTAAATTATTTTCTAAGAAGTTGTTTTCAATAGTAATTCCATTTGTAACATATACCTGTTCTATATTCTTTAAAAAAATTTTTATTAGACTTACTCATTTTGCGTGTAAGCGTTTAGCCTGCATGTATGTATATATAGCATGTGCATGCTTGGTGCCCTCAGAGGTTGGAAGAGAGCATCAGATCCCCTGGAACTGGAGTTACGGGTCATGGTGAGCCACCGTGTGAGTGGTAGGAATCAAACCTGGGTCCTCTGCAAGAGCAACAAGTACCCCAAACCACTGAGCCATCTCCTCAGATCCTTGTTCCATGACCTTGACAGAGGGGCCAAAGAACTGTCCCAGTATGACATGAAAGGAGCCTGAGCAGACCCAGGTATAGCCCTGTGGTTGGTCTCAAAACCTTAGCTCATGGACATTTGCTCCCTCTCTGCAAGCACATGCTCTGCTATCCTGAATTAATAACATAGAATTCAATGCCACAGAACTCCCGAAACGAGTGGGCATCCATTGGAATGTTTTCTAAGTACTCATAGAAAATGTGTGAAGGGGGAATAGGGAGGAAAGAACAAGTAATATTTTCTATGTGCTCCCTATGTTTCAGACTCTACTAGAGGTACTTTACATTTTGATTATATTTCATCTAAAAGATCACCCTATATAGCTGGTTGTATAGTCAACGAAACAGAGACACAGAAAAGGAGTCACTTGTTTACAGTCTAATTAGTGACAAAGCTAATTAGTGACAGACTTAGGATTTTAGGCTGGTCTTTCTAATTAAACAGCTCAAGATGGGTGTGTTTCTGTGTTTGTTTGCTTTGCTTTTTAAAATAATGTATAGCACAAAAGAAGCTTCCCTTATCTTTGGCTTACATTACCAAGAATCAATTCTTCTAAATTTGTATGGACCCCTATTCAAAAGATTATGGGCATTTCGTCCATTGATGTAAGTCGCATTTCCTTTTGATTATCATCCTCCTGTTTCCATTAAGCAAATCAGTTGCATGGGAACAGGAGAGCCACTGGATTTGTGCAATAGCTTTCTATCTGTATGTCTGGGTTATTTATCAGAAGTGCTTTTCTCTCTAAAGACAGAAGCCGTGAAATCTGGTTTAATATCTAATAAAGGAAGACGGGCGTGCTTTTGTCGCAAGCTTGTATTCCCTCTGGAGATAGAGACAGGAGAATGAAGAATTTGGGCTAGCTCAGGCTGTGAAAATAGAATGAAAAGGATAAAAAGTTGACTAATGGATCAGTGTTCCTTGATAGTAAAGTCTGCAAATATTATGTTATTTTTGTTATTTATTGTGCTTCAGACAAAACAATGGGGAAGTTGAGGGTATTTGAGGAAGACAAATGCCTAAACATGTAGCAGGAAAAGCTCAAGTCTGATATGACGTAATGGAGATACTGAAAAAACTTAAACAGAGGGTAATGACAGGGGAAGGAAATAATCAGCCAGGAAGTCTTTCATGGCTATAGGAGAATGAGATGTGTAGGTTGTAAAGCAGAGTAGCAGAGGTCAGAATCCCAGAACTAAGCAACAGGTAAATAAATCATCCTGTCTTTCTACCTTTAAGTAAAAAGCTCTTTAACATTCTCCAGGTGTTTAGCATATGTATACACACTATAACACACACACCCCTGTGTGTAGGTGTCATGGAAGAAGAAACTGAGGTGTGGAACTGTCTAAAATTCAGCTAGGGACTGGAAGTGTTTGGGATTAGATAATATGAGGGGAAGGGGAGCTGAAATGCCCTGTGAAAACCCAAGTACACTGTGAAAACCCTAGCGTCCATGTGAAAATATCGTGGGCAGTCTCCAGTATAAACACTGTTCTTCATTATGCAATGTAATCTTGCCTTTCGACACCAGGCCTCTGTGAAGAGATTTTCTGACCTTATGGTGTGAGGTTTCCCAAGGCTCTTAACTCTGGACAAACCTGAATGGTGTTCAGATAAGGTCTTTGTTCCTTTTATTTTACAACTGGAGCCACAGCTTTTTGGTAAGGGGCTGGCTTTCTTGAATTCTGATCATCAATAGAGCTGCTAAGTAACTTACTGGAGGCTTCGCCTCCCAAAGGCAAAGTGGAGACTGATAAGCAGAGCTCAGAAGCACAGTGGCCTCTCAGGTACAGTGCTAGTCTTTCTTTTTTCCTTCTCCTTCTCCTTTTTTTAATTTATAGGCTTGGCTGGAACTCACTCTGTAGACCAGGGTGGCCTCGAACTCAGAGATCAACCTGCCACCTCTGCCTCCTGAGTGCTGGGATTAAAGGCACAGGCCACCACTGAACAGGGCTAATCTTTATTTCAGTCAATGAAACACTAATTAATATCTATACCTGGCCTTATGCTCAGAGTTATAAAGAGGGGTGCTAAACTGAGGGTGCTGTCTTTAATATGCACACAAAGCCACAGCAGAATTAAAACACTGTACCTTGTGCTGGTAACCATACTGCTGCTAGAATGTACAGGAAAGAGATGAATGGAAGCTAGAGAAGAGCTAGTGTCTAAGAGAAAATGAGACTTTCAAGGACTAAAACGATTCAGAAAAAAACAGGAGGAATGATAAGTCTGACAACATAAGGAAAGGTATAAAAATAATTATGGAGGGGCTGGAGAGATAGCTCAGTAGTTAAGAGCATTGAACTGCTCTTTAAGAGGTCCTGGGTTCAATTCCCAGCACCCACATGGAAGCTCACGACTGTCTGTAATTACAGTTCCAGGGGACCCCACAACCTTGGCATAACACCTATATACATAAAAATAAAAATTAAGAAAAATTATGGCAAATTCTAGAAGCCAGGTCAGACTATGAATATTGAGGGTCCCTGGGAAAAGGCATCTTGATTTTATTTTATTCAGGGTTTCACTATGTAACCCTGGCTAACCTAGAACCCTTTACGCAGTCTAGTCTGCCTTCAGACAGTGGCAATCCTCCTGCTACTGCCTCCTGAGTGCTGGGATTACTGGTCTGTGTCACCATGCCCAGCTAACATCTGAGTATTTTACCAGCAGGTTCAATTTCTATTAAGATACTTTCTTTCCTTCCCCTCCCTTTTGTGATATTGGGATTGAAACTAGAGCCACAGGCATGATAGGCAGATGCTCCACCACTGAGCTCCAGCTCCAAAACGATAGAGATACACTTTCCTTCTTTCATTCGACTCAAGCCTGACCTGAAGATTGCTATCTTAGAAATAAAGGTGTTGGAGACATTGCTATTCAGCAAGATACTCTGGCAGCAAACAGGGGAACAGTAATGCTAAATACTAAACTTGTGTTGTCAAAGTTCATTGTGAATAATGGTCAGGTTTCCTTTTTAAAAGGGTCTTCATTTTTCCTTTAAAAATTACATGTAAATACATACATACATACATGTGTATGTGTGTGTGTGTGTAAATTGGGAGGCAATTAGTGGGAATCTCTTCTATTTCCACCTTGTAGGTTCTGGGATTGAACGCAGGTCATCAGGCTTAGTGGCAAGTGTCTTAGCCATTGAGTCATCTTGTCTGCCCTTTTCCCTCTTCATTTAAAAATTTTATTGTATATATTGATTGTGACTATTCATATATACAAGTATAAGAGAATCTACAACCTTGTTTGTGTGTATGTGGGTATGAGCATGACTTGGTGCTGATGTGGAGGTCTGATAACTTGTGGGAGGCTGTTCTAATTCTATTTTCCAACATGTGGGATCTGGGGATCAAACTTAGGTCATCATGATTAGTGCCAAGTACCTTCACAGGTTGAGCCATCTTGCAGCCTCAACAATCTACATTTTAAACAAGCACTCCAGTGTTCCTATTACAGGTGGTCAGTGGAACATATCTTGAGAAATACTGCTCTTATCTAAAGCAGAAATGACTGCCAAATGGAACTACCTGGAAAATGCTAATATGCTATTTAGATATATATGGGCTTATCTACTTCTGAGACTTTATCATCTCTCATCTGTGCTCTTTACAAATTTTCATGACTATCATCTATAGAATGAGAGATAGGTAATATTTAAGAGTGCCAGTTTTGTATTCCCAAACAGATTGTAATCACTTTACAGACAAGGATCTCTCAGATTTTTCCTGTAAAAGAGAAAGAGATCAATGAAGGGAGCCAGGATGGTTAGAATCAATTCTTGTTACCTCTATACAACTTCATTTGTGTATGTGTTGAGACAGGGTTTCTCTGTGTAGTCCTGGCTAGCCTGGAACTTGCTTTGTAGGCCAGCCTGGCCTCGA
Organism: Chionomys nivalis; assembly: GCF_950005125.1. NCBI lineage: Eukaryota > Metazoa > Chordata > Mammalia > Rodentia > Cricetidae > Chionomys > Chionomys nivalis. The sequence goes on from NC_080092.1 coordinate 64,844,392, forward strand.
ACTCAGAGATGCGTCTGCCTCTGCTTCTTGAGTACTGGTATTAAAAGCATGCACCATCCTGCCCAGCCCGCCACCCCCTTTCTTTTAAACTTGATTTATTTATTTTTTTTTTTTTATTATATATTTTTTTTATTCTTTTTTAATTAAAATTTCCAACTGCTCCCCGTTTCCCATTTCCCTCCCCTCCTCCCACACATTGCCCCCTCCCCCCTCTCCCCTCCCCTATCCCCACTCCTCTTCTCCTCCCCCCAGTCCATTCCCCCTCCCTCTCGCTACTGAAGAGCAGTCCAAATTCCCTGCCCTACAGGAAGACCAAGGTCCTCCCACTTCCATCCAGGCCCAGGAAGGTGAGCATCAAAACAGGCTAAGCTCCCACAAAGCCAGTTCATGTATTAGGATCGAAACCTAGTGCCATTGTCCTTGGCTTCTCATCAGCCTTCATTGTCCGCCATGTTCAGAGAGTCCAGTTTCAACCCATGCTTATTCAGTCCCAGTCCAGCTGGCCTTGGAGAGCTCCCAATAGATCAGTTCCACTGTCACTGTGGGTGGGTGCACGCCTCGTGGTCCTGATTTCCTTGCTCATGTTCTCCCTCCTTCTGCTCTTCATTTGGACCTTAAGAGCTCAGACGGTTGATCCAAATTGGGTCTCTGTCTCTCTCTCGATCCATCGCCAGATGAAAGTTCCTGTGCCATTCTCCTTGGCCTCTCGTCAGCTCTCATTGTCCGCCACATTCCGAGAGTCCGGTTTTATCCCATGTTTTTTTCAGTAGCAGTCCAGCTGACCTTGGTGAGCTCCCAATAGATCGGCCCCACTGTCTCAGTGGTTGGGTGCACCCCTCATGGTCCTGACTTCCTTGTTCATGTTCTCTCTCCTTCTGCTCCTCATTATAACCTTGGGAGCTCAGTCCGGTGCTCCAGTGTGGGTCTCTGGCTCTATCTCCATCCATCGCTAGATGAAGGTTCTATGGCGATATGCAAGATATTCATCAGTAAGATTATAGGATAGGTTCATTTCAGGTTCCCTATCCTCAGGTGCCCCAATGTACTAACTGGGGACATTGCCCTGGGCATCTGGTAGCCATTCCAAGTTCAAGTCTCTTGTCAAAAAATATGGAACGCTTCACGAATTTGCGTGTCATCCTTGCGCAGGGGCCATGCTAATCTTCTCTGTATCGTTCCAATTTTAGTATATGTGCTGCCGAAGCAAGCACTAAACTTGATTTATTTATGCTGAATTTATTCCTGTGCCATAAGCTTTTGTTTCTTCAGTTTCTTCTGGGGCATCTTTTTCTTCTGTGCATCCTCCTCTTCTGGCTTTGGAACAGTTTGTTCATTTCAGAGAGGATCACCTCGATGTGGCAGGGGGAGCACATGTTTGGGCTAATTTGGCTATGAGCTCTGTACGTCAGCACACCTTAGGTGCTTTGTTCACCTGGATATGCTCAATGACTAGAGAACCTACATCTAAACCCTTCAGTTCATACTCTGCATTTTTAAGCATGTAACAAAAATTCAGCACTCTTCCACAGACCCACTCTTTGGCTTGGACAACCTGACCCCACTGTTATACTGCTAGAAAGGGACACGTTGCTCCTTTAAAATGGTATGTTTTAGGGCTGGAGAGATGGCTCAGTGGTTAAGAGAATTGTCTGCTCTTCCAGAGGTCCTGAGTTCAATTCCCAGCAACCACCTGGTGGCTCACAACCATCTGTAATGAGATCTGGTGCCCTTTTCTGGCCAATAGGCACACATGTAGACAGAATATTGTATACATAATAAATAAATGAATAAATATTTTTTTAAAAATGCTATGTTTTAGACACTTGGTGGCTTTTTGAATATGCATATCCTTGGTGACTTGGGCAGTTTCACTTTCTTAAAGTGAACATGAGGATTTGAACCTCTTGATTTGCATGACTTTGTAGTGTTTTCTGGGTCAAGGAAGTAGTGAACAATTTTTATAGGTCACTTCAGGCCACATACAGGAAGAGCTGACTTCCTCCTTACACAATCTATTTTTTTCTTAAAAATATTTTTTTATAATTGAGTGTTTTTTCCAGACACTTGCTGTGTACTACATGTGTGCCTGGGGCCTGAAGAAGCCAGAAGAGGGTGTCAGATTCCCCTGGAACTGTAATTATAGACTGTGAGCCACCTACCTGGGTACTAGGAATTGAATCCAGGTCTTCTGGAAGAGTGGTCAGTACTGCTGAACTAGCTCTCCAGACACTACACGACTTTTGAAAAATCTGGAGACTTTGTGTTATGTCTTTTAGGGTAGTTATAACAAAATACCACATTATATAAACAATATAGAACTCTATATTTTTGAAGACAAAAGGTCTGTGATGAAAGTGTTGGCAGTGGAAATGGCTTGTCAACCATTGTCTTCTCCCTGTCTTCAAAGGATCTTCTCCGCTTATCTGTATCTTTTTTTTTTTTTTTTTTTTTTTTTTTTTTGTTTGAGACAGGTTTCTCTGTAGTTTTGGAGTTTGTCCTGGAACTAGCTCTTGTAGACCAGGCTGGCCTCGAACTCACAGAGATCCGCCTGCCTCTGCCTCCCAAGTGCTGGGATTAAAGGCATGCGCCACTACCGCTCGGCTCGCTTATCTGTATCTTAATATTCATTTGTTTAATGGCACCAGTCTTATTTTACTAGGGTGTACCCTAAATGATCTTGTTTCAACTTATTAATATCCTTAAATACCCTATCTCCAAGCCCCTCCCCCATCTTGAGGTACTATAGATTAGGACTTCAGCATTGGATTTTGGGGCTATAATTCAGCCCAGAAAAGACCGCTGGTTTCAGTTTCTAGCGTGTGTACTCACTCCCTTCTCCTCCACCTGGTCAGTCTTGTATAGTACGTTTTCTCTACCCTTTGGCTTTGTTCCTCCACCTCTTACAGACATATGGCTTGTGTGGCAAGGATTCATGGAGACCAGCTCTAAAAAGCTTATGGTAGGATGGGCAGGCCTTGGCCTGCCCCAAATAGCACAACACTTAGGAGTGGTTTCTGTTCCAGCCCTTTGCCAGTCCTCTGCTCATCTGTGTCTCGGTGTTTGATACAGATTCTTTGGAACTGGTCTTGCTTGGGCTATCATCTGTCTTGGTTTTCCTTCCTGTAGCTTTTTGTTGTTTTGTGTCTTTCTTTCGTCTCCTAAGGCCAGGTTACAGACACACTTGAAGGCCCAGTTCTCCTGCCTCTGCCTCGTAAGTGCACTCTCTCTGTTAGGTCTTTCATTAGGCCTTTCCTTGAGCAATTCATTAATCTTTTTTTACTTGTGTGTGTGCGTGTGTGTGTACACGTGCATGCCCCAGTGTACTTGTGAACTTTGTTCAGTTTTCTCCTTCAACCATGTGGGGTCTAAGGACAATGACATACTTAGGTCCTCAGGCTTGGTGGCAAACACCTTTACCTGCTGAGCCATCTCACTTGCCTGCCCTGAGCGCTGGACTATTTGAATACCTCGCTCAAGGATGGACCCCAGGGTCTTGCACTCATCCCAGTCCTGAAGTTTAGAGGATAAATCCATTACTGTGGCATCTCTAAAGCTGACGAACGGCAATACCATTAAGAGTCCTAGGGAAAGAGATTGTACCATTTAAAGGTAAAAGAACAAGAGGCAACTTCAAGAGTTTAAAATTCTTTCCTTGGTCACTTCTTCATGCCAGCTTCAGAGAGTACTACCATGAAGAGGTAAAACTTTCCAGATCATTCTTAGTCAGTCGAACAGCTTGTTAAACCAGAAAGTCTTGCTCAATTATCTCCCTCTCTCTCTCTCTCTCTTTTTTTTTAAGCTCGGAGTTTCCTTTGTTCAGCTGACATTTATCCCAATGACACAGTTACTGTTAAAATATAGGTCACTGTTTTGTAAAATTCGCTAATTCTCCAATTTGTTTCCAACCCTTATTACTTCAAGTGAGTGGGCAAATTCTTGGAGAAGCTGCCCCCTAATGGTAATGGGGGGGGGTCCCATTGTTCCTGTTGACCAATCTTAGAATCGTCCCGACTTAGCTCCCATCCACGAATTTGTTTCCCGGGGTGTGGCCATCTGCCCTTTTCACTTTTTGCCCTCTAGCATTGAAATCCTCTTCTGGCCACAATGTTCTCTGCACCTTCCCCGGCCTTCATCACGGGCTTGTATAAGGACTGGGAAAAGAACTCCGGGTCCTCTGAATTCTTGCACTAGGTTAGAATTCACCCTGTTCTTGTCAAATGGGTCTCCTCTCATCGGCACTGCACCTACGCCCAATGGTTGTATTGTGTTGGGAATTCTTCCAGTCGCCATTAATCGACAATGCGCACTGCCATGAAAGTCTTGCTGTGAAGTGGCAGACCTAGAGAAATCTTGTTGGCTTCATTTCAAAAGGCTTGGAGCAACCCCAGGAAAGGTTGGAAGGAAATCTCGGAAGTCAGGACTCACTGGCGCTTAACTGTTGAAGACAGCATGAGATTGCTGTCCTTTGTACTCGGCCTTGTTCACCAAACTTTCTTTACTAACATTTCTCTCCAATACTCCAGGATCCATCATCCACAGCTCCTTTCAGGTAGGCTGGGGAGCTAAGCAAAGGGCTGGGGATGGATTAGTTGCATTGGTTAGCCTGCACTAACCTGAAGGCAGTGGATGGGCTTGATATCCACCTCATTAGCGTCAGGATTAGCAATGCTACAGCCCATCAAGGCAGGGCCCGTACATCGCCTCCTGCACCACTTGGTCCCACTGGGTTCTGGGTTCCCTTCCCGCGATACTGGCCGCAGGTCCTTGCAGGGAGTTTGGAGCAGAACCATTGCATCCACTCTGCTCTCTGCCGGGAGGTGGAGCCGTCGGGCCGGCCCCAAACCTTCCCTGGCAGAACGGGTAACCGCCACGTCCCGGACCCGCCCGCCCTCGCACCGCTCGGCCCGGAATGGCAGAGCGGCGCTCGGACCATCGGCATCGCCTCACGTCGCCCCGCCCCGCGCCGCGCGCCCATTGGCTGACGCCGGCCGGAGCCCGCGCCTCTCCCCCTCCCGCTGGCGCCGGGACCGCGCGGCTGCCCGGAGCGGGGTCGGAGGTGAACGGCCTGGAGTAACCCGGGACGCGCGCCTGCCTCATGGGGCTGGGCGGCTGAGGTGGGCGGCCGGGCGGGGGCGGGCCGGGGGCGGGGCAGGCCGCCGTAGCCCCTCCCTCCTCGGCCCGGGTGCCCGGCCGGCCTGCCGAGCGCCTGTCAGCCATAGCGGAGCTGCCGGCGTCGCCTCCCGCCCAGCACGCTTCGGCACAGGGCTCCGGGACCCTCTGTCGGTGCGTGCCGCCAGCCTGAGGTGAGGGAAGGGCCGCAGCGCCACCTGAAGCGGCCCGAGTCGGGCCGGGGAAGGGCAGCCGACAGGGGGCGGCCTCACAGCCTCCGCCCGCCCGCACGCGGTGGGGCTCCATCCCATGCAGACCCCGGGCTGGGCAGCCGGGTCCTCCCCTCAGCTCCGCGGCCTCCAGGCCCCCTCCCCCGGGCTCCGCATGGAGGGCTCTGGGGTCCAGGGCTGGCGGGCCGAGACCCCGGAACCCGAGAGGAGTGCCGTCCGGGGCCCTACGGGAGGACCCGGAGTGTCCGCCCGCTGCTGGCTGCCACTCGCCGGGCTGAGTCTCGGCTTCCGACCCTGGGCTCCTAGAGGGACAAGAGCACGTGGGAGGCGGGTGCTGAGGGCCGGCTCTGGTGGCTTGGAAAGTCTTGTCCCTCTCTTGCAGAGAGAGGTGTGGGGCGCAGAGGCGCGGGCTGCTGTGCCTCTCACTGTGCCTTTGTATCGGGGAGAGCCCAGGCCGGGCGCGCTGTCCCCTTGCCAGTTCCTGCTCGCAGGATTTGAGGGTTTCTATGAGGGACGGAAGTAGGAAAAACTACGCGCCAGCTCTTAACTCTCCCCTTGGCGTTCCTCTTGCTGGTTTGGGGCAGCTGTTGGAGATAGGACATAAGAAGGTGATTGGAAGCTAAAGATTGCAGAGGAAAATGAGCGTGGAGATTCTGCCCACGTCTGGGACGGTATTATTTGGAACTGAGTATCCGGCAAGTGGACACTTGGAATCAGCTTTAAAGCTCAGGGGTTCATGTAGCCCTTGTGGGTTTTTCTAAAAGCATACAGGAGTATATCTGCTCCGGGGAAATAATTTTAGATGGATGTGTTGGGAGATTTAAGACAAACCAGGAGACTTCAGGATTTCCTGATTCCATGTCTGCATAAAGTGTTTCAGAAACTTTCCAATGTGCGGAATAAATCTCATGACCTGGCCTTCGCTCTCAGAAGTTGATCTCACTTGACTTTTCTGTTTCATTTTTCCCCCCTCTAATCCTACAGTTCAGGCTTGGAAATATGCTTTCCTTCGTTACATAGTTTCCCTCTTAGGGGACAGGAACACTCTAATTTGTTGCTTCATGAATGGGGATGCCCTTGACATCTGTCTTGGGGATTTCTGTGCCCATTTGACAAACACTTCTTGGGAAAGCATCGCCGTCTAGAGTAGGGTCGCTTTTAGCAGTGCAGGTAGTAGGTGCCTGCTTGCTGCAAAGTAGCAAGTCTTCTCCCACTTCTTTGGCTTCTGTTTTATTGCTAAATACTACTTGGGCTTTAACAAGAGTGTTGGTGTGACCCCAGTAATAATTATCAAAACCTGTGGGTCAGTGAAAGATGTCAACGGTAAAATACTAATTTCTGAAGCTGCCAGTGTTTATTATTAGTGTTGTAGAGGCTTTGCTTACGTTTTACCAAAGTAAGAATAGAAATACATCAAAGGTAAGATTAATTTGTTTTTAAAATGAGAGGAAAAGGTGGGAAATAGCCTTTCCCTTAATGAATTTATCCCTCAGACCACAGCTAGGTAATGTCAAAGAACTGTCATTGTGAAAGCTAGCCTTGGAGAACGCTAAAGCGCTGTGAGCTCAGGTGGAGAGCACTTTTCAGCTAATGAGTAGGAAAACTTTCCCGTCACACAGACTGGTTTAACTGCTCTGAAGCTAGTGTTTGGTTTTTATTTGGAGGGTCTCCATGTATACACCCTGAACTTGGAATCTTCCTGCCTCAGTGTCTCAAGTACGAGGCATGTGCCACCATTCTTTGCTGTGTTTTCTTATTCTCTCTCTGCCCCCTCTTCTGTTCCCCCCTCCCCTTGCTCGCTTCTTTTCCCCTCCCTCTCTCCCCTTAGGTAGGATTTCTTTGTGGATCTCTGGCTGTCCTGGAACTTTGTAGACCAGTCTGGCCTCAAACTCGGAGATCTGCCTGCCTCTGCCTCTCAAGACACACTTGGTTTTTCCTTTATTCTCTTCTTTGTTTTACATTTATTTGTTTTTGCTGTGTTTGTATGTGGTAATGAGGTGCTGAGGTGCACGTGTGGAGGTCAGAGGACGACCTTAGGGAGTGTTAGGGAGTGGGCCTTCAGGTTTGATCTCAGGTTTCAGGCCCCACAAGTGTTTTTACTCCACAGTCATCTTCACTGCTCTAAAAAAACAAAAACAAAACAAACAAAAAAACCAAAAACTTGTATCGATTTATTTTTGCGGGGAGCCTAAGCATGACATGTGGAGATCAGAAGACAGCCTGAAGTGTTTTCTCCTTCTATGTCATGTGAACCCTGGAGATTGAACTGAGATCCTCAACTCAACAGCAATCCCCTTTGCCAGCCGAGCTACCTCCTGGGATTACAGGTGCACATCACCATACTCGTTTTGTTTTTTACATTTATTCGTGTGTGTGTCGTGCATGTGTGTGCTTGTGTGTGCACACGAGTGCATGCACATGATATCAGAAGACAATATCCGAGAGTTGGTTCCCTTCTACCTGGTTTCCTGGCAAGTTCCATTTTGTGCTGCGCTGTCTCCTAGGCCTTCTCACTTTTATTTATGCAGGGCTGGGGACTGAACTCAGGGCTCTGTGGGTTCTAAGCAGGCAGCCAACTTCTAACCAGCTCAACATCCTCACCCCACTGCACCTTTCTTTAAAATTAAGGCGTTTCCAGCCTACAGCCCCCAGGCCACATGAGCCCCAATGTATCTATGAATAGGACCAAAGCATTAGTAGATGACACTGTTTTGGAATGTCAAAAAGTTAAGTATTCCTTTTTTGTTTGTTTTTGTTTTTGTCATTTTTAGCTGATGTTATTGGATGAGCAAACAAACAAAATGTGTAATAATATACTTAAGTTTAATGTTTGTACTTGGGAGAAAAAGTGTATTCTTTTCAACAATTCAGAAAAGAATTATTTTGGCCGGGCGGTGGTGGCGCACGCCTTTAATCCCAGCACTAGGGAGGCAGAAGCAGGCGGATCTCTGTGAGTTCGAGACCAGCCTGGTCTACAAGAGCTAGTTCCAGGACAGGCTCCAAAAACCACAGAGAAACCCTGTCTTGAAAAACCAAAAAAAAAAAAAAAAAAAAAAAAGAAAAGAGTTATTTTATCATTATCTAACTATTAAAATTATATGTGCGTATGGCGCAGGGGGGGAGCGAGCTCAGGTCAGAAGACAGTTTTGGGGAGTTAGTTCTCTCATTCCCTTGTCGTCACCAAAGATTGAACTCGAGTGGCCAGGCTTGCTCTTGAAGCTTTTTTACTAGTTGAACCATATCTCTACCCTTAGCATGTTCTTAAAGATGAATAATTGTAGAAGCCACAGACCAAGCATCTTTCCATACATTTAACTCAATAGGCTTATGAAGAAGTGAATAAAAACTGAAGCCTCATTGGCTGAAAAGAAGTCTTTTTTTTTTTTTTTTTTGGTTTTTTTGAGACAGGGTTTCTCTGTAGCTTTGGTGCCTGTCCCAGAACTAGCTCTTGTAGACCAGGCTGGCCTCGAACTCACAGAGATCTGCCTGCCTCTGCCTCCCGAGTGCTGGGATTAAAGGCGTGCGCCACCACCGCCCGGCTGAAAAGAAGTCTTAATCGCTGTTGAGGGGACTACCATTTGAAGGTCGTCCTCACTGATCATCCAGTTTAACAGGTTCCTATTTAAGTGGTTTATGTCGGTTTTTTAATTTCTAAAACTTCATGAGAATTCTCAGCTTGAATGTAATGGTTCATTTGACGTGACATAAATACAAAATACATATATTACAAGGATGTTTCACTTGCATGAAGAGTGCACCTGATCTGGCATAAGCTCTTACAGGTTCAGCCAGTTAATCTTTGTCCAGTGTGTTCTAATGATTGAGTTCTCTTCCCAATTTGTTACTTTTTCAAGTTGCCGTTATGCCATTTGGTTTTGGGATGTTGAGAAGTAGTTTCACAATAAGGGATTTTGTTGGGTGTGGTAGCCCTTGTGTATAATCTCAGAACTCAGGAAGCAGAAACAGGACTTCCATGAGTTTGAGGCCAGTGTGGTGTACATACATAGCAGGTTCCAAGTGAGCCAAGGACTGCATGAGAAGAAACCTTTTTCAGAAAAAGTAAAAAGTAAAACCAAAAAGGGATGCTGATCACTATACCTGTAGGTTGGTGGCCTCAACTGCTGCCAGTTGCTAGTGTTTTTCTTTGAGACAGTTTCATTGCATTCTTACAGCGTTTTGTTCTGACTTCATTATACGAGGAACTGCAAAAATAATCACTATTCCATAACACTGGGGATTGAAGTCATATGGCCATATATGTAAGTTATGAAGAGGTCTTCTTTTTTTTCTTTTCTTTTTTCTTGTTTTTGGTTTTTTGAGACAGTTTTTCTCTGTAGCTTTGGAGCCTGTCCTGGAGCTTGCTCTTTAGACCAGGCTGGCCTCGAACTCAAAGAGATCCACCTGCCTCTGTCTCCCAAGTGCTGGGATTAAAGGTGTGCGCCACCACCGCCCAGCCAAAGAGGTCATTTTACAATCAGCCAGTATAAATAATTTTATTTGATATGATAACAAAAGTTTGAAATTTTTGAATGAACTTGTTAAATTTGAAAAATAGACCTATCTGGGCAGTGATGGCACATGCCTTTAATCCCAGCACTTGGGAGGCAGAGATGGAGGATCAGAGTTCGGGGCCAGCCTGGTCTACAGAGCAAGTAACAACAACAACAACAACAACAAAAGTCATTTACACAGTAAAACGTACAGTGCTAATGTGTGAATATTATTTTTGTTGTCTGAATTAAATGCTCAAGATAAAGGGTCATAGTATTTTGGATTAATGGGAAGGCTAAGTTTATTTTAAATCTTAAGTTAATGATACATATACAAGTTAATTTCAAAATTTAAGTACAAAAAGATGAAAGCAGTATTTACCCTCCCATCTTTGTTTTATAACCACCTTGTTACCTACACCAGTAGCAAACAGTGTTTTTAATTTCTTTTTTAAATTTTATTTGTTATGTATACCATGTTCTGCCTGCATATGTAATTACAGACCAGAAGAGGGCACCAGATCTCATTACAGATGATTGTGAGCCACTATGTGGTTGCTGGGAATTGAACTCAGGACCTCTGGAAGAGCAGTACTCTTAACCACTTAGCTATCTCCAGCCCTTATTTTGTTTTTTGAGACAGGTTTCTCTGCCCCTGGCTGTCCTGGAGCTAACTCTGTAGATCAGGCTGGTCTTGAACACACAAAGATCTGCCTGCCTCTGGCTCTTGAGTGCTGGGATTAAAGGTGTACAACCCACCCCTCCTTTAATTTCTTACTAGTTATGGAATATTTTATTTATTTGTTCTTTGTGACATTTTACAAGCTGGCTTAATACTCACTTTGTAGGTCAGGCTGACCTTGAATTCAGCAATCCTCTTGCCACTTTTGCGATGGGATTAGAGGCTCCTGGTACTTCATCCAGGTTGTTTACTTGGTTTTTTTTGTAAATATTTATTTATTTATTATGTATACAGTATTCTGTGTGTGTGTGTGTATGTCTGCAAGCCAGAAGAGGGCACCTGATCTCATTACAGATGGTTGTGAACCACCATGTGGTTGCTGGGAATTGAACTCATGACCTTTGGAAGAGCAGGCAATGCTCTTAACCACTGAGCCATCTCTCCAGCTCATCTTTATCTTTCTTATATCCACCAACTGACCACCTAGATGGGTTACTTTATAGCCTTGTTTTTAATTAGGCAGTTTATATTATGAGTGTGTAAATGCTGTATAGGATTTAGTTGTATCCTATGATTTCTTTCCTGACAATTCTTTCTTTGGAGATAATAATGGTCTTTATTTCTGTTGTTAGCTTACCATATATAAACTATTCACCAGTTTTCTAAGTCTCTCAGGACACTGATATGAGCCAGATAGTCCATTAATTTTCATCTATAAAATTTTTTCTCAAACTTTTCTGGCTGGCTCCAGGCTAAATTGTTTGCCTATTGCATTTTACACTTAATGGTCATCCTGGATTCCCTCACCATCACCCTAGGGATTCTCTTTACCGTCTTTTCTGCTGCTGGAGAATTCATACTCCATCTTCCACAATCTTGCTTTGTTCTCTCATTTGGTTGGAGGATATCCTTTAGTGGCATCCTGAGAAAAAATACATGGGAGGTAAATAATTTTTGACTTTTTACTTAAAAAATTTCAGCTTACAAATAATAGTGCAATAGACACTAATGTTCCCTTGACCCAGATTCATCAATTTTTAACCTTTTGCCACATTTGCTTTACTGCTCTCTGTTGTGTGTGTGTTTTTTTAAGATTTATTTATTTATTTATTTATTTATTTATTTATTTATTTATTATGTACACAGTGTTCAGCCTCCATGTATGCCTGCAGGCTAGAAGAGGGCACCAGATCTCATTACAGATGGTTATGAGCCACCATGTGGTTGCTGGGAATTGAACTCAGGACCTCCGGAAGAGCAGTCCGTGCTCTTAACCTCTGAGCCATCTCTCCAGCCCCGTTGTGTGTTTTTTTTTATGAGTCATTTCAAACTAAACTGAAAAACCTATAAATACTTCTGCTTATTTCTTCTAAGAATTAGAACATTTTTCTGGTTTAATTACTTATTATGCCCCATCCTCCATTTAACATGGGTGTAAAAATATGTAATTCATATTCCCATTTAAGATTCCTTACTCATTTCAGTGCCTTTTTGTTTTTGAGGTGGTTTCACGGTGAAACTCTGGCTGTTCTGAAACTCATTATGTAGACCAAGTTGTCCTCAAACTCACAGAGTCACTTGCCTGCCTCTGCCTCCTTGAGTGCTGGCATTTAAGGTGTGCATCATGCCTGGGCCTTATTTTTTTGTTTTTTTATTCTTATTCTCTCATATATTACATCCTGACTGCAGTTTCCCCTCCTTCTCCTCTCCCTAGCCCTCCACCCTCACCTCCCATCCCCCTCTTAGGAGCAGAGGCCTCCCAGGGACATCAACCAAACACTGCTTAACAAGCTACAATTAGACCAGGCACATACTGTCACATCAAACCTGGAGAAAGCAACCCAGAAGGAGAAAAAGGGTCCCACCAGCAGGCAAGAGTCAGCCCCACTCCCGTTTTTAGGCATCCCACATAACACCAAGCTTCTAGCCATAACATAATATACAGAAGAACCTAGGTCATCACTTACAGGCTTCCTGATCTCTGTGAGCCCCCATAAGTCCCTGTCAGTTGATTCTGTGGTGCTATGTTCTTGTGGTGTCTCTGACCCCTCTATACTTGGGCTTTTAAAAAAAGTATGATAGGATCCAACTATACTCAGGCTTTGAATTCACTGTAGTCCAGGGACTGTCTTAAACTTAAAATTGTCTTGCCTCATCTTTCTGAGTAGCAGAGATTAAAAGCTTGCCACAGCTTGCCCAGCAGCATTCTGATGCCCCCCCCCTTTTTTTTTTCGAGACAGGGTTTCTCTGTGGCTTTGGAGCCTGTCCTGGAACTAGCTCTTGTAGACCAGGCTGGCCTCGAACTCACAGAGATCCGCCTGCCTCTGCCTCCCGAGTGCTGGGATTAAAGGCGTGCGCCACCACCGCCCGGCCCCCTTTTTTTTTTGGAGACAGAATTTCTCTGTGTAGTCTTGGCTGCTCTGGAACTTTGTAGACCAGACTGACCTTGAACTCATAGAGATCCGCCTGCCTTTGCCTCCTGAGTGCCCACCACGTCCAGTTATGATTCTTGATTGTCTGTATGAAGGCACAATTTTCCATTTCTAAAAGCTTATTGAAGCTTCCTCCTCCCCCCACTTCCTTAACACCCCCCCCCCCCCCCGTTTTTTCCTTGAACTTGCTCTGTATACAAGGCTGGCCTTTGACTTCCAAGTGCTGGGATTAAAGACCATCTTTGCCTGGTTTACCATGTCTTCTCTTGTGTTCATTTTCTTTGTGATCTGTTTTTCTTTTTTGTGATAGGCATTTTGTGGACCCTTTTTTCCATTTGGGGATTGAACCCAGGACTTCATGGAAGCTAGGCTAGGGCTCCCCCATGAAGCTACACACGTACAGCTCATTAGTGGACATTCTTAATCTGACAGTCATGCCCTCTCATACTGGGAAATGTTAATTGGTTTATTACATTAATTATATGTATATTTTGCCCTTGATTTTGTTCTTTTAGGAGATGTTTTTCATATTTGGGCCTTTTTAGTAGGTACTTTAACTTTCTTTTGTTTCTTATTGTTTATCTCTTTAACTTTTACTGACTTAAAACACATTGTATCATTTTATAATAAGCTTTTTAAAAATTTCTGTGATATGTTTTTAACGTTAAATTTAAAAATATTTATATATTTTGTCAGGAGTGATATGTATGATCCACAAACCCATTTTTAAGTTTTAAGACTTATTTCTAGGCCAGGTGGATAAGGGCACCTGCTGGCCAAGCTGCAGAACCTTAGTTTCAACTCCAGAACCCAAGGTGGAAGGAGAAACTGACTCCCACAGGTTGTCCTTTAACTTCCACAGACACTTGTGCATGGCACACACAAATAAACAAATGTAATAAATAATAAAATAATTATTTCTTAGTGTAAACGGAAGTAGAAGTATCACTTACTTGAGCCCACAAAGTTGAGACCAAACTGGGTAACAGTGAGATATTGTGTAAAAAAACAATAAAAGGAATTACTTCTAGTTTTTTTTTTTCTTTGTGTTTTTCTGAGATAGAGTCTTCATGTGTAGCCCTCCTGGCCTGAAACTCAATAAGTAGACCAGGCTGACCTGAAATTTGATGCAATCCTCTTGATATCACAGCATGTGCCACCGTGCCCTGTATATTTTTTTGTTTTAAAATATTTCTTTAAAAAAAAAAAAGGCCGGGCGGTGGTAGTGCACACCTTTAATCCCAGCACTTGGGAGGCAGAGGTAGGTGGATCTCTGTGAAATCGAGGCCAGCCTGGTCCACAGAGTGAGTTCCAGGACATCCAGGGCAACACACAAAAATAAATAAATAAATAAATAAAAAAGAAATATATATATATATACACACACACACATATATATATATACACATATATACACACATACCCCATTGTGTTTTGCATATATAATAATAGTTCCCTTAGATCTTTTAGGATAACAATGATAGTTCTTTAGACTTGAGATTTTTTAGGGTAGTAATTGAAATATTTGCATGAAAATATCCCATAGAGAGCTCCTGCACACCTTTGACTAAGCTTTACTCAGTATGAACAGCTCTAAGAAGCTAACATTGGATATGGGGTGTACTCACTGGCAGGACATTTGCCCAGGCTATTTAGTCCCAACGTACACAGAAAAAAAAAAAAAAAGAAAAGAAATTATCATTCTTAGAGTATTGTTTGCTGCAGACATTTTTCAGAGTTTACCCCTCCCAGCCCCATATTGTTTTCCTGTGGGGTAGCTAGATCATGATATTGCATTGCATTTGGTGGTTGTGTTCTTTACCTTCTGATCTGTGAACGTTTTTAGCCTTTCCAAATGACTTTCTAGTTCTGAAGACTGGTCAGTATTTATATTATAGACTCTTCCTCAATTCAAATTTGTCTAGTATTTTCTCAGGCTTAGACTAGGTTAGACTAGGTGACTCGGGGTGGGAGTGGGGGATAACCACAGAAATGAAACTGAGCCCTTCTACCTTTTTCTTCCTTCCCCGTAGTTATAGTTTGTTTTTCATAATTTTTGGTTATGTGTTTTGTTTTGTTTTTACAAGTAGTTACTTATTCTTGCTTCTTTCATCTGGATACTTTCTTAGACATCTGGTAATACTTAATTGCCTACTTATATTTAAGAGAGTGGGTTGAAGAGGTCATTAGAGCTTCCGACAATGTGAGTGGGCCTTACTGACTGTTAGCTGCATCGCAGGATGCTCTGGGTTGGAAACTAGGTACCTCAGTGTTACTAGCTTAAGGCCCCTGCTAGTAATTATCTAACACTCCCTCCTACCCCAGTGCTTTGGCTCTTTATATTCTGCAAAACATCTTGTGAGGTCTTAATATATGTATTAATTTATCCAACTTCAGCATGGTAAGAGTACCTTTTACTCTTGTTGGTATCCCCCAGCCTGGAAACTGTTTGACTCTTTCTGGAAAATTAGCCTTTTATCAGGCTGGTAACTGGCTTCACTAGTTGCAGAGAAATCATATAATCTGAAGCTTCTGAAACAGAATTTCAACCAGTCCTTCTTTCTTTTTTTAGTTCTTTTGTGTGCACAGGTGAAATGTTTTGAGATTATGTAAGGATTTCTGCTTAGTGGACTTAATCTAGTTACTTAGTACTTCCCTGCTTTTCAAGAAAATATCAGGGTGTCTGTAGCTACTTTACCAACAACTAAATTCTGTAATTTCTTTGTGTGTGTGTGTGTTCCAGCATATGTGGAAATCAACTTTCAGTAGTTCTTGTAACACATGGGTCCCAAGGATAAAACTCAGGTCTTCAGACTTGGTGGCAAGTACATTTTACTGAGCTATCTAGTTAGCTTCCTATCAACAAGTAAATCTTATTTTTTCTTTCCTTTTTTTTTCTTAAAGAATATTAATTTATTGGCAGGATGTGTGTTTGCAAACCATAGCATGCCTGTAGAGGTCAGAGAACAACTTGCTATATGAAAACTGAGGTTGCCAGACTTGGTACAAGCACTTTTACATGCTGAACCATCCCTTTTATGTTTTAGAAAAGATCTCCTGCAGCCCCGGCTGATCTAGAAATGACCATTCTTCTACCTCAGCCTTCCAGACACTAGTATTATCAACTGAATTTAAAATTAAGATATCTAGGGTAGGGTGAAGATTATCAAAGCCTGAGCACTGGCTGCTCTTCCAGAGGTCCTGAGTTCAATTCCCAGCAACCACATGGTGACTCATAACCATCTATAATGAGATCTGGTGCCCTCTTCTGGCATGCAACTATACATGCAGGCAAATACTATATACATAATACATAAATCTAAAAACAAAAACAAAAAACTGGGCCTAGAGAAATGACTCAGTGGTTAAGAGCACAACTGCTCTTTCAGAGGACCCTGGTTCTATTTCTATCACCCACGCGATGGTTCATAATGATCTTGCAACTCTAGTTGCAGGGAATCCAATGCCCTCTTCTGGCTTCCATGGGTACCAGGCATACAAGCAGTGTACATCTGTATGTATAGGAAAAACAATCATACACATAAAGTAAAAATAAAGGTAATTCAGATACTTTTATCCCCTCCAACTATAGATCTGATTTAAGAGATTTGGATTGGAATTAACACATGGGTACTTTAGAAGTTTTTTTAATTATTATTTTATTCTTTTTATTTATTTATTTTTAAGACAAGGTTTCATGTCACTCAGATGGGTCTGGATCTTTCTGTGTTGCAAAGGGTTACTGAACTTCTGATCCTTCTTCCACTGCCTTTCAAATGCTAGGATTGCAGGCATAGGGCAGAGGTTATGACCGCACATGTGTAGTTTTGCAAAGTTCCTAGGTATTTTTTATACATAATCAAAATGTAGAATTTCTTCCCTGATATTTTTAAGTTGTTAACTTAGAAGTAATTCTATTATTTGGGAAATAGAGACTTTTTTAGACCTTTAGAATTTTGGGATTTAGTATAATGGAATGTTGTCCTCGCCTTGGTTTCTAGTCTTTGACCATTTGGAAACATTCTCAACCTGAATTTTAGAGAATCAAGATATTTTCTCTCTAGTGCCTCGTTTTAAATAAAATATTAGAAATAATAAGTGTAATGCATTTATTTTTAGTATAGGGTGTCTTTTTTTCAGAAAAACTATTTTATGAAATAGTAAGCTTGAACTGTTGTTTAATATATTTAGAAATAATACAAGTTTCTAAATAAGAAATGTTTTTGTTTTATGTAACTAATAAATTACTGAACTTTATGCTTCAAGTTAAGTAATATTTACAAGAAAACATGATATTTTGAATTTTACTATTTTTGTACTATGCTGAATTAAACTGGAATTGACAAAAATTTGGGATTAAAAAAGCAAACAGAAAAACGCAACCTTCAAATCTCCCTTTTCTCTTTGTTTAGTTCCTTTTGGAGGTGGATATCTGCTGAGACAATAAGAATTATAAGAGGTCAGTTTCAAATAATTTATGTTTACAATGTAGTAAAACTTTTCATGTGCTAAGATGTTCAACTGTGGGGTTCTGTTGTCTTCCGTGTAGAATATTGGCAAGTGAACAAGGAGTCTGACCATGGTGATGACCCACTACTTTCTCTAATTTAGGACTAGAATCAATGGAAATGGGACAGGCTATGGTAGCTTCTAGAGTGTCTGGATGGCTACTCAGTGATTTTCCAGGCATGACCTCCCTTTTGGTGGTGTGCATGCTTGTGCTGGGAGCAGTGTTCCATACAGGTGCTTGTGCTGGGCAGGCAGCAGGCTGTTAAACGCTGAGCTGCTTCCAGTCTATGCAGCCCTCAGAAAAGGCCATCTGGCACAGGCAGCTAGGAGAGGATAGCTTGAAAATGGCTGTGTTGAGCCTCTTGTTCATCAGCCCAGGGGCCCTATTTTATTAACAATGGCCTTCTTCCATAATTTCAAAGAATCGTTACTTGTTCATGAATTCTATTTTTGTGACCATCAAATTTCAGTCAGATTATACATTAGAGTGTACCTATGTGTGCCTTAGTTCCCTTGTGAAGGCAGGTGTGGTGGTGTACACCTGTACTCCCAGCTGTTGGGAGGAAGAGGCAAGGCAAAGCAATCTTGGCTATAGAAGTTTGGGGTTAGCCTAGCTATGAGATGCTGTCTCTTCCTTGCCTTCTCTCAAAAAATTTTATTTTCCGTTGCTGTATCTTAATATTCTTTAAAGTGGTCAGTATATTTGAATTCCCCTTTTTATTTTCCTGTTACTCCCTAACTCCTTTTTTTCTTCTAATGATTTGGTTTTCTTTTAGATTGAACTCCATACAATTTGGAGACTTAAAATAAAAAGGAGAAATAAATATAATATTGCAATGTAAATGTGTAGTAAACTTAGGCATTTTTTTTCCATTGCTGGGGCTTGAAACTGGGCTTTCTGTGTGTTAGGCAAGTACTTTACCACTGAGTTACTCCTCTAACCTAGAACTTTTATGTTTGATTTTTGTTTTGTTATTTTAATGTACAAATAATGGGTTTTCTTTTGACATTTATCATATATACACGTATGTCGTTGTATATTGCTCATGCTCACTCTTGCACTCCCCTTTCCATCTCTTGAACTGCTCTTTCCAGTCCCACTTTCCATCTTTATTGTCCCCCTTTCCCACCTCAAATACTCATTTTCTATTTACATGTCATATCTGCATGTATATACACACACAGATATGTTTAAGCCAGGATTCTACATAGCAGAAAAAGTGATATTTTGTCTTGTTTCCCTCATGTTATCCTGTCTTGTTCTTCTCTACCCCTTCCCTTTCTACTTCTTCTTCCCTCCTCATTGCCTCACTTCTATATTTATTTATTTATTGCAAGTTTCAAAAATAAAAGTTAGTTTAAAGTATTCTTCAGCTCTCTTCCAAAATGTTCACAGATTTTGTTTGTTTGTTTGTTTGTTTGTTTGGTTTTTCAAGACAGGGTTTCTCTGTGGTTTTGGAGCCTGTCCTGGAACTAGCTCTTGTAGACCAGGCTGGTCTCGAACTCACAGAGATCCGCCTGCCTCTGCCTCCCGAGTGCTGGGATTAAAGGCGTGCGCCACCACCGCCCGGCTTTGTTTGTTTGTTTTTATTTCCCTCTGTATATTTTGTATTCCTGGCAATTTGTTATTGTTGTTTTCCTCATGAAGCACAGTGGTTTTTAAGGTTTAGGTTGTGTTAAAATACATTATTATACCTCAGCCTAGAGCTTCTAAAGCAATTGGTCTAGGATAGGCACAGGCATTCTCACTCTTACAAGTTTCCTAATAAGCAGCTTCAGAGCCAGGACTCACAATCTGAGAATCTTACTATCCTAGCATTTGAAAATACAATTTTGTCTCTAAACAGATTAACTCTGACTTACAGATCATACCAAAAGAATGGCAAATGTGTAATTTTAACATACTCATTGGTTTTCCCAAACATTTAAAAAAACTTTTGGTGGCAGAGGCAGATGATAATCCTAGTGATTCAGGAGGCTGAGTCAGTAGGATCACTTTTCAAAGCCTGCCTGCTTCAAAGAGCAAATTCAAGGTCAGCCTGAACAACTTGTTGTGACTCTATCTCAAAACAAACAAACAAAGTTAGAAGAGGGCTGAAGGTGTTGCTCAGTGATAGAGCACTTGTCTTACAGCTGAAGCCTAGGTTTAATCCTCAGAACCATTACCACCCCCTACCAAAACATGGACATTCTTGTCTGATATGATCAAACACTGCTCTCCACACACTTTTGTACCTGACAGTGCTTATAGCATATACAATTTATTAATAAATGCATTGTTTTCTAATAGTACCATATCTTGGAACACCTTAAAATTAGGATTGACAATCATTTTCTGAATTAAAGTGATTGCTAAACCACAAATTGTTTAGTACCAAGTTGATGTATAGATTTACAGCCAGCCCTGGTTCTCCTGGAACTTGCTTTGTAGACCAGGCTGTCCTCAAACTCACAGAAATCCATCCTCCTGCCTCTGCCTCCTGAGTGCTGCAATTAAAGGCATATGCCACCATCCTTGACTGATTTAATCAATATGTATATAATATATATTATATATAATCAACACACACACACATATATATGATTTATTTAATATGTATACAGTGTTCTGTCTGCATGTATCCCTGCAGATCAGAAGAGGTCACTATATCTCATTACAGATGATTGTGAGCCACCATGTGGATCTTGGGAATTGAACTCAGGACCTCTGGGAGACCAGCTAGTGCTCTTAACTACCGAGCCATCTCTCCAGCCCTTAAATAAATATTTGAAGGGACAGAATACTTTTTAACTTAGTTTGGTGTTGTTGTTGTTTTTTTTGTTATGGGACTTTGAACTGGTAATTATATTTTGGTTATGTCTGCTAGCAGTTGACAGTAGGTAATCTTGACTAGTAAGGTCCAGTATCTAGAAAAATGGTGTTTGTGATGATGCATCAGCTACCTTGAATATAGATTTAAAATTTGTTGGTAGATTCATTTTTTCTACCAATTCTGTGTACAGAATTGAACAACAAACATAATATTTGGGATAGATTTTCGTTTTGTTTTGTTATTAGAAACAGGGTTTCTCTGTAGCTTTGGAGCCTGTCCTGGAACTTGCTCTGTAGATCAGGCTGTCCTCGAACTCACAGAGATCTCCCTGTCTCTACCTCCTGAGTGCTGGAATTAAAGGCATGTGCTACCATTACCCAGCTTTGGAGGCAGATTTTTAAAATACACAGTTAAAAAAAAAAAAAAAAAAACGAGGCCAGGCGGTGGTGACGCACGCCTTTAATCCCAGCACTCGGGAGGCAGAGGCAGGCGGATCTCTGTGAGTTCGAAGCCAGCCTGGTCTACAAGAGCTAGTTCCAGGACAGGCTCCAAAGCCACAGAGAAACCCTGTCTCGAAAAACCAAAAAAAACAAAAACAAAAACAAAAAACGACGCCCATGAAAACACAGGTTTTTCTGTTTATTGTTTTACTTTAAATGTGTGTACTTAATAAAATTCATAATGTTTCATTATATGGTGTTTGGAATCAGGTGATAATTATGTAGTTTGAACACTGAGTTTCAACAAGTGCCATTCACCTAAACTCTTAGCCCCCACTACCCACAGTGCTACAAATGAGTCATAGTTTCACCACAGCTTTTCTTTTCTTTTCTTTTTTTTTTTTGGTTTTTCGAGACAGGGTTTCTCTGTGGCTTTGGAGCCTGTCCTGGAACTAGCTCTTGTAGACCAGGCTGGTCTCGAACTCACAGAGATCCGCCTGCCTCTGCCTCCCGAGTGCTGGGATTAAAGGCGTGCGCCACCACCGCCAGGCACCACAGCTTTTCTTACACTGCAGGGTTCCCATCCATCATAGCTGTCCCTTCAGTATCACTGAATTAGTGGAGAGATGGAGAATGGTTTATAGTGTGTGAGAAATGTTTCTCTGAGGAAAAGAAAACCTCCAATTTATAGATAGAGTTACCATGATCTTTCTCTTCCTCCCTTGGAGGAAATAAAAGTGCTGGAATAGACTAGCTAAGGAAGCCAGTTCTCAGACTCAGTCTTGTTTCTGAGGGCCACTTGTGGTTTATGGCTTATTCTCTTGAGTGTCCTCACCTGTATGTTGTTGCCTATAGCTTGCTTTTCTCTTCATTTTCCCCGCAGCTGTGAGAGCTTATTTTCAAAGAATAATGGATGAACCATCTCCGTTGACCAAAGCTCTAGAGCTGAACCAGCATTCCCGTTTCATAATTGGGTCTGTGTCTGAAGACAACTCGGAAGATGAGATCAGTAACCTGGTGAAGCTGGACCTACTAGAGGAGAAAGAAGGCTCTCTGTCACCAGCTTCTGTCAGCTCAGATACGCTTTCCGACTTGGGGATCTCTGCTTTACAGGATGGTTTGGCCTTTCACATGAGGTGAGAAGAGCTGCATCATGGGTAATGTGTTTGCTATCTTGTTATTTTCACTCTCATGTTCTGAAAAAATAACTTCACCTACATTCAGTGGGCCCATTTCCCATGAATAGGAAATTCTGCACTTTGGGGAGTATCTTTTCCTACATGTTCCTCTTAGCTTTTTCCCCATCCTTTCTGCATACTAGCTCCTTCAGTATGACCCAGTGAATAAAAGTTAGGTGGAGGAATTCCTGTAGTACTTTAACAATGTTGTAACTTTCATTGATTGATAGGAATTTTGCAGATTTGGCCAAATTTGTAGTCATTTTCCCCTCTTTGCGCCCCCCCCCATCAGTGCTAGAGATTTAGCCCACGGCCTTACATATGATAGGTAAACACTCTACCACTGATCTATATTCTTAGCCTTTGTGGGTTTTGTTGCTTATGTTTTGAGATGGGGTTCTATTACTCCTGGTTGGACTGGAACTTCTTATATAGAGCAGGCTGGCCTGGAGCCTGTTGAGACCTTCCTGCTTTTGCTTCCTGAGTGCTGGGATTGTACACAGTGCCTATGGACACTTTGTCTTTTTTATTTGCTTTTTGAAACAGGGTCTATTATTTTTCTTTTCTTTTTCTTTTTTCTTTCTTTCTTTCTTTCTTTCTTTCTTTCTTTCTTTCTTTCTTTCTTTCTTTCTTTCTTTCTTTTGAGACAGGGTTTCTTTGTGTAACAGTCTTGGCTGTACTGGAATTTGCTTTTTAGACCAGGGGAGCCTCAAACTCATGAGATCCACCTGCCTCTGCCTCCCAAGGGCCGAGATTAAAGGTGTGCACCACCACCACCCTGCTTGAAACAGGGTCTAATGGAGCTCCAAATTCTCTTGAATTCTTGATCTTCCTGACTCCACTTTCTAAGTACAAGTTTTACAGGTATGTGTCAGCTTACTCATGCTAAAGTAACTGTTTTTTGTTTTGTTCTGGGACAGGGTCTTAGATGTAACTCAGGCTGGCCTCAAGCTCATTATGTAGCCCAGGCTGACCTTAAGTTTCTAATTTTACTGCCTTGGTCTTTGGAGTGCTAGAGTTACTGGAGTGCTGGGGTACTGGTATGAGCAACCATGCCCTTTGATTGATGGTTGATTAGATAACTAGTTTAGTCATTTGCTTTTTCAGTTCTTAGGTTTAAAGAGTTTGAGAAATCACACACACATACACACATAGAGTAAAACAAATAAAATGCTATCCAGGTGATTCTAATGTATACTGAGGGTAAATATTATAGTTTTAACTAAGATTAAACAAACACAGGGTAGGCACTGCTACTGTTATTACCTTAATATTAATGGGTCATAAAATAATTAGGCTCCTTTTTGTATATTAAGATATTGATTCTAGCTGGGCAGTGGTGGCACTTGGGAGGCAGAGGCAGGCGGATCTCTGTGAGTTTGAGGCCAACTTGGTCTACAAGATCTAGTTCCAGGATAGGCTACGCAGAGAAACACTGTCTTTAAAATCCCCCACAGCCCCCGCCAAAAAAACTCCTGATTCTATAGTAAAGTTTCATACTGATAACTTTACTATGGTTCTGGTAATTCTTTGTTGTAACCATGGGGCTCAGAATCCTAGCTTCTGTAAGATGAAGCAGTTAGTGTATATTAATAATCACTCCCATTTAAGCTATAAGAAGGTCAGAGGAGTAAAGCAACTTAGATATACTTTACTTCATGATTCCTGGGACTTGCAGTGAAACAGATAACTTACCTAAAGTTTTAGTGCTTTTTAAAATATATTTGTCAAGACAGAATCTCTTATTCCCTAGGCCGACTTGGGCTTGTTCTGACTTAGCTTCCTGATTGCTCTGATTACAGGCACCTTGCCTGACTAGCTGAATGCTTTTGTTGTAGGATGAGGGGAAATAGCTTGGTTAAGGTTGAGAATTCAAACTCAAATGTTCTAGTTGCATTTTGTAATTGTTTTACTCTGTTCACCGGACCTTACAACCTTTTTCTTTTTTGTAAGTATTTCTGATAGTTTTGTAAGTATTTCTGATAAAGTTATTTTTCTTGAGTTAGTGAACCAAGTATTATATCTAACTTTAGATCAAAAAGAAGAATAGCATCAGGGGCTAGAAACTAGGACTTTACTCAAACATGTTTTGCTACTTTATGATTTACTTAGGTTGACCCTTAGGTTAGTACTGGTTTGGAAGTGTGTGGGAGTTGTCATGCTGAGACTACTCACATTTGGAGGACAGAGGACTGGTGGTACTAAAACTTTAGCAATAGGACTGGAGGAGGTGGTGCACGCCTTTAATCCCAGTGCTTAGGAGTCAGAGCAGGCAATTCTCTGTGAATTTGAGGCTATTCTGGTCTACAGAGTGAGTTCTAGAACATCCAAGGCTACGTAGAAACACTCTGTCTCAACACCACCATCATCACTGCTTTTATAATGTAGTATACCATCCCATATAACCAAGAATTAGTCTCAAAATGTCATAGTTCCCTACTGAGAAAGATTAGGTTAGTGCTAAAAAATCTTTGAAGTCACACTGATCTTTGAGAAGTTTTGACTAATTTAATTTTATGTGAAACATGAGTTATTGAATTAGGACTTTGAGTTTGGCAATGGTGCAATCAGTGCTATTACAGGAAACTCAGCTGATGATATCCTGAGGCATTATGTAGGTGCCAAGCCATTCCCAAGACCCTGGCTGTCAGGCAGA
The DNA here is from genome assembly GCF_950005125.1 of Chionomys nivalis. Lineage (NCBI taxonomy): Eukaryota > Metazoa > Chordata > Mammalia > Rodentia > Cricetidae > Chionomys > Chionomys nivalis. The sequence continues at coordinate 64,868,931 of NC_080092.1, forward strand.
GGCAGTGTGGTCAGGGGCATGACTGCAATGTCTTGGGTGCCTCAATGTTGCCAGAACTCTCACGGTTGTTGCTCATGGCAGGAGTGTGATCAGCAGATGGAAGAGAAGGGTTGCCAGTTTCCACTGACTACTCAGCTAATGTTCCAAATAAAACAAGATCTCTTCCTTGATCCATTTCACCTGTGGATACGACAGTATCTTTGGGAATAATTTAAATTGTTTTGTTTGATAGGAAGACTTCTATGATATCTGTAGCTAATTAAATTGTATGTGACCATTGGCAATCCATAATTTTTCCTTGAACTCATTTCCTCTCTAAAAAATGAAGATGATGATTCAGTCACTGCTTTCACTCTTTGAATACTAAGTATAAACCTGTTGAATTTATTAGCAGCTCCTAGAATGAGTAGCCTGATCTTTCACACATGATAGTGGTTACGGGAACAGGCTCATTCCTCACAAGTGTTAAGTAGGGCCATCTGAAACAAAGTGAAATAATTGCTGTGATTTTGATTCTGGGTGCTAATTAGTGGTCTGATGGGTAAGCAGGACTAGAAAAATAGACTTTTCTAGGGATGGAGAAGACATGCATCATGTTTTTCCAGAGTCACTGAAAGATTGGATAAATCACTTTCTAAGCTTTATCACCCACATATTTGAAAATAAGGGCTTAAGAAATAGTTACAGCTTGTTGGGAACAGGCAAATCTCATTGAAGAACTGCTTAGACTTTTTACTGTTAGATAAGATCTACCTGGGCTTATCAGCTAGAGTTAGGATATGTCTCTGAAAGTCATTAATTAATTGAACATTTTAGAAGACTGTTAAAAGACTTAATGTGTACATCTTAATTTTGGCAACTTGTATGTGATTTGGTGACATCTAATAGAATTGTCTTACTTGTTTTAGTTTTGGTAGTTTCTCGGATGCCACTTAGGGTCAGATGGTCCTGCATACTTAAAATGCACAAAAGGATGTTAGCCCATGCTGTTAGTCAAACAAGATTGTAAACAGTTCTGCCAACTAGTATACTGAATTCCTGGCTAAAGTCCAAGGAGAAGCAAACTATTTCCCATATTTTGGTGTTTAACCTCTTAGGATACTGTGATTTTTTTTTTTTTTTTTGGAGACAGGGTTTCTCTGTATCTTTGGAACCTGTCTCAAAAACTAGCTTTTATAGACCAGAATGACCTTGAAGTCACAGAGATCCACCTGCCTCTGCCTCTGCCTCCTGAGTGCTGGAATTAAAGGTGTGTGTCACCACCGCCCGGCTTGATACTATGATTCTTAAACCTACGTCATGCTTATATTTGAAACTTCATCTCATTTTTCTCATAAACACCTTACAATAATGTGGTCAAAGTACTGAGTGGTCAGCTTAAGGACTTTGTTATCATCTGAGTGCACATGAATTGAATGTAAAATATACCATAGCTTGGGTTCAAGGACAAAGTCTTGAAAGAGAATTATATTCCTGCCTCTCATCTTCTGAAAACTGAAAATTAAGTAATGTATGTTTGCCTGTAAGATGTTTGACTCGTCAGAAGAATCTAGAGAATGTTAAAGCTCTCTCTCTCTCCTTTTTTAATTTGTTCGTTTGTTTTTTCAAGACAGGGTTTCTCTATGTAGCAGCTCTAACTGTCTTGGAACTTGCTTTATAGACCAGGCTGGCCTTAACTCACAGAGATCTCCTGCCTCTGCCTCCTGAGTGCTAGGAATTGAGACATGACCCACCACTGCCCGACAAAGCTCTTTTGTAGTTAGAAATTACCTGTAGTTTCTCCTGTGACACCAGACAGACAGTGTATGAGTAAGTTTGGAATTGGTTGTCAGATAACTTTTTTTTTTTTTTTTTTTTTTTTTTGGTTTTTCGAGACAAGGTTTCTCTGTGGTTTTGGAGCCTGTCCTGGAACTAGCTCTTGTAGACCAGGCTGGTCTCGAACTCACAGAGATCCACCTGCCTCTGCCTCCCGAGTGCTGGGATTAAAGGCGTGCGCCACCACCGCCCGGCGTCAGATAACTTTTTTCACTGTTGTTAACTTAAAAAAAAAAACCAAACCCATATGGAGTTCTGTGCATGTATTGTCTCTAGGACATAATGATGTTAAGGAAAGGTTCATAGAGAATCTGGTATTGGCATTGAGTGATGGGGCCTGTTTTTTTTTTTTTTGCTGGTATAGCTGTTCTGTTTTTCACGTTACCTTTTTTATGTATTAGTGCTTGGGATTGAACCCAGGGCCTCATGTTTATTTAGTTCTGTTATTGAGCTGGACTGCCCGTCCCTTAATAACACTCAGTCATGTTTTCTAGGTGACTGATTAGAAAAATAATGGTAATAATAGATAGCATTCATAAAGTGCTTTAGTGTATGCCAGACACTGCTCTGTTTTGTGTAGGGGGTCACACTTAATCTTTAGCACAACCTGTGAGGCAGGTGTTGTATTTTCATTCCCACAGTATACATGTGGGGAACTAGGATATAATATGTGTAAGATCGCTTGACTGAATATGGAAACTACTGCGAGTCCTGTCAGCTATTCTATCAGACTTATGATTTCTTTGAGCAGGTCTTTAATCAGTCAGCTTTACTTCAAAAGGATAGGAAATATATTTGAAAAGTAATGCTTTATTTAAGAAACAGTACAGAAAATTGATAAAGGCTTACATATCCATCAACCTGAGATTACTCTGCTAATACTCTCCTTAGTCTTCTGAATTCTTTTAAAATTTTTATTTATGAATATATGTGTCTGCCTGGGTATGTGTATGCTCTATAAATGTAGTAGCCTCAGAGATCCAAAGAGGGCATTAGATCCTATCGAACTGTAGGTATAGGTGGTTATGAATTTCCTGACCACTGTGGGTGCTGGGAACAATACTCAAGTCCTTGAAAGAGCAACAAATGCTCTCAACCACTGAACCATTTCTCCAGCTTCTCTGAATCCTCTTCTATGCATATACCCATATTAGACATTTGAGTTTCTTTCCTCCCCTTCTTTCCTTTTGAGACAGAGTCTTATGTATCCCTCATTGTCCTGGAGCTCTCCTCTATCCTCCTGCTTCTTCCTCCCAAGTGTTTCACCATCATGACATGCTACACACACATTTCTTATTTTAATTTTTAAAAAAGTTTTTATATTTTATATTCTGGGCATTTTTCTTGCATGTATGCCTGTGTACCACATGTATAGTGCCTACAGAGGCCAGAATAGGTTGTCAGATGCCTTGGAACTTGAGTTATAGACTGCTTTTGGCAGTTGTGTGAATGTTGAGATTGGAGTCTGGGTCCTCTGGAAGAGCAGCTAGTGCTCTTAACCACTAAGCCACCTCTCTAGCCCCTTATACATTTCTTTATACTGAAATGAGGTCATACTGTGCACACTTTTATAAACTGCCTTTTTTGGGTGGTGTGGTTATCCTAGATTCTAGAAATCTTGGGCCTGGCATGTTATGTAAGCAATGGATCATATGTTTACAGACCTAATCTATCAAAACCCCCCATTTTGCCGGGCGGTGGTGGCGCACGCCTTTAATCCCAGCACTTGGGAGGCAGAGGCAGGTGGATCTCTGTGAGTTCGAGACCAGCCTGGTCTACAAGAGCTAGTTCCAGGACAGCAGGACAGGCTCCAAAACCACAGAGAAACCCTGTCTCGAAAAACCAAAAAAAAAAAAAAAAACCCTCCATCTTTTTATTTCAAAATTTTCGTGTTAGTCTTGAAAGCTGGCTCAGTGGTTAAGGGTGCACAATAGCTAAAAATGATGAACATAAGCCAGGCGGTGGTGGCACACGTCTTTATTCCCAGCACTCAGGAGGCAGAGGCAGGAGGATCTCTGTGAATTTGAGGGCAGCCTGGTCTACAGAGTTCCAGGACAGCCAAGGCTACACAGAGAAACCCTGTCTCAAAACAACAACAAAATAATAATAAAGATAAACCTTAAATTTTTGCATTGCATTTAATATATACCCAAATTCTAATTCAGTCAAACAAATATGCAACACCACACATTATATTTTATGTCTCTTGAAGAAAATTTTTTTACATTTTTTTTTTTTATGTGGGAGTAGGCAAAGGTGTTCCTCTGTGTAGACAGAGGTCAGAGGATAACAACTTCTCTCCTTTTACAATGTGGGCTCTGTGATCAGATTCAGGTCAGGCTTGGTAGTAAGTTGTTTTACCTGCTGAGCCATCTCACTGCTCCTTCGCTTAAACTTTTTTTATTTTTTTATTTTTTTTTTTGCTCTATATGGCCTGGAAATCACTATTTAGACCCAGCTGGCCTCAAACTCACAGAGATCCTCCATCCTCTCCCTCCTGAGTGCTGGAATTAAAGGCGTGTACCACTACATCTGGTCCTCTTAAATATTAATTATATTACCACCCATTCCTTTGTGATGGTGACCAGAGACTTGTTTAAGAGGAAGTTAATAATTTGTGGAAATATGTGTATGATTGCTAATGATTATTTAGTGCAAGGACAAAGAAAGGCTGACTTACCATATGTACTCTGTAGTTGAGTAGTGACAGCACCATCTTGGCACTTTCTTAACACTAGTAATGTAGTCAGTCAGTTTCATAGTCATGATGAGGATGGCCATTTTTGTTAAAATCTATGAAGAGTAGAGTTTTTTGTTATAACTAAACTATTTTTGTTTGGCATAGAAAGAAATGGGAATTTTTAAATTTAGCCTCACTTAAACTCCTTGAGTTTTATGACTTTAATGATTTCATTAAAGTTTGGTGATGGAGATAAAATTAAATAATAACTGTGTAAGCTTTCAAGAATATAAAATGTGCCACACCCAATATACTGTGGTTTAAATGTTTGCTTATAAATTTCTTTGAGACATGGCCTTGTTATGTAGTCCATTCTGGTTTTGAACTCAAAAGTCTCCTGCCTTAGCCTCCAACTATTGGAATGATTATCTTGTACCCCTTATTCTTTCTTTCTTTCTTTCTTTCTTTCTTTCTTTCTTTCTTTCTTTCTTTCTTTCTTTCTTTCTTTCTTTCTTTCTTTCTTTCTTTCTTTCTTTCTTTCTTTCTTTTTTTTGAGACAGGGTTTCTCTGTAGTTTTGGAGCCTGTTCTGGAACTTGCTCTGTAGACCAGACTGGCCTCGAACTCACAGAGATCCGCCTGCCTCTGCCTCCTGAGTGCTGGGGATTAAAGGTGTGTGCCATCACCGCCTGACATAATTTTCTTGTTTTGATTTTGAATCAGGGTCTTACCATGAAGCTCAGGCTAGCCATGAAGTTACTTTGTAGACCCAGCTGGCTTTGAGCACTTGATCATACTGCCTTTCTTTCCTGAGTGCTAGATTTACAGTTTGATGCCACTGTGCCTGGCTTGGTAAAATGTTTTTTTTTTGTTTTTTTTTTTTTTGTTTTTTTTTGGTTTTTCGAGACAGGGTTTCTCTGTGGCTTTGGAGCCTGTCCTGGAACTAGCTCTTGTAGACCAGGCTGGTCTCGAACTCACAGAGATTCACCTGCCTCTGCCTCCAAGTGCTGGGATTAAAGGCGTGCGCCACCACCGCCCGGCTTGATAAAATGTTTTGACTGGGAACTTCAGTCTTTTGCATAAAGTTTGGATATTTAGTGTTGAAAGACTTGGTTACAGAAAACATGTGCTGTCATTGTTAACAGTTCTTACACTGAGAATAACCTTTATTAAAATCACATGCCTTTTCCCTCTCTTGACTCGTTTGTGTCAAGTTTTAACATGGTAAGTAGGGAACTGGCTCTAGTTGCAGTTTCCATCTTGGGTTTGCTTATAGATAGGCCTGTGAGGGTGTTTTATGTTTCTCTTAGCATTTCTCATTTGGCTTGCCTCAGTTTTCCTCCTCCCCCCAGTAGCTTTCCAGATTTTCTTTCAGTGCTCTTTCCTTAATATTCCGAGGTTCCCAGTTGCCATGGCACTGTAGTAGTGAGTAGACAGAGAAGGTCATTATGAGATCTGCAACTTGGTGCTCTTGCTGGGGGGCAATAGTCTGCTTTCTGTGTCGCTTGCCCTTCCCTCCTTTCCATTCTGAATACAGGAGCTGTCTGTGACCATGTATGTAAATCAGTCTCAGGAGTTCATTCTATAAAGTTACATAATTATTGCAAGTAGAGCTCTGTTCCATGATGTTATACCTCTCCTGTATTTCATGAGTTTCTCCCTTACTTTCTTTCTATTGGCATAAATTCACAAGTGAAGTTTGCATTTATTGTTTTATTAATAATTGATCTTTATTTTATGCTCATTGGTGGTTTGCCTGTGTGAGGGTGTCAGATCTCCTGGAATTGGAGTTAACAGACAGTTGTTAGCTGCCATATGGGGGCTGGGAATTGAACCTGGGTCCTGTGGAAGAACAGTCAGTGTTCTTAACCTCTGAGCCATCTTACCAGCCCTGACTTTTTATTATTAAAAACAATATGTTCATTGTAGAAAAGTTAGAATTCTGCAAAATCTAAAAAGGAACTAAAAATATAAAGTAGTTTCATTCAGTGATAACACAATTTAATATTTTCTTTCCTTTTGGGCGGGGGGGGGGGGTCTTTTCAAATAGGGTTTTTCTGTATCTTTGACTGTGGTCCTCTGCAAGAGCAGTATGTGTCTTCAGCCATCTTTCTAGCCCAGTTTTTCTTTTTTTGTTGTTCTCTATGTCTCTGTCTCTTTCTCTGCATGTGTATCTTTGTATACACTTGTGTGCATTAAAGCTTTTTATTGTCAAAGGACAAAGTTACACAATTTAAAGATTTTACTTGGCTTTATTTTCATTTCAAGAATAGAGTAGCTGGGCGTTGGTGGCGCATGCCTTTAATCCCAGCACTCGGGAGACAGAGGCAGGTGGATCTCTGGGAGTTCGACGCCAGCCTGGTGTACAAGAGCTAGTTCCAGGACAGGCACCAAAGCTACAGAGAAACCCTGTCTCGAAAAACAAACAAAACAAAAACAAAAACAAAAACAAAAAACCCCAAAAAACAAAAACAACAACAACAAAAAAGAATAACCACTTCTTCCACAAAAAGGAAGTATTCCAATGTGATGAGCAGAAGATAGCATGCTACAATGTTTCTTTAGTTAAAAATTGAATAGCTGAATGTGGTGGTACATGCTTTTAATCCGAATGCTTGGAAGGCAGAGATAGGCTGATCTTCCTTAGTTTAAGGCCAGCCTGGTCTACATAGCAAGAATTTATCTCAAAAACGGGAAAACTAAGAAGCTGAATGGTCTTTCAAAGCTACTTTCTTTGTAAGGCAAGAACAGAGAGACAAAATAGTAAAGTAGTTATAGGCAACTTCAGTTTATTTCAGGTTGCCTTTGTGCATGTGTATGTACTAAGGTAAAGGGAATAGTATTGCATTTAATTAAATTGTCATAATAGGAGGATGCCTATCATGTCTGTAATCCCAATTTCTCCAGAAGTTCATATAAAGAGCTCAGCTTCTGTTTGCTTAGGGCTTTAGTGTGGGTGCCCCACTTGTAGCTTGATCTGTCTGGTGTGCAAGAGCAAGAATAATAATCTTTCATAATTTTTAACACTATATATAAATACAACAGCTAATTGCCCTCCGCTTTAAAAATTTTAAGTCTTTACCATTTCTTGAACAATTTATTCTCTTGTTTTGTTTTTTTAAAATCTATTTATTCTGTATACTGTTTTCTGTCTCCATGTACGTCTGCACACCAGAAGAGGCATCAGATCTTATTACCGTTGGTTGTGGCCATTGTATGGTTGCTGAGAATTGAATTCAGGACCTCTGGAAGAGCAGTCAGTGCTCTCAACCTCAGAGCCCTCTCTCCAGCTCTCTATGCTCTAGTTTTTTTTTTTTTTTTTTTTTTTCCGAGACAGGGTTCTCTGTGGCTTTGGAGCCTGTCCTGGAACTAGCTCTTGTAGACCAGGCTGGTCTCGAACTCACAGAGATCCGCCTGCCTCTGCCTCCCGAGTGCTGGGATTAAAGGCGTGCGCCACCACCGCCCGGCTCCTATGCTCTAGTTTTAACTGTCATCTTGGGGATTCTTCCATGTGACATTCTCTGTTGCCTTGTCTTTTTGTTTTTGTTTTACCTAGATTTTTATTCTCTAATGGCTTGCTGGGAAAGATAGGTGAGAAGTGGTTTATTTTCATGCTTGATAGATCCATTTGTTTTTACCTGGTACCTTACTTTTGCTGTTCTCTGTGCCTGGCCGCACTACTGTTTCTCTTGTGCTGCTATTTATATTCGTTGCTTACCCTGACTTGGGCCTCTGTAGTTCTACCACTTCAGAGAGTAAACTCCAGTAAAATTTAATTGTTGGTGTGAAAAGGATAATTATTAAACTGTAGGAAAAGATGGAACGGTTCCAAATGTCTGAGAGCATCCTCTTGTTCTCATACAGCTCCCTCATCAAAGTGGGTACCAAAACACACTTGCTCTCATGAGGTTAAATTAAGGTCTTGGGAGCAAATAGCTTTCTGTTTCAGTTTCATCCTGCCTCTGTTTGCCTCTCAAAGTTCTAGTTATTTACAAATTTAAATTATAGTCACAAAACAGGGTCTTATCTGTTTACTTGGCATTATGCAGCTAAGGACTTGGCATTCACTGTCTCCTTTTCTTTAAAGTTACCTATTTAGTTATTGGGTAGATAATAAACTGTCTTTTAATTGATTAGTTTTTATTTTATATACATGTTTGTGTGCCTGAAAGTATGCCATAAAGGCCAGAAAAGGGCTTTGATGCCCTGGAACTAGAGTCATAGATAGTTGTGATTGCTGTGACCTGAACCCAGGTCCTCTGGAGGAGCAACAAGTGCATTTAACCATTGAGTCATCTCACTAGCCTGAGGTTTTTTATTTTGTTTTGTCTTTGGTTTGGTTTTTTGAGACAGGATTTTTCTGTGTAATAGCCTTGGTTGTCCTGGAACTCGCTTTGTAGATCAACTTGGCTTTAACTCACAGAAGTCTACTTGCCTCTGCCTTCCAGAGTGCGGGAATTAAAGGTGTACACTACCACACCCAGCTTTAGTTTCAGTTTTTCTGAAGTCAGTTTTGTAGAGATACAATTTACCTGTAGTAAAATTTACCCTTTAAAAATTACAGTACTTGTGGTTTGATACATGTAGGTACTTGTGTAATGGTCATCTCAGTCAAGATCAGCATACAGAATATCTACATCCTCCCTACATGCCTTTACAGGCATTTCCCCACCAACACACTCCTGAGCTTTTTGTACTGCAACTCGGTGATCCTTGTGTCAGAGTTTATGTGGAGTTACTGTGCAGTTTTGTCAAGTTTCCCTTGAGACTGATGCTTGTGAAATTCATCTACATTATTGATCAATGTGATGCACTGGTAAGTGTCATGGATGTGGAAGCTGAAAGAAATTAATATGTAGCCAGGACAACTGCAGACAAAGAAGGAAAGGCTTTTGTTCTCAAAAAACAGTGTGCCTGGTGTTTCCTGACTGTGTTTCCATAGATGTTTCATGATATAATTGGAAAAACATTGAAAGGAGGCCTAGGAAACTATATTAATTTGTATTTTAAACTTCCTTTGAAAACTTGGACAAGTCATTCTATTTGAGGGCTTGTTTTCTTTCCCTCTTTAAAGTTCCAATCTGAGTATGGGGAAGAGGATGAAGTTCTGTTGTGTGTCTTTTTCTCTCTCTCCCTTTGTCCCTCCCTTCGTCCTTACCCCCACCCCCTTCCTCTCTTTCTCTCTTCCTCCTTCTCTTCCTCCTTACCTTCTTTCCTTCTTTAATACTTTTTTGGGTATACTGGAAGAGCCAAGCACTAGGGTGCCTTTTTTGTTGTTGTTGTTAAAGAATGAAGAAAGTTTAGCAAATTGAGTAGTTTGAAATGTTACCTCAGAGAGTGCTTTGGCATATTAGCATACACTGAGGGGCAGCAGTGGTATATATGGCCTTTTTTGTGGCTGTATCATTAGATCTAGTAAAGTAGTCACTAACTAGTTTCTGAATGTCCCTTGTTGCTGTCCTTCTGTGGATAATAGCTCTATAAGTTAAGAAGAGCCACCTTAGCCAGGCCTGGTGGTGCATGCCTGTAATACCAGCACAAGAGAAGTTGGGGCTGGAGGTCAGAGGACAACTTCTGGAATTGATTCTTCCCTTCCACCTTATGTGGGTCCTATAGATTGAACTCAGGTGTGCAGAGCAAATACTTTAACCCATTGAGCCATCTTGCTAGGTTAAAAATAATCTAAAACGAATTAAAAAAAACCTGTGCACACAAAATAAAGATAGGTCCTTAGCAGTAACCTATGTCTAACTGTATGGCCTCTTAACTCTTTCTTCTGTCCTCCACCTACATAACTACTCTGCTTAATTGTCCGTTGGTCTGGAGAATACAGGTATTCATGACCTGTCTGACATGGGTACTATGAACTGAACTGTGGTCCTCTGCAAGAGCAGTATGTGTCTTTCTCCAGCCATCTTTCTAGCCCAGTTTGTTGTTGCCTTTTTTTGTTTTTTTTTTTGTTTTTTTTTTTTTTTGAGACAGGGTTTCTCTGTAGCTTTGGAGACGGTCCTGGAACTAGCTCTTGTAGACCAGGCTGGTCTCGAACTCACAGAGATCCACCTGCCTCTGCCTCCCGAGTGCTGGGATTAAAGGTGTGTGCCACCACTGCCTGGTCAGTTTTCTTTTTTAATGGAGTATCTCCTACCCCTTTTCATGCTTAGTTAGTGATTGAATCCAGGGCATTGTGCTTGCTAGACAAGTATTTTGCCTATAGCTGGACTAAATCTCCAACATCTCTGCCCCTTCCTTAGATTTATTTTTATGTGTATGAGTGTTTTGAATGAATGTATGTTTGTGTACCGCATGTGTGTCTGGTGTCTATGGAGGTCAGAAGAAGGTGTCTAATCCCCTGGAATTGCATTAGCCACCATGTGGGTGCTGGGATGGGAACTGAAATCAGGTCTTCTGTCAGAGCAGTAAGTATTCTTACCTACTCAGTCACCCTTCCTGCCCCTTGTTTTTATGTTTGTGACAAGAGTCTCACTCTTTAGCCCTTATTAGCTCAGAGCTCTAGGCAGTCTTATTGGCTCAAAGCTGGGATGACAGGCTTTATCCTTTTATCGCATCCACTGAGGGCTGTTTCCTTTCCTGTGATCTACAACGTGTAGACTCCACAATGATCCTTGAGAAGTACTGTTGTATGATAGAAGAAAGGTTTTCAGAACACACTAGTGTTGTGAGCAAATCCTCTATAAAGCTTCTCATGGCTTCTCTGTTTCTATAGATCCAGCATGTCTGGCTTGCACCTAGTAAAACAAGGTCGAGACAGAAAGAAAATAGACTCTCAGCGAGATTTCACTGTGGCTTCTCCAGCAGAATTTGTTACTCGTTTTGGGGGAAATAAAGTGATTGAGAAGGTAAGTTTCAGCTTACTAAACAATTTTGCCAAAAGTATGTGAGACTTAATGCCTAGATTTGTTGTTTTGGTTTGTTCAAAATGGTATTTAGGTTTTTAGGGACTTTGCCTTTTTATGTATGAGTGTCCTTCTTTTTTTTCTAACATGCTACTAATACACATAATTTCACTGTTTACTTATTATATATCTCATATATACATTAGTATATATATTAGTGCTGGTAATTTGGTTATAGTTGATAAGGGGTTGAAACTCTGCTTGTAATGTTTTTTTGAAAGATCTTGTGGAAATTGTATTAATTAAATCATTGCTTGGCCCATTAGTTCTAGCCTCTTATTGGCTAACTCTCACATGTTGATTTAACCCATTTCTATTAATCTGTATATTTCCATGTGGCAGTGGCTTACCAGGAAAGATTCAGCATGTCTGTCTTTGGCGACTCCATGGCATTCCTCTCCTATTCCGCCTTTCTTCCTCCCAGCATTCAATTCTGTCTTCCCCGCCTACCTAAGATCTGCCCTATCAACTAGGCCAAGGCAGTTTCTTTATTCATTAACCAATGAAAGCAATACATGGAGAGGAGGACCTCCTACACCAAGCACATGTTGAAATATTTGCATAGCAAACATTTAGAAATATTGCTTGATCTTGTAAGAGTTGTTTTTCAGCAGTTTAGACTATCTACAGTTTTTGCTTGAAATTCTTTTTCAGACAAAGAGAGATGTGTAAAAATCTTTGTTTTTCTATCATTGCCTTTCTTTGGTATATTTTCCTTCATTTTCCATATGATATCCTTTCCTCCTAGGTTCTTATTGCCAATAATGGTATTGCAGCAGTGAAATGCATGAGATCTATTCGTCGGTGGTCTTATGAAATGTTTCGAAATGAACGTGCAATTCGATTTGTCGTCATGGTTACACCTGAAGACCTTAAAGCCAATGCAGGTGAGTTTCTAGCTTTATGTCACTTTAGATATAAAACATTGAATAGATCTGCCTGTAAGTAGGAGAATGTTACCTTAGGGAGTTTCCTAAGCCCAAGATTGCCAGTGAAATCCTATGCAAAGATTTCTCTTTTAAAAAGGTGTCAGTTAAAAAAAGAAAAACCAAGTAATAAAATATATCAATACTAGATGCACAAAAGTGACTACCACAGAGGTCCCTGTGGTCTGAGGTAAGTAGTGAGAAATTTAAGAACAAGTATTTGGACTAAAAGGTGTATGGCTTTTTCAGTATGAAGTATTTGTTAGGTCATGTATGTTAGTATGTCTAATTGAAAATGTTTGGATGGAAATACATGGAATTAGAGAACATTTTACCTTTTCTTTTCTTTTCTTTTTTTTTTTTTTTTGAGACAGGGTTTTTCTGTGTATCTTTGACTATCCTAGAACTCACAGAGATCCGCCTGCCTCTGCCTCCTGAGTGCTGGGATTAAAGGTGTGTGCTGTCATGCCTGACTTAAAGAGCATTTAAAGAGCATTTTAGAATAAAGATTCCCATTTTTCCTCTGACCACTGAGGGAGAGACAACTTGGAACCCAAATGGGTTTTCGATACAATTTTTTTTTTTTTTTTTTGAGATAGATTCTCAGCATGTAGCCCTGGCAGGTCTCGAACTCACTATGTAAACCACAGAGACCTGCCTGCCTCTGCCTTTGAACTTCTGTGATTAAAGGTGTGTATTCCAGCCCACCCCCTTTTAAAAATTTGTTTTTATTTTATGCATGTGAGTATTTTGCCTACATGTATGTTTGTACCGTGTGTGTGCAGGGCCTGTAGAGGCCAGGAAGGGCATCATATTTTCTGGAACTGTTATAGTTGCTAGCCTTCTTGTGGATGGTAGGAACAGAACTTGGGTCTTCTTCAAGAGTAAGAAGTGCTCATAACTTCTAAGCCATCTCTCCAGTACCTTTTATATACTTTTTAATCACTAATTTAAGGCAGGGGGCCCACAGATGAGAAAATAGGCTATCCTCTTAATGCCTGTTTTGGTTTGTAAATGTGGTCTACATGTTGACAGTGTTATTAAGACAATTCCTAAGAAGTAGAAGTTACCATGCCATCTTATTTAAAAACAGAGATGTCACAAATTGCTGAAAAGCAAATGTTGGTATCTGAAATCATTTAGCTGCATCCTTTAATATCTCTCTACATTATAATTTGTGCATCTGATAAAGGAAGTTCATAGAGATGAGATTTTATATACTAAATATAAACTACTTTATTGGATTTCTTTTGCATAAGTCCATTTGTACCTGGTGTACGTACAAGTTATTTATTTAATCACTCCATAAACATGGAGATAAATAAAAATAAGATGTGATCTTGCTCTAGGAAACCAATGTTTAATATAATGAGATAAAGGCTGTGATAGCAACATATAAGAGGGTTCTGTGAGAACACAGAAATGAGACATCTAGTATTTGGGAAGATGGTTAAGAAGACACTTTCTAAAAGAACTGCCTGACCAAGAATAGGTAAGAGCTGTGATAGTTAGGGGACAGTGAAGAGTATACCAGGCAGAAAGAAGAGCCTCTCCCACCAGCCAACTCCCAAATAACCACATAGAGACTTAATTAATTATAAATGCTTGGCCGATAGTTTAGGCTTGTTACTAACTAGCTATTACAACTGAAATTAACCCATATTTTTTATCTGCATTCTACCACATGTCTCAGTACCTTTTTTCAAGACTGTGTGTTCATCTTTCTTCTCCCCAGTCTCCTAGCGACTCCACCATACTTCATCCCAGTGAGCGAACTCCTTGTCTGCAAGTCCTATTTAACTTCTTCCTGCTCTAGCTGTTGGCCATATAGTTCTTTATTAAATCAATAATAGCTACGTCTTCACAGTATACAAAAATATTATTTTACAACATTTTCCTTTTGCCTAATTAAAAAAGGAAGATTTTAATTTTAACATTGTAAAACAAACTAAAACAGTTATCAAGTAAGAATTACGGTTACAATATGCAGTCCATTTGTATTTGACAAATTTAGAGAAAATACTCTATTATCTATCTTGTGAGTCTAAAGTTTTATAGCTAATTGCCTTTCTAACTAAGGAAAACTGTAAGTCTAACTAACAAACAACACTCTCTTTTGGCTTCTGAGGACATGGCATAGAAATGTTGTACAGACATAAATACAAGCAAAGCATCCACACACAACAAAATCTCAAAAAATTTTAATTGCTATTTTGCAGCCAAAATACAGATATGTTTAAGACAGACAATAATATGGGAAAAACACTGGCAACAGTTTCTACTTGTAATATAAGGGCAAAACATGCTTCCAGACAAAATATGTGGAGATTATGAATAAGTATTCCATAAAAGAAGACTTAATGCAAGTGAGGTGGCATAGGCTGTAGTCCCAGGTACTCAAGGCTGAAGCAAGAAGTGTGCTTGATCCTAGGAACTCAAATCCAGTCTGAGTAGCATAGAAAAACTTCCATCTCATATAGCAATCAATAAAATAAAATAAATTCAAAAGAAAAATGGAAAAGATACAAAAAGAGTAATAAACATATAGAAAGAGATTCTGTGTCATTGATAACCAGAGAAATACAAATCCAGACTGTGGTAGATAGTGTCACAATTGGAAAAGATATATAGTACAGATGGAAGTGTAAACATTCAGTTTTATCCTACATTTATTTACTCTGTGTGTGTGTGTGTGTGTGTGTGTGTGTGTGTGTGTAGGTAGGTAGGTCAGAGAACAACTTGTGAGTACTAGGGATCTAACTCAAGATGTAATGTTTCACAGCAAGAGCCTGTATCCAACGAGCTGTCTTCCTGGCCTGATTTGTCATTCATATTGCTAATGAAAATATAAAAATGTGAATATCTGCAGGCTGCAGAGGTGACTCAGTGATTAAGAGCACTTGCTATTCTTGTAGAGGACCCAAATTCAATTCTCAGCACCCACATGGTGGTTCACAACCATCTGTAACTCCACTTCCAGGGTACCTATTGCCCTCTTCTGGACTCCATGGGCACCAGGCAATCATATGCTGTACATATACTTGCTTAGGTATACACATAAAATAAGCAAATTTTTAAAGGAGGTGAGTGATAGGGCTTTAGTTGAGTGATAGAGGACTTGCCTAGTCAGCGCAAGGCCCTGGGTTCAGTCCTCAACTCTGGGAAAAAAGATGTGAATATTGTTTGACTTAATGGTTTTACTCGTAGGACACATCTCAAAGATAAATTGTACATTGCTATAAGGATATATAATACTTACTATTTTAAGATTTATTTTACTTTATGTGTGTGAGTGTTTTGCTCTCATGCATGTAAGTATACCTGGTGCCCATGGAGACCAGAAGAGAGCATTGGATTCCCAGGAACTGGAGTTGCAGATGGTTATGAGCTGCTATGTATGTGGTGGAATTTGAATTTGGGTCCTCTGCAGGAAAAGCAAATGCTCTTAACTGTTGAGCCATCTTTCCAGGCCCCAGGATATATATTATCTTAATAATTTTCAAATTTCAAGTATTCTTATGCTTCCATCAATATAATAAATGGATTATGGACCACTGAAATATTAAGTATTCATTTCAAAATTATATTACATAAAATTACATCTTGTCAGAACATGGAAGATACCCACAGCATGTTGTTAAACTGACTACAGTTTATTGCAGCAGTTCTCAACCTGTGGGTCGTGACACCTTTGGGGGTCACATATCAGATACCTACATTATGATTCATAGCAATAACAAATTCATTACAATTAGCATTAAAATTCATTACAGTTAGGAAATAGCAATGAAATAATTATATGGTTGGGGGTCACCACAACATGAAGAACTGTATTAAAGTGTCACAGCATGAGGAAGGTTGAGGACCACCAGTTTATGGTTATATAAGTTACAGAGGTGTTAGAGCATGCTCTAGTTATCTCTGAGATGGACAATTGATGATTTCGGTCTGTTTTAAACATTTGTGGCCCAGGCTGATGGCAAACTTGGCATTTTCTTTCCGGCACTTTCTGGATGTGGGAGTTGCAGCTGTGTCACCATTCCCTGAACTTGACGTTGTAAAAATAGCATTATTACTTCTTGAGCGTGTTGTCTGACTCTTTTGTAATTACCTTGCTTCTGTCTTCGAGGAAACGAGCAAAACCAACGTTACAGTGAAATGTTTAACAGCTGCTGATTCAGTGATTGCTAAATGCGTGGTTTAAAATCAGAACCTCCAATGAAATGATACGGAAATTATCACCTTAATGCCATGTATTCTGTGGCTACTGAGGGTAGTCTTTATCTTTACCATAGTCTTGATATGTCATAATAATTTGGAAGAAAAATTGTTTTCCTCATAAATTTATTTATGTTTTCAGAATACATTAAAATGGCAGATCACTATGTTCCTGTGCCTGGAGGACCAAACAACAACAATTATGCAAATGTGGAATTAATTCTTGACATTGCTAAAAGGATCCCTGTACAAGTAAGAGCCTTTGAGGAGCCAGTTCCTCCCTTTGCACTTAGTTAGAGGGAAGACCTCTTGTTCAAAGAATTTAATGTGAAGTCCTTTTTTCAAAATTTTTGATGATGTATTTTTATTTTCTGTTTGTTGTTTTTGTCTGCCTGTGTCTCCCAGAACTGAAGCTGTCATGTGAGTGCTGGGAATTGAACCCAGGTCTTCTAGAAGAGCAGCCAGTGCTCTTTAACTGCTGAGTCTTCTCTCCAGCCCTAGAAAATTCTTAAATGTCTTATATGAAATAATTAAAACAGACAAGGAGAGAAGAAATGGAAGGGAAGGCATAGTTAAAAATAAACATAGTAAACAAAGAATGTTTGGAAAGATCTTTCAGAGATTTTTTTTTCCTATTCTGTGCATCTCACCTTCAAGCCATCCCAAATAAGAACTTGACTATTTCCTGAAGAATATCTTAACTACAGTATGGTGCTGTTTTGGAAGATTCTTTCTCGTTTTCATATTGTGCTTGGAAGTTTATAGTAAATATCTTAAAGTCCAACGAGGGGGGGAAAATATCCTCTAGACCAGTGGCCCTCAACCTTCCTAATGCTGTGATCCTTTAATACAGCCCCTCATGTTGTGGTGATTCCCAACCACAAAATTATTTTTGTTACAACCCCATAACTCTAGTTTTGCTACTGTTATGAATTGTAATGAATCTGTGTTTTCAGATGGTTGTAGGTGATTCCTGTGGAAAGATCTTGTGATCCAAAATGGGTTACGACTCACAGGTTGGGAGCCAGTGCTAAACTTGCTAGACCATGTCACTACTAGATACAAAGGCAGAGTTGGGTGGCCAGAATGTGAAGATTGTCACAATTTCCTTCCTTCCTTCCTTTCTTCCTTCCTTCCTTCCTTCCTTCCTTCCTTCCTTCCTTCCTTCCTTCCTTCCTTCCTTCCTTCCTTCCTTCCTCCCTCCCTCCCTCCCTCCCTCCCTCCCTCCCTCCCTCCCTCCTTTCTTCATTTCCTTTTTACTTTTTAAAAATCAAAATACAAAAACAGGGTTTCTCTGTATAGCCCTGGTTGTCCTGGAACTCTGTAGACCAGGATGTTCTCAAACTCAGAGATCCACCTGCCTTTGTCTCCTGAGTGCTGGGATTAAAAACCACCACACCCAGATTTCAGGCTTTCTTTAGAAAGTTCTAAGATTGTGAGTTGCATTTCCTCAAGAGCAAGACTTGAGTTCATCTTTCTGATTCCACTTGTTTTTTTGTTCTCTTGAGGGCTTTTGCCACAAGCAACTGCTTATTGTTATTCTGTGGAAGGTTTGCTAGTTTTAGATCACAGAAGTTGAATTAAACCCTGGGCTGCTGTGGAGCTGTTATACTACATTTAATAGGGCCAGCCTGGATACAGCAAAGCAATTTGTAGTCTTCTTAGTATCACCTTTAAGAATGATTCATATTGTTATTCTGTTTTTGTAGGCAGTGTGGGCTGGCTGGGGTCATGCCTCTGAGAACCCCAAGCTTCCAGAGCTTCTCTTAAAAAATGGCATCGCTTTCATGGGTAAGCCTTTTGAGTTACACTGTACCTGTAGTTCTTATGTCAGTTTTGTCCACATTCTGTCGCCTTACTTTTGTTTTTAGAAGTTCTTTCATTTAACTTCAACTTATGTTGAAGTTCTTTCATTTCATCTTGAAGATTTTTTTTTTGTTCCTGAGTCGTTTAATCTGAGTTATGAAAAAGACTGGTTTTTAAACATGGACTGTTTAAAAATCTTTGCCATTAGCATTAAGAAAACATGTGGAAGGAGGACCTGGTTTTTGATAGTAAAAGTAACTGATTACTTAGGGTACCCTAATAGTGTTCTTAAATATGAATTAGCACCTTTGTATTTGAAGTATATAATTTATATTCTACCAGTGAGAGCTATTTCTTCCTGCTTTTCTACTCTCATCATAGCTGAAGGAAAAGTGGGGGTTCTAGGGCTCCTCTGCAATGCTAACAATGCTTTGTAAGCATTATTAAGGGGGAAAAATATCTTTGTTAGGTTTCCCAAGATCAAGTAATGTATATTTCATACATAAATCCTAAAATTTTAGTAGCTTTACTTTAGGATTTAGAGAAATGACTTTGTTATTTGGTTAATGTGTATTTTGACGCATAAAATTAGATTTTTTTCAGAAATTTAGTAATAGAATTTCTGTATTTTGGACTGTCCTTGTATGCAACCGGTTTACTACATTGGATTCTAGAAACAATGCAAAGATGAGTCAAAGTGTGGTGGTCCCTATATGTCATGAGTGGGACAAGAAAGGAGGCAGAGACGGCTGCTGTTAAGGCTCCTCTCTTGTTTTCTTTTCAGGCCCTCCAAGCCAGGCTATGTGGGCTTTGGGAGATAAGATTGCATCGTCTATTGTGGCTCAAACTGCAGGCATCCCAACTCTTCCCTGGAGTGGCAGTGGTAAGAAATTATTTCTTGTTTTTTGGTTTGTTAATTCTTATATGTGTGCATGATATGGGTATATGTGTGGGTGTTTTCCTAGGTATAAATGGTCATATGTGTGAGTACAGAGTGGAGACCCAAATGTCAAAGGCCTTCCTTTTCCATTCTCTATTTACTCTTATGGTTTTTATCATATTTTAGGAATATAATTTGAGTACTAGGTACAAACACTAAACGAGATCTGGAATGATACAGGGACTTGATTTGGAGAAACTCTAGGATACATATTTTGGCAGGGGTAGGGTAGACTGGAAGCATCCTTAAAGACAGGCTTGCAGAGATATGGTCAGTAGTCACCTTTCTCCCAAACATGCAGAGGGATAAAAATTGAGAAATGATTTATCTTTGCCAATTCTTTAGATTGTCATGTGAATTTTTAAGCAAATATAAGAGCTACCTCCCCCCTTATGCACTCACACACAGGGAATAAACACATTAAAACCTTTTAAAAATAGGAATGACTATTATTTTGAGACTGAACAGATTTGAACCCCTTTTCTTCTGACTCTCCAGAGCATTGCCTTATCTTTTCCAGACCTGCTGGGTCAAATAGTTTAAAAGACTGAATTTGTTCTTGTTTGAATGGAGAGGCTGTAGTGTTCCCCTTGGAGCTGAATACAGAGACATTTAGGGACCATGGAATCATGACTCTGCTGAGACCAATAAAACCACCATTTTTGTTTCCAGAGGCTCATAAAGATTAAATTATTTCTCAGACCTCTGGCCCCAGAGCAGGTCTGAAAACATTGAAGGTACTTTGCCTGTGTGTTGCTGTGAGAAATCTGCCATATTTCTTTCTCTCCTTTTCTCTCTCCTTTTTCCTTTTCCTCTACTCCCCACCCCCATCCTTGTATCTTTGTATCTAGATCTCTGCCCACTGTCCTTGATTTTTCTAATTTAAGAACCCAAAATGCTTGCCCATGCTATAGCTGAATACTGTTGTCTCCAAGGACTGATCAAGGTTTTATATTATTCTTCTACCCCCCACCAATCTGCCTTCAATCTTTGGTAAATACAATAGCTTTAAAAGAAGGTATTACAGAGCCAAGTGTGTGGAACATATCTGTAATCCCTGCACTGAGGATGCAAAGGCTGGAGGATTGCAAGTTCAAGATCATTCTCCACTGTCAAGTATCAGGCCAGTGTAGACTACACATCCTTTTTTGAGAGTGGACAAAATATTGACACGAGTTCTCATAGGTGATCTCAGGTCATTATTGTCTATTGTAGGTCTTCGTGTGGATTGGCAAGAAAATGATTTTTCGAAGCGTATCTTAAATGTTCCACAGGATCTGTATGAGAAAGGCTATGTGAAGGATGTGGATGATGGACTGAGGGTAAGTACTGACTCTAGGGGTGGTCAATTCTAGATACAAATATGGGGACTTGGGTGTAGGGTTATAAGGCCAGGACAAGTATACCTTAAGTGTGGAGTGAGGAAGTGACTTTAACCTTAAATAGTTTAGTTTTGAAGGGGACTGGTCACCCACAGAGGATTTCTTGGGTGTTAATTCAGTGTTTTAAGGAGGTACTGATTCTTCCTCTCTGCCAGCTGTTAGTGTGTGAGGGACGCCAGAAGCACCATCCCTTTCCCCTTGTGGATCAAGACAGAGAGGCCAGGCAGGTAGATGTCAGCTTTATTGTTATAGAGGTATTTGTGAAAATGGCTTATGTGTATAGCAGCAGTGAAATTTATGGGGAATTAGCTAGGCTCCTCCCTCACTCTCTTAACTGGCAGTGCTCAATAACTGGACTTCCCTCCATAGACAGCTTTTATCCTTCAACTTATCATATGACTGTGAACTCAGAAAGAGCATGTGTTCAGTGCTGTGAGCTAGTTTCAGAGGAAGAGGCTGAGCAAGCATGCCCGATTTCTCTTTCCAAGTTGACCAGTTGAATAACTTTTTCTTTTGAGTAAAGGAGTCAAGCAAGAGAGGCCCAGTATTATCACTCAGAATTATTATCCATTAGAAATGTGCCCCCACCATCGCCCTTTATTGTCTTATAGTTCCCTCCAGTGTTTCTCTTCCACTTAGTTGTGCACTTTTTTCTTATATAATTATATAATTCAAGTTAATCATCCTATGAATTACCCAAGGCTCTACTGTAACCAGTGTAACGAGAACTTTAGTATCATCCCTAGATGATTAATGCTGAGAATATGAAGAGACATTGGGACCACATGCTGAAAATTGGTTTTCTGACAGGTTTTAATAATATTTTAAGATTTTATTGCTTTTATGTTTTATAAAACGTAGGATCAGGGGCCTGGAGAGTTGGCTCAGTGGTTAAGAGCACTTGCTGCAAAGGACCTAGGTTCAATTCTCAGCACCCACATGAAAGACTCACGGCCTCCTCTGGCCCCAGGCTTTCATGTGATTCACAGAGGTACAAGTAGGAAAAATACTCAATACACATGAAATAATAAAAACTTTAAAAAAAAAGAAAGGAAGGAAGAAGAAAAAAAAGGATGTTTGGAAGTTCTGACTTAACAAGTCTTGGTTATGTGGGTCTTGAAACTATGCCAAAACTGTTGCCTTGTATGATATGTACAATATATATCATATAATATTATATAATACTTCATATTAGTAGTTATAGTGAGCATTGGTGGCACACACCTTTAATCCCAGCACTCAAGAGTTCGAGGCCACCCAGAGAGAGTTCCAGGACAAGCCGGCACTATGTAGAGAGACTGTCTAGAAAAACAAAACAGAACAAAAATTTATTGGAGCTGTCAAGACGTTAAATGGCATGTACACTTAACAACCTGGTCCCAGAGTTCCCAGAACCCATGTAAAAGCCTGACACAGTAGTGTATTTGCATTTTTCTGTGGTTGCAGCACACTTCTACAGGAAGATACAGAGACAGGTGTACTGTCAGAAGCTTGAGGGTGAGCCAGCTTGGCATATGAAGCTGTGGAGAAATAAGTAAAATCTATTATTTTATTACTTTAAAATAAAGTGGCGACAAGTTCTGCCAGTGCTAAAGGTCCCAATGATACATGGAGACAATGCCTCTTGGTAGATGATACAAAAGGCATCTTAGGAAGATACACTGTTTCAGTATGACTTGAATATTATTAATTCAGGAGGGTCTGGAATCTCAGTTGAGTTCACTATTGTTTGTAGTTCAAGTTAATCATCCTATGATTTACCCTTTCATTTTAGTTACATGAACATGTGTGCAGGTTCTTTGGAAGCCAGCAGAGGGTGTCAGATCTTCTGGAGTTGGAGTTGCAGTAATTTGTAAGCTGCTTAGTTTGGGTGCAAGAAACTGAAGTTAGGTTTTCTGGAAAGTTGCACACTTTAACCATTGAGCCATCTCCCTAATCTTTGAAGACTATATTCCTTTAAAAATATTATTATTATTATTATTATTATTATTAATTATTTTGAGACAGAGTCTCTCTACATAGCCATAGTTGTCCTGGAACTCACTATGTAGACCAGGTTGACCTGCTTCTGCCTTCTAAGAGTTGGGATCCGAAGCATCTGCCACCATGCCCAACTAGTGACCATATTTTTATTTCCCTCCCTCTCTCTGTTCGTTCGTTCGTTCGTTCCTCCCTCCCTCCCTCCCTCCCTCCCTCCCCCTCTCTCTCTCTGTCCTGTTTTATTTTGAGACAATGTCTCTGTATGTAGCCCTGCCTGTTCTAGAATTCTCTAGACTAGGGTAGCCTTGAACTCACAGAGATCCTGCCTCTGCCTGTTGAGTGCTGGGATTAAAGGCGTGCGCCACTACACCTATCTCTTTAATGATTTTATTCCTAAATGAAGAAAATACCAATTCTCTTTCTCTACTAACATATCTCTTCCATTTTTTCTCTTTTTTTCTTGAAGGCAGCTGAGGAAGTTGGTTATCCAGTGATGATCAAGGCCTCAGAAGGAGGAGGAGGAAAGGGAATCAGAAAAGTTAACAATGCAGATGACTTCCCTAACCTCTTCAGACAGGTAGAGTACACGTTGATTTTGCTTGTTTGAGTTACCATGTATATCAGAGATAAGTGATTTAACTTATTACTGTATTTAGATGAACAGAAAATGTTATTTGTATTTTTATGTGTATGTAATCTAAGCTTTGTTTTTAGCCTTTATCTGATTATTCATAGGAGTGGAGTGAATTAATGAACTATCCAATTCAGTGTAAATTCATTCAGTTATGTAATTCAAGCACTAGTTTTTCTTATATAGACATAACTTTTTTCTCCATAGTATGTGCCTCACACACTGTGTTGGTAAGAAGAGACAATGTCATTCTACATTCTTGTGCTCTTTTTTGATGTTGTCGGTAAGGGTATGATACGGTGGGATACACTCATCTGCTTAGCCTTATGTTGGCCTGATGCCAAGCTCTCAGATAGGCTTTTCCTTACTTCTTCGGAAGTTGGCTGGAGGCCCTTGAGTTTCTTCCATGTTCTGTATCCTGTTGGTCAGTAACCCATACCCTCGCCTATGCTCTATGGCAATCCCGCCCTGGCACAGGAGCCTCATGATAGATTCTCAGTGTGTGCGGACTGGGTGCCTCAGAAAGATTATCCTCTCGTTTCTCTTGTTTTTACCTTTGCTTTATGTGGCAATACTACAGGTAAGTTGAAAAAGGGAGACCAAATTCTTTCCTGGTCTACCCTACAAGTCACCTTCACAAGCTTGTTTCCTTTTCTTTTCTTCTACCACCAAAACTTAAGTAAAGATGTGACAGAAAAAGAAACTAAGAGACGTGTTTTACCTTGTCATGTTGCTAGCACTTTTTTTATCTACCTCCTTCTAGCATCCTTTTCTGTGTATGCTCTTTGTTCACACCATTTTCATTCAGTGGCCAATTTCTTGCTTATTTCTCAAGAGGTAAGAGGAAAAGCTATGATTTGATAAAGAAAATTATAAAAGTATTGCTCTACTACATTTATTTTGAATGTCAAGTTGATTATCACCTGTTCTTTTCATTATATTTCTTTTGTAAAGTTTAATTTTGTAGGTAGATTGTGTTAGAGGGAGACTGCAAGATTGTTTCATACAGTTCAGAAAAAAGGCTTACTCTCATAATGTAAAAGTATTTTAATTAATGATAACAGATATTTCATAACTACCTCTTAGCTTGGAATTAAGTATATGAAGACTCTGGAACACTAAGAATTTGTTTAAAGGAAAGTCCTTAATTTCTAATTTATGTCTAGCTAAATCAATCTTCCTATTCAAAAGCACCTAAAAATGCACAGTTATGGTACTGATTTCGTAGTTTAGTTAGTAGAATGTTAGTTTTTTGTGCAGGGTGCCTTTAGTTTTAAGCCCTGGTGTTATAAACCGTTTATGGTGGTGCATGCCTGTCTTCTCAAATACAATCAGGTTTATGTACATATGTATACACAAAAATAGGTATTAACAGATGGGATTAGACATGTTCAGTGGTATGGCCATAGAGAGCAGGGGGATCAGAAATTAAGTTCGTTCTTGATTTTAGCTGTGTTGTAGGGGACAAGACAGGAAAACTGAATTAGATTTTTCTTTCTTTAAAGCCTGTTAAGAGATTGGAAATTTTTCAAGATGGTAAAGAATTATAAGAGACTGGGAGGTGGTAATGCATGTTTTTAATCTTGGCACTCCGAAGGCAGAGGCAGATAGATGGATCTCTGATTTTGAGGCCAGCCTGGTCTACAGAGGGAGTTCTAGGACAGCCAGAGCTACACAGAGAAACCCTCCTTTCAAAAAACCAAAAAATGGAAAAAAAATTAGAAGAAACAAAAACTTAGACATAAGCCTGGGAGTTGAAGACATTATTTTTTTTTTCTATCACAGAGCTATCTTCTAGTTTAAGGTAAAATAGCTAACTGGGCATGGCAGCTCACACCCCTAACAACAGGACTCAGGAGTAGGAAGCCTGCTAAGCTTAAGGGCAGCCTTGTCTACATAGTAAGACCCAGCTTCAAAAAACAAACGAAAAAGCAGCTTCTTCCTCAGGAGAAAGAAGGAAAACTATGAAACTGGTTCAGAATTTTCATTTGTCTTATAAGACTAAGAAGACAAAATTTAGACTTTAGAGATGGTTGAACAGTAATTTTAGAGGTCCCAAGGGCTCTATGTTTTATATTGGCATCCCGAAGGACTATACCAAAGCAGAAAGAATGAACCAGAAATAGAGCAACTCTCATAGGGACTAAATTTTAGATTCAAAACATTTGATTCAGGTATTATGTTTACAATTGCCAATGCTCCTACTCATCTGCATGCATAAGGCCAATGTCCGTTCTCTCCAGAGAAGACTTTATATATAGTACTTCAAATTACTACTACTAATTTTTTTCATGTAGCATATTAAACAACCAATTTAAAGTAAGTAGGTATATAAATTACATGATTCAAAACCAAGAATTTAGATAATGGAGCTATCAGACAAGGATTTTAGAATAATTATGCTTAATATATTTAAGGAAATTAAAGGCAAGGCTGAGAATTTGGATAGAGAACTAGAAATCATAAAACATTCTAGAACTGAAACTACAATAACTAAAATTAAGACATCAGTATATCAATTAAATATCATGTTACAATTGAAGGAAGAATAAATCATTGAAATATAGAAGAAAATTTAGACTCAAGCAGGAGACCAAAAAATACAGAAAATAGCAATACATAAGTTGCAAAGATGATCACGAAAATGCTTTTCTCTTCACATTTTTATTTACGGTGTAAAATCGTGTCTCAACATCAAATAGAGCAATCCTCTTTTTCACGCCTGGATTTCAGCTAGTCTTTTGATTTATTTTTACCAACAGAAGGTGGCAGAAATGGTATACAAATTCTGAAGCTTAGGTAGTTTATACCTTTCCTTATTGGAATGAGCCCTCAACTGCCTCATGAAGAACCCATTCTATACC
Organism: Chionomys nivalis; assembly: GCF_950005125.1. Taxonomy (NCBI): domain Eukaryota; kingdom Metazoa; phylum Chordata; class Mammalia; order Rodentia; family Cricetidae; genus Chionomys; species Chionomys nivalis. Next base: position 64,895,085 of record NC_080092.1, read on the forward strand.
TATTAGAAAAAGAGAGACCATATGAAGCAAAGCAGAGGAGAGCCTTCCAGCTAAGGCCTCTCAGTCCTACCAGATGACTGGTAGCACCACATTTGAACATGTCAGTGAGACTTTACTAGACTATCAAGCCCTAGTTGAGCTGTTAGACGGCAACAGTGCACAAGTGACAAGTTACCAGGTAAGTCTAGCTCACAATAGTGTCCCAAGTCATTAGTTGTTTTCTTTTCTTTTTGTTAACTTTTAAGTTTGTTAGCTAGAGCTGTAGGTCAATAATAGAATACTTGTCTAGCCTACCTTCCACCCTAGATTTGATCCCTAGTACTGCCAAACAAACAAACACACAATAAAGGAAATTATTTTCAAAGCATAATTGACAGAGAAATCGATAGCAAAAGGCATGCTACCATCATGAAAAGCATATGACACTATCTTTAGAATTAACTCATGGACTAAATAAGCTGAGAAGGATATTAATGACATTATAGAAATAGTGAGCAAATGTTAATGAAGCTAGAAAGAGTAAAGTATTAGTGGAATCTGGATAAAAGATTACCCGTGTTCTGTAATAGTGGAACAAATGACAGAAAACTATTATCTGAGATAACTTAAAAGATAATGTAATTCAGGACTGGATATATGGCTTAGATGTTCAGTTCCCAGCACTATTAGGTGCCTCACAACTGCCTGTAATTCTAGCTCAAGGACATCTGATGCCTTCACCTGACGTCTAAGGGCACTTGGACTCATGTGCATATATCCTCACACAGACATACATAGAAATATTTATAATTAAATAATGATAATTGAGGCTGGGCGGTGGTGGTGCACACCTTTAATCCCAGCACTTGGGAGGCAGAGGCAGGCGGATCTCTGTGAGTTCGAGACCAGCCTGGTCTACAAGAGCTAGTTCCAGGACAGGCTCCAAAACCACAGAGAAACCCTGTCTCGAAAAACCAAAAAAAAAAAAAAAAAAAAAAAAAAAATTGAAAAAACTTTAAAAAGATAATGTAATTCATGAAGTCATGAATCTGATTATGAAGATCTCAAAGCAAAATACTGAAAGTATATATTAATGCTGAGTAACTGTAAAAGATGAGGAGCTGGGAGTGTACTTCAATTGGTAACATGCTTGTTTTACTATGCTTGAGGCCTTGGGTTTGATTTCCTTCACCACATAACCTGAGCATGGTTGTATGTGCCTGTAATCTCAGCACTAAAGGGAGTGAAGGAGGATCAGAATTTCAAGGTCATCTTCAGATACTTATTGAGCTTGAAGTCAGCCTGGTAATGTGAGACACTGTCTCAAAAGCAAAAGGGGCTGGAGAATGGCTCATTGGTGGTTAAGAACACTAACTGCTTTTCCAGAAGATCCACTCACATGGTGGCTCACAATAGTCTCAGGGAATCTGATACCCTCGTTTGGCCTTTCGGGCACCAGGCATACATGTAGTTCATAGACATAAATGCAAGGAAAGCATCTATACACATAAAATAAAATCTCCAAAAATGAATAAATAGATAAATAAATTTCTGTTCTTTGAGTAAGGAAAACCAGTACATACCCATTTAGATTTCAAGACTGCGGTGAAACCAGTGACTGCTGAGTATCTTCAGTCCTTTCCATTTGAGCAAGAACATCCTTTGTAGTTCTTTCTCTAGTCTCATCATTAAGTGTTGGGGTTTGGGGCAGATAACTTGTCTTTTAGTTCTCAGGTCTTTGGATGAAAGACAATGTAACTAAGGAGCCGAACCAAGGGGATTCTTTTGTTTCTGGACATGAGTCATGAAAGCAGTGGAGGTCAAGCCTGATGACATGATTGGATGAGACTTTGGGGGTCTTGGGAGGGGGTGAGTCTACCTTGCATGTGGGAAGTCTGTGAATTATTGTGGACCATAGTACATTGTTTGCAGAGATGGCCACAATAACTCCTCCCGTTCCTGTATATACCCTTTGCAATATGACTTTGCTGTTCTTCCCATGAAGAGGTGGTATATCTTTCCTGACTCCTTGAATTATAGCCAGTTTTGTGGCTTGCTTAGACCAATATTAGGTGGCCAGAGTTACACACATATATTAGAGCCTAGACTTCAAGAGAACATGCAGCTTCTGCTCTCACCCTCTAAGAACATTGTATTGAAGAAGCTTGGTCTGTGCTGTATACCATACTGAAAAGAACATTGGAGGGCTGGAGAGATGGCTCAGTGGTTAAGAGCACCGACTGCTTCCCTCAAAAAGAAAAAATAAATGGAAGGAAAGAGAGACACACATACTTACAACCCGAAAGCTGTTGGACAAAAGGATTACTTGAAAAAGGCTAAGAAGATTGACAGTTGAGTCAGGCATGGTGGCATACAGCTTTAATCCCTACAGTGGGGACACAGAAGCAGATGGGTCTTGGAGTTCTAGGCCAGCCAGGGCTACAGAGTGAGATCCTGGGGGGGGGGGGGAAGAAGAAGGATGATCAACAGTTGAATTCTCAGTATTCATACTAGAAACTAAAATAGATGGAAGAAAGAAAGAAAGAGAAAATTTTAAAAATTGGTATATATTTGAAGTGCTGACAAAAATGGTTAATTTAAGCTTTTTCTACCCACTGACAATATTTCTCAAAACTCGAGATGGAAGACTTTTGACTTCAGCCTCATCATAGTGATATAATAGAAAATCATCTAGTTAGGAGCAATCTACATGTGACTGTCTTTTGAGTAGATGGTAATATTTTTGCCCTGTTGTGGGATTTGTGTATGTGTGTGATTTCAAATATTTTGTTTTCCATTTTAACGTACTGAATGTTTCGGGCTGGAGAGATGGCTCAGAGGTTAAGAGCACTGGCTGCTCTTCCAGAGGTCCTGAGTTCAATTCCCAACAACCACATTGTGGTTCACAACCATCTATGAGATCTGATGCCCTCTTCTGGCGGGCGGGCATACATGCAGACAGAACATTGTATACATAATAAATAAATAAATTAAAAAAAAATTTAAAAAGCTGTTAAAAAATTTTCATGTTTTCATATTCCTTAATTAATACTGCTGATAAAACTAAGAATGTTGCACATTAACGATAGACAAAGGCATGGATTATATTTTTTCTACTCTGTATTCCCACTATTAATGTAGTCTTGGAAACTTTTAGGCACTGCTTATTGAAAACAAACCAACTTTTCAATTTAGAAAAAAATCCTTACTACTTAAGATTCTTACCTCCTTTTCCAACACAGGTTCAAGCTGAAGTACCTGGATCACCTATATTTGTAATGAGACTAGCAAAACAATCTCGTCATCTGGAGGTCCAGATTCTAGCAGATCAGTACGGCAATGCCATTTCTTTGTTTGGCCGTGACTGCTCTGTACAGCGCAGACATCAGAAGATCATTGAAGAAGCTCCTGCTGCTATTGCTACCCCAGCAGTATTTGAACATATGGAACAGGTGTGTCTATTAAATGCTTTAATTGCTGTTTTCCCACACGGAGACAGATCTCACTCAACTCATACACTATTACGGGAATGGAAGAAATTTAAGCAGTGATTCTCGATAATGGATAAAATTTTCTTTCCTTTTCCTGGAGGAACATATTCTGATGTTGTTCTTTTAGGAAAATTGTCAAGAAACTTAACAAAGTCTAAAAGTAGTTAATCCTAAAAACAAAACAAAACCAACAACAATAACAACAACAAAAAGCCAATGCACTATTTTGAATAAGGTAGATAAGAAACAAGTTGAGATTTTTAACAAGTTCATGAAGAGCAAGTATAGTTTGCTGGGTTGACTAACATCAAGTCTTCTTCCAGGTATGGTGATTGTACTTAGGATTTCAGCCGTTGGGAGGCTGAATTTGGAAGATGGAGAAGTCTAGGCTTTCCTGTGCTGTATACTGAGACCTTGTGTAAAAAGAAAGTATCTTCAGCTGATTTCATTTAAATTCATTATCTTATCATATAAAGTCCTCTAGGTATCTGTGAGCTTACATTATTTAATACTTTTATATAAACTAGGATGTCCTCGTCATGAGTGTGCCTTGAAAATAGTTGTAGCTTAGGGACATGAACGTGATCTTTTTTGTTTTTCCTCTCGTGGGAGAATAACCCACTCTTTTTGTTATTAATGATTCATTTTCCTTCATTCTGAGTTCAAAACAAATTGAACTATATTCTGTCTCAGCTTATTTTCTATTTATTTTGACTCATTTGCTGTAATAGGGATGCCTCAAACATATTTTTAAAAAATTTTAATGAGGTCTAACTTCCTAATGATCTCTGTCATCCTAGTTCGTATATAGGCTTCTACTCGAGACTGAGATTTATTGTTCTACCCTTCCAAAAGATGGGGTTTGACAAACTATTGCTTAGCTCACAGACCAAATCCAGTCTGCCATTTTATTTTGTAAATAAAGTTTTAGTTTTTATGCTCAACTTTTTATGCTCAATAATTTATATATTATAATTGATTGTTTATTGCTAAAGTGAGAGAACTGAGTAGCTGTGATAGAGACTATGGCTCACCAAATTGAAAATTATTACTATTTCATCCTTTACCACAAAGTTTTACCAACCTTTGCTGTTATATGGTGTCAGAATTTTGATAATAAACAAAACGGACTGCTCTTTCGTTTCCTGACCACCCATACTTAAAAAAATCACACAGAAACTATATTAATTACAACACTGTTTGGCCAACGGCTCAGGCGTATTCTTAGATAGCTCTTATATCTTTTTTTTTTTTTTTTTTTCGAGACAGGGTTTCTCTGTAACTTTGGTGCCTTTCCCGGAACTAGCTCTTGTAGACCAGGCTGGTCTCGAACTCACAGAGATCCGCCTGCCTCTGCCTCCCGAGTGCTGGGATTAAAGGCGTGCGCCACCACCGCCCGGCTGATAGCTCTTATATCTTAAATGAACCCATTTCTATTAATCTGTGTATCTCCAAGAGGCTGTAATTTACCAGTAAGGTTTTGGCTGAGGTCTTTCTCCTTTGGCAACTACATAGTGTCTCCCTGACTCCACCTACTTTCTGTGTATCTCTGTTTGGGTTTCCTGCTTGACTGTACACTCCTAAGCCTTTGGCCAAAACAGCTTTATTCATCAACCAATAAAAGTAACACATACAGAAGAACATCCCACATCAGATAATAAAGCAAACACCATCATTATGTTCCTGTTGTAGCCAGGATGCAGGGGCCCTTAGAGGGCAAGCAAATAATAACACGATAAATAAGTCATATATGACACTTCTTATATTCCTCTGCACAAAATTTCATCATAACCCAGCATAAGAATTTTTAGGAGTTATAGTCACTAGCTGGATGACCATGTGCTAGCTGAAATTTGAGAAAACCTTCCCTAAAAAGATGAAGAAAAGTTGTTGGAGACCTGGAGTAACCTGTGCCTTAGCTTATTTTTGCTACCCATTTCCTGTTCGTTAGTTCAGGCTGAGAACACATGTGTTCTCTAAGGAAAACAGACTGAAGTCACCACAGTCACTTAGCTCTGTAAGATAGGCCTTTCAGATCAAGTGTCTTTAGGTTACTGAGAGTTCTAGGTGAGCTACTTTCCTTTCTGCTCATGGGCCAGGGATCTAAAAAAAAAGAGTTTTGTCTTTTCCCCCTGTATACCTATTATGCAATGGTAGAATGAAAGCTATAGAATTGCTATTTGGAAACGTGCATGATACACATCAATCATTGGCCCACAGAAGCTAACAAATCTTTCTGTGCAGGAGTTGTGCTGTCCCTGTTACATAGTGGAGTACTTCCTCAGTTAGACCTGGCTGCCCCTGGTTCTGCTCGTAGGAAGTAAGCTCCTTTGCCATTGTCTTCTAAGACACCTGAATTGACTCTTAATTAGTTTCTGTAACATGGATTTTACAGGCTCTACCTCCTTTGGGGAAAATTTCATAGCCTGATTCTCACTGGTGCAGGATTAGAAGTACAAATATGATTTTACTCATTAGTCACTATAATTTGAAGGCCAGGCTTATGGGCTGTTCAGAAATATAATTCCCTCAAATATTTAGTAACCTTCTAAGCTGATTATTTATGTTCAGCTTCAAGTTGGAATAATCAGATGTAGTCATTTCTTTTAGATGTAAAAACTTCTTTTATTTGGTTTTGTACATAGTTTACCTCTTTGTAAGCTATGTACTTGATTATTTTGAAGCCACCAGAAACTAAAACAACTCCCTTAATCTGTTTGACATTGAGTTGCTTTGGTGTAAGAATTTAATTTCTTGGCGTTGGGCTGTAAAAGCAGTTTCCTTTTTCAACTTTTTAAATATTTTTTGTTTGTTTGAGAGTGTCACCATTTACTGGCCTGGAACTCATCTAGTAGAAGCGGGCTGGCCTTTGTTTTTGGAGTTTTTGGGATTATGAGCATGCATTTGAATCTTAAACTTTGTGTCTCTTTCTGTCTCTGTCTTTCTTGGGGGTAGTGTAGAGTTTTGTGTATCTCAGTCTGAACTCAAACTCTGAGGATAATTTTGAGCTTCAAATCCTCCTCCCTTCATCCCTCTCAAGATATGTGTCTCCACACCTGGTTTATGTGGTGCTAGATCCTTGTGCGTGCTAGGCAAGCACCCTATCCACTAAACTACAGCCCCAGTCCTTACCTTTTTTCTTCAGATTTAGATGATATGTAGCAAGCATTCTATATGTATTAAGTGTGTCATTCTGTAACACCAAGCTCACCTCCCAGTCTTCAGTCTGTAGTGTGTTTTTTTGTTAATTTCTACCTTAGTTCTTCATCACATATTTTAATTTTTAAAATAGCAGCAATCCATCTGCACTTCCTAGAGACCATTTTGGTTAGGATACAAGTTGCTATAATAAAATAACCAAAAATTTGACTCTATGGAGATAAAAGTTTCTTTATCATCGTAGTTTGAGGTAAATTTTACAGGGCTGATGGGATAGTTAAATTTCATGAGATCGTCTTGAGATTCAAGTCTTTTGCCAGGCGATGGTGGCGCACGCCTTTAATCCCAGCACTCGGGAGGCAGAGGCAGGCGGATCTCTGTGAGTTCGAGACCAGCCTGGTTTACAGAGCTAGTTCCAGGACAGGCTCCAAAGCCACAGAGAAACCCTGTCTTGAAAAACCAAAAAAAAAAAAAAAAAAAAAAAAAAAAAAGAAAGAAAAGAGATTCAAGTCTTTTATATTTGCTATTCTTAACTGCATTCTCTTCTGCATGGTTGAAATCTCATATGTATGTTTTTGCATCTCACCAATGCTTTAATCCTGTTGGTGAAAACATAGTCCCTATAAGAGATTTGTTAGTATCTACATGAGAGATTAGAAAACCCAGTCTTTAGCCAAATAGCAATGGTTCAAAGAAGATGATATATTGGGTATACTGGAAATTAGAAAACAATGAAGAGTTTGCTACCATCTGTGTTTTTCCACTATGCCCTTTTGTCTGATGGGAGGTTGCTTGCAATCTAATCTGCAAACACTCCTTTCTCCCACTTTTCACTGATTTTGTCATCCATGTCCCAGGATATTGCATAATAATCAGACGGGTGTGTGATTTTCTTGAATGTGGTTCAGTGTCTTTGGTGGCTTGTACAAGCACTGGGTAGTTGACAGCTGTATGTAGTTACAGTGATGCAATGATTGGACAAAGTGAGAAACTTGAACAAGTTTCTTATCTTCCTTTAAGTGTGCGGTAAAACTTGCCAAAATGGTTGGTTATGTGAGTGCTGGTACTGTGGAATACTTATACAGCCAGGATGGAAGCTTCTACTTTTTGGAACTGAACCCACGGCTGCAGGTTGAACATCCTTGTACAGAGATGGTGGCTGACGTCAATCTTCCTGCAGCACAGCTTCAGGTGAGTCATCCTGACCTGGACTCAAGTTAGAGATTAGAAAATCTGGGAAACTCAGAGATACCTGAAAGACTGATGAGAGAAAAGAGCATATAAGCATAGCCTCACATATCTTCATTCTCAGTAATGTGAATTGTGTGGGTATGGCTTCTAGCTAGAAACAGCCAATAAACTGTTTTGAGAAGAAAGATTGCGTTTAAAGATTGACTTTCTTTAAAGTCAATCTACTTTGGGTCTGGAGAGATGACTCTGTTAAAGAACTGGCTATTCAGCCGGGCGGTGGTGGCGCACGCCTTTAATCCCAGCACTTGGGAGGCAGAGGCAGGAGGATCTCTGTGAGTTCGAGACCAGCCTGGTCTACAAGAGCTAGTTCCAGGACAGGCTCCAAAACCACAGAGAAACCCTGTCTCGAAAAAACCAAAAAAAAAAAAAAAACCAAAAAAAAAAAACTGGCTATTCTTCCAGAGGACCCAGATTTGATTCCCAATACCCATTTGGTGGTGCACAATAGTCTCTAATTCCTGTTTCAGGGGACCTATGCCCTCTTCTGGCTTCTTCAGTCACTTCATGTGGTGCCCAGATAAAACATCCATATACATACTGTAAAATTTTTTTTAAAACAATCTGCTTTGCTTAATTATTTACTTATAGTAAACTTTATAATGTTGGTGTTAATCCCCATATCTGTTTCTAGTCTTATTTATTGAAGCAACTCTGTATGGAGGTAATGGTCAATATTTTCCAAGAAAGACTGTAGTATTACTTATGTATAAATAATGTATAAAGTAGTAGCTATTAATTCTGTGGTCTTATTTCAGCCTGGGAAACAAATACTATGGTAAATAGCAGAAGTAAATGATGAGATTAGATATTTTTAACCTGCTTCATTTTCAGACTGGGCTGGTTCACCCCATTAGGCAGCCTGGTAGTCTCTGCTCCCTGGAGAGACTGCATTGATGCTGAACTTAGTGTGGATTCCAATGAGCGTCTAATCTCAAGCAGTCCTCTTACCCCAGCCTCTCAAGTCGTTTGGACTACAAGTACATGACAGAGAGCCTAGCTGATAATCTTGTATGGCCTAGTTTTGGGTCTTAATGAGAACATCTTGCATGGTCCTCTTAAAAATTCAAGGGTTTTTGTGGGTTTCTTTATATATTTTTTAAACATTTATTTGTGTGTATGGGTGTGCATCTTCCACAGTATGTGTTTGGAAGATATATAACAACTGTTGGGAATTGGTTCTCTCCTTCTACCATGGGTTCTGGAGTTTTAAATTCAGATAATCAAGTTTTGCTGTGAGTGACTTTACTTGCTGAACCATCTCATTGGCTCTTATTAGGGTATATTAATTTATAAATAACATTTTTTTTGAGTGTGGTGGTACATTCCTATAATCCTAGCACTGCAGGGGCAGAGGCAGAAGCAGGCAGATCTCTGTGAGTTCGAGGTCAGCCTAGTCTTGTTTTGTTTTTTCTTTTGTTTTTAGAGACTGGATTTCTCGGTGTAACAGCCCTAGCTGTCTTAGAACTCGCTCTGTAGACCAGCGTGTCCTCGAACTCACTGAGATCTGCTTGCCTCTGCCTCCTGAGTGCTGGGATTAAATGTGTTAGCTGCCACTCCCTTGCGTTATATAGCGAGTTGTAGGACAGCTAGGGCTACATAGTAAGACCCTGTCTCAACAAACAAACAAACAAACAAACAAACAGACAAGGTTTCATTATGATATTTTCAAACATTTTTGTTTTGTACTTTCATCATATCCTTCCCCAGTTACTTTTTCTTGTCCTCTCTTTGTAGGAACGGCCACTGGCCCTTCCCAAGTAAAGGTCTAAAGGCTCGTTTACTTTTTTCAGTAGTTTGCATGCTTAGAGACAACTGTAATGTTAAGACTTTTTAGCTATCTGAACTTCTTGACTGACTGTTGTCTTGGATAATTTTATTGTTATCCATCCATGGAGAAATGATTGTAGAAGAAAATCTCTGTTGCATTAGGAATTTGGGAATATTGTAGGAAAGGGGGATGATCCTAGAAAGTAACCCTTAGCACTGTATTCTATTTTGTGTAATTTAGATAAGTGTAGAACACTGAATACAAAAGTAGAGTGTTTTTGTAGTAACTTCAAAAAATGCAAAGACTGTTAAGTATTTTGATAGCTTCTATCTGTTAACAAAAGGGGGCTGTGGAAAATTACATGTGTTTTATTACTTTTCAGATTGCCATGGGGATCCCTCTATTTAGGATCAAAGATATTCGTATGATGTATGGAGTATCTCCTTGGGGTGATGCTCCCATTGATTTTGAAAATTCTGCTCATGTTCCTTGCCCAAGGGGCCATGTAATTGCTGCTCGGATCACCAGTGAAAACCCAGATGAGGTAACCCTTCACTTAAACGGTTTAATATTAAGAAAAGTGTCTGAGACCATGCTTTTTAAAAGCCTTGGAACTTCTGAGAGGGAAATTTATAAAAGATTCTGAGAACAGATGTTTGATGGTTGTTGCACTAACCATTTAATTTCACTTTAGTCACTCAGGAAGCATCTGTGAGACTATAGCACTGGGCCTTGGCTTGCATGGGTTTTGGGTCAGCTGTGCTTGATCCCAGAGCCTGAATCCTGAATACCAGTGTTCTTTTCCTTTGAAGTATGATGTAGTCTCTCATATTCTTCACTTTCTAACAGGGGTTTAAGCCCAGCTCGGGAACAGTTCAGGAACTTAATTTCCGAAGCAATAAGAACGTGTGGGGCTATTTCAGCGTTGCTGCCGCTGGGGGACTTCATGAGTTCGCTGACTCCCAGTTCGGTCACTGCTTTTCCTGGGGAGAGAATAGAGAAGAAGCAATTTCGTGAGTATACTAGCATTTGATTGTGGTTTGCTTAATAAAATTGGGCTAATCCTTGGTGAAGATATGACCATCCTTCATCTGCTGTGGAAAGCTTACTTGAAGAAATTTATCTTAGTTTGTACTTGGCAGATCTTGTATTTCATTCTGTAGTTCTTGGCAGATGTTTCTCTGCTTCTCGTGAGTCTTTGCAAGATGTTCTTTTTTTTTAAACACATGAAATCATTTACTATGTTTTAGTTTTTATAGTAATGGTAGTATTATTGGGGAGAGGTAGATTTTTGACCATGAATTAGGTATCAGATAATTTATATATAAAGGTCTGTATCTGTCAGAATAAAATAAAGTGCTTCTTGGGTACCGTGATTTCACTTACAACCTCACAGTGTAGCTATGAACAACTTATAGTCATTAAATTTTCTAATTTGACAGGTAAAATGTTTACGTGTATGTGTGTGTATAAATGTGTTTGTGTGTGTGTGTGTGTATACATTGGTATGCCACATGCTGCTTTGATTTTTGCATGCCTTGTGGAATCAAGCTCCCCAATATTTGCATCATCTCACATTCTTACCATTTTGTAATTCTGGTGATAATCCTTTAAAGTATGCAACCCTAGCATTTTCAAATATGCAGTATTATTAGCCACAATCACCATGATATCTTGACGTTTAAAATATTAAAATCTTGCTTGTTTTTTATGAAAAGGGGATAAAATAATTGTCAAAATTGCATATAAAAGGGTTGGAGGGATGGCTCATTGGTTAAGAGCATTGCCTGCTCTTCCGAAGGTCCTGAGTTCAATTCTCGGCAACCACATGGTGGCTCACAGCCATCTGTAATGAGGTCTGGTGCCCTCTTCTGGCCTGCAGGCATACACACACACAGAATATTGTATACATAATAAATAAATATTAAAAAATTGCTTGTAAAAGACTTCATTGTATTATAAAGTATGCAACAGTTTAAATATAAATGGTATATATATTAATATTCTGTTAATCATAAATATCAAATTATCAGCAGTTTTGTTTGACTAAAAAATGAGACTTTAGGAAATAATTTTGATGTATTTAATATATGTTTTAAAATATCTGTTTCAGATTAAAAATTAGTTCATCTGCCTCTTTCTGGTCTTCCATCCCTGCTTTCTCTTTCTCTACCCCTCTCTGTTGCCAGTTCTCTCTCTCCCAGCCTCCCTCCTTTCCTTCTTTTCTTTGTGGTACTAGAGATTGAACCCAGGACCTTATAAACTACTCATAAACTTCTATTTCTGTTTTAATTTAAGCTTTAACGATGTGTTGCCTATGCTAGAGATTTAATAGTATTCCCTTCACCTTTGAACTGTTCACAGAGTGTGGATTCCCTTAGGATTTGTTAATAGTCTTAAGGGTATTCCCTTAGTATTTTTTTTTTTTAATTTTTTTTTTTTTTTTTTATTTTCGAGACAGGGTTTCTCCGTAGCTTTTGGTTCCTGTTCTGGAACTAGGTCTTCTATACCAGGCTGGCCTCAAACTCACAGAGATCCGCCTGCCTCTGCTTCCCGAGTGCTGGGATTAAAGGCATGCGCCACCACCGCCCGGCTCCCTTAGTATTTTTCAATAGTCTCATTTGTTATTATTGTTGCTGTTAGGATTTTTTTTTTAAATTTCAAGTGTATGAGTGTTTCCCTGTATGTATGTATGTGTGTATGTTTGTATGTATGTGAACCACATGCATGGTGGTGCCTACAAAGGTCAGATTTCCTGGAACTGGAGTTACAGATTATTGTGAGTCACCATGCAGGTGCTAACAAATGAACCCTGGTCCTCTTTAAGAGGAGCTAGAGCTCATCTTTCCAGTCTGATTCTTAAGTTTTTAATAATGTTCCAAGAGTGAGGAAGTCTCACTGTTTCTGTTTCTCTCTTTTGTACTTTACACTTCTTTACATTTATTCAAGACTATATTTGAAAATTTTCAAAATTATAGCAGTGCTACCAGAAAAAAAATGTATAGAGTTGCATTTCACTGTTTTATACTGCTTTAGTAAGTAGATGGTATGCGTGTGTGTGTGTGAGAGAGAGAGAGACAGAGAGAGAGGATAAAGGAAGAGGAGAAATGTAGGGGAGGACTCCTGGAAATTTAACTTTGGTAATCAAGCTTGGTGGCAGGTTAAGCCAGCTTGCTAGCTGTAGTCCATTTTGTGTGACTGCTTTTTGTAACTGGGGCATAAGTTGAGTATTTTAGACAGTCACTTTTCCTCAGTATGTTCTCAGACTGGCCTCTGTTGGCATTTTTGTTTCAGTTTTGATTAAGCAGACCACCCTATTTATTCTGCAAGCTATGTCTGATGGCTTGCTCAGAAGTCCGACTTCTGCTCTGCTCTGTGTATTTATTTCTCTACAGAAGAAAGCAAATTAGGTCAACTTTTAGCATATTGCAATAGTCTCTGCAATATGTTTGCTTACTGCTGTGTCAAAAGTTCTTTTTTTCAGCCCAGAACTTCCTTACTTACATTCTTTGTTACAGCTAATCTGTACTATTTGCTTCGCCTTTAGATGTTTTTCTATATAATAGTCGTAGCCCACACATCCAATATCATTTCTTATAATATAAATACAAAGAAAACAGAAACATCTGTGCTGTTACTGCTATATCCCTTGAACTATAGTTCATATATTTCTTTGTATCAGCATTCAGAAAATAATTGCTGAATGGTAGATTTGCCTCTGTCGGTATCTTCAAGCTGTCTGTTTAAGTCACACTGTTTCCTGAACACAGCACCTATTTTTTTCTTGCTCTTGTTTGTTTTGTTTTATCTTCTTTTTAATCATTCATAAATTCACTATACTCAAGAGATAACATCATGTTGGTCCTGACAGTACAGTAAAGGCTAAATAGAGTCTGACACGCTATCATCCAGAGGAAGAAAGACAAGCAATTAAAATAGTGAGCAAGTATAATGACATCAGGATTATAGAAGGACATTACAGAAATGTGTAGCTGTCAGACAATTCCAGTCTGTTGCCTGTTGCTTTTTGCTTTGCTTTGCTTTGCTTTGCTTTCCTTTCCTTTGCTTTGCTTTGCTTTGCTTTGCTTTGCTTTGCTTTCCTTTCCTTTCCTTTCCTTTCCTTTCCTTTCCTTTCCTTTCCTTTCCTTTCCTTTTCTCTCTCTCTCTCTCTCTCTCTCTCTCTCTCTCTCTCTCTCTCTCTCTCTCTCTCTCTCTCTCTCTCTCTCTCTTTTTGTAGGGAAATCTTGTCAAAGTTTCCTAAGTGATTGTCTTTAAGTTTATTTTGTTGCATGGAAATGATATATAAAGTAAGGATAATATGTAAATTAAGATGTAAGGATGTGGAAAATTAGTGCCCTAGTTTTAAATAGTCAGCAGTAAATGACTAGAGTGATAAAAATCTAGAAGTGAAAGCTGAGATTGGTTCTGTCTATATTCTTTTTTTTTTTGTTTATTTTTTTTTATTTTTGGTTCTGTCTATATTCTTTGTGAGGAAATGGTTTCTATTTGCTCATGCTTTTTGGTAATATCTGTCAATACTCCTTTATGCTGACTTCTTGAAAGCTCTTCTATTTAGAGTACATGAAAATGAGCCGGCTTACAGCTACATCTTCATGTTCTTGGAACTCTCTGTCTTCCTGCTAAGCCTCCAAATGAATGGAACAATTCTTTCATATGATTGGAAAACACTAAAATATTTGTTGCTGTAATAATTTTTTTCTTTTGCTTCCCCTAGAAATATGGTGGTGGCATTGAAGGAGCTGTCTATTCGGGGTGACTTTCGAACTACAGTTGAGTACCTGATTAAACTACTGGAGACAGAAAGCTTTCAGTTGAATAGAATTGACACTGGCTGGCTGGACAGACTGATTGCAGAAAAAGTGCAGGTGTGTATTCTCCTCTTGAACACATAGCTTTGGGGATTGTTTGTCTGTTTTTGAGTTATTCTTTCATTTGTTCAGTGAAAATTTCATAGAGAGTAGAAGGAAAATTATTTTTTAAAATTTTTTGAAATTCTAAAGGTAAGCCGGGCGATGGTGGCGCACGCCTTTAATCCCAGCACTCGGGAGGCAGAGGCAGGCGGATCTCTGTGAGTTCGAGACCAGCCTGGTCTACAAGAGCTAGTTCCAGGACAGGCTCCAATGCCACAGAGAAACCCTGTCTCGAAAAACCAAAAAAAAAAAAAAAAAAAAAAAAATGAAATTCTAAAGGTAAATGTAGGGATTTTTTTTTTTGTTTTTCTTTTAAAAAAAATTTATAAATTTTATCATAAAAAAACTTGCAATTTAAAGTTACCCACAAATGATAGCTAACCAGACTCAAAGTCTATACATCTCAATGAACTTCTATGCAATTGGAATAGCCATTCGAAAGTTGTGGGATTTCACATTGGGTTTTATTCTATAACTATCGATATATTTTTTATGCATTTATTCACTACCAAAAACAAAGGAAAGAAAACAAAGGGAGATGGATAACAGAGTTGGAATTAGAATAGCAACTGGCTTTATGTTGGCTGTTATCTGAATAGCTTTACATCTGCATCAGTCCTTCCTTATTTTTTCTCAAGGTCTCGCCTGCTCTCCCAAGAACCTAATTCAGATCTCAGTATCCACATGGTGGCTCATAGCCAGCCACCTGTAATTCTAGTTCCAGGGGACCTGATGCTGTCCTCTTACCTCAAGAGGACCCAGGCACATATATGGTGCACTTAACGTATACACAGGCAAACAACATACATAAAATAAAAATAAATTAAAAACAAAAAGGCAGTTCTTTTGTAGTCTTAGCTGGCTTCAATCTCACTGTGTAGTCAAGGATGGTCTTTGACCTTCTGATTCTCCTTGCCTCTACCTCCCAGGTTCTGGGATTGCATCATTCTTGGGCCAAAAATCATAAAACATTTATTTATTTATTTATTTAAATTTTTTTATTGTTTGGTTTTTCGAGACAGGATTTCTCTGTAGCATTGGAGCCTGTCCTGGAACTAGCTCTGTAGACCAGGCTGGCCTCGAACTCACCAAGATCCGCCTGCCTCTGCCTCCTGGGTGCTGGGATTAAAAGCATGCACCACCACCACTTGGCGATTTTGACTTTATTTGACTTGCTTTGGTGTCACATGACCATGCTTTTGATCTGTCCTCTGTTCTTTTTAGGCAGAACGTCCTGATACCATGTTGGGAGTTGTATGTGGAGCTCTCCATGTGGCAGATGTGAGCCTGAGGAATAGTGTCTCTAACTTCCTTCATTCCTTAGAAAGGTAGGCTTTGCTCTTGTGTCTGTGCCAGCCAACCAGTGGTTGGGAGTACAGGACTACAGCTCAAAGACCCATTTGTTTTTCTGCAACTTCTGGCACTGTATGAGTGCTAGTTTTTATTCATGAACTGATGGCAAAGGAGAAGGGGGATGGCTGGAAGTTAGTTTATGCCACCATAGAACAGCTCACTTTTTTTTAAAGTGTGTATGTGTTATGTACATGTTCATGTGGGTATGTACATGTGTACCTCCATGTGATTGGAAAAGATTAACATTAGGTGTCTTTTTTGATTGCACTTTTATTTTTCTGGGTTTTTGTTTTGTTTATTTGGTTCCCCTGTTTTTGTTTTTAATTTTTTGAGATAAGGTCTCTCTAGGTTCCTGGCTGTACTTGAACTAGCTGTATAGACTACACTGGCTTCAAACTCAACAGAAATCCACCTTCCTCTGCCTCCTGAGTTCTGGGATTAAAAGCATGTGCCACTATGTCTGGCCTCACTTTATTTTTATTTTTTTTATTGAAAAAAATTTTTTTTCCGCTTCCTCCCCGCCTCCCATTTCCCTCCCCCTCCTCCTGCCCCTCTCCCCCTTCCCCCACTCCTCTTCTCCCTGTCCAGTCCCTGCCCTGTGGAAAGTCCAAGGTTCTCCCCACTCCATCCAGGTCTAGGAAGGTGAACATCCAAACTGTCTAGGCTCCCACAAAGCCAGAACATGAAGTAGGATCAAAACCCCGTGCCATTGTCCTTGGCCTCTCGTCAGCTCTCATTGTCCGCCATGTTCAGAGAGTCCGGTTTTATCCCATGCTTTTTCAGTCACAGTCCAGCTGGCCTTGGTGAGCTCCCAATAGATCGGCCCCACTGTCTCAGTGGGTGGGTGCACCCCTCGTGGTCCTGACTTCCTTGTTCATGTTCTCCCTCCTTCTGCTCCTCATTAGGACCTTGGGAGCTCAGTCCGGTGCTCCAGTGTGGGTCTCTGTCTCTATCTCCATCCATCGCTAGATGAAGGTTCTATGGTATATGCAAGATATTCATCAGTATAGCTATAGGCTAGGTTCATTTCAGGTTCCTTATCCTCAGGTGCCCAAGGAACTAACTGGGGACATCGCCCTGGGCACCTGGTAGCCACTCCAAGTTCAAGTCTCTTGCCAACCCTTAGGTGGCTCCCTTAACTAAGATATGAGTTTCCCTGCTCCCCTATCCAACCTTCCTTTATCCCCAATCATCCCGTTTCCCCCAGTTCCCCTCATCCTCTCCTTCACACTTTTCTCTCCCCATCTCCCCTCACCCCCATCCCACCCCACCCCTCACTTTATTTTTAGAAGTAAGAGTCTTTCAGTGGACCTGGAGCTTACTATTTCAACTAGGTTTGCTGGCCAGTGAACTCCCAGAATATGCCTATCTTCACCACTCCAGCCACCCCACTACCATCACCACAGTGCTGGAGTTACAGACACGTGTCATTGTGCTCTGCTTTTCCAAGCCACTGGGAATCTGAACTCATATCCTCATGCTTTTATGGCAGGAACATTGCTCACTGAGCCATCTCCTCAGCTCCAAGGTTAATTAATTTTTTTAAACACCGAAATCCAACTGCAGCAAACATAGTTTCCTGAGGAAAGCTCCTTAAACCATAGGGATGAAGTCCAGCATTTCTCCCTAGCATCAAACCCTAAATATTTCTTGTATTACCTGCAGCACATTTCAGGAATTAATAACTGAAGCTGATATTCGGGATGACCTCAAAGTCTTTGAAGTGGAGGGTCAGGCATGTATGAAGCTGACCTAATTTTGTACATTGATTCCAGAGACTAAGCTCTGCCCAAGTCCCTAGGGGAATGGTCCAAAGGACTAATCACATCCAAGCACTTTAACTGCAGGCACTTTATTTCCTTCTGTGTTGTTAGACTTATATTGACCCCCTTTCAAAGTATCTGAAAGGAAGAAAAGAAGCAAATTTTTTGAAAATTGAACTGAGGTTTCAAGCCCTGTGATAAATATCTCACCGTGTTATTTTCATACACTAAAACTTTCAGCAGCTTGCTTTTCCTTTCTGACTCAGATCTAAATCCCTCGGTGTGACTTTCAACTCCCTGAACACTTTGGCCCCCTCACCAGTCCACTCTTTCTCATTTCTATTCCTCAACCTACATCTCTAACCTAGTTAAATGGATTTCCTACACATGTAAAAGTTCATTAATAAATCCTTTAGTTTTCTTTTAGTTTGTTGTATTTGTTGAGATAGTTTCATTGTATGTTTATCACATTGTATGTTTATCCGTAAATAGTCCAGGCTGGCTTCTAATTCACAGTCCATTTGCGTTAGTCTCCAGAGTTCTGGCATTATAGATGTATCAACATTTTGAGCCTACTGTTCTTTAAAGGAAACAAAACAAAATTTGTGTGGCACATATGTGTGAATGCCTGCAAACCACAGAAGCTGGTGCTGGAGTTAAAAGGCAGCTGTAAACTACTCCATGTAAGATGGGAACTAAACTCAGAACTTCTGGAAGAGCAGATGTTAAGCCATCTCAGACAGGTGGTGGTTGCGCACGCCTTCAATCCCAGCACTTGGGAGGCAGAGACAGGCAGATCTCTGTGAGTTCAGGGCCAGCCTAGTCTACAAAAGCTAGTTCCAGGACAGGCTCCATAGCTACAGAGAAACTGGTCTCGGAGGGGGAAAAAAAAAAAGAACAAAAAAATTAAATCATCTCTACAGCCCCAACATTTAATTTTTAATTAATTTAAAAAACTTGAATTTTGAAATAATCTTTTGGGGAAAGCATAATGTTTGTCCAGGCTGACCTCAAACATACTATGTAGCTAGCTAGCTGTTGCTGGCCTTGAACTCATAATTCTCCTACCTGTACCTCCCAAGTGCTTTGATTACAGGCATATGCTACAACACATGGCATAATTCTCTTTAATTTTTTTTGTCTTTTGAGACAGGGTCTCTTTGTAAAGCCCTAGTTGACTTAGAACTCATTTTGGAGACCAGCCTGGAGCTCACAGGGCTCTGCCTTTTTCTGCCTCCAGAGCACTGACAGTAAAGTTGTTTGCCTCCATATCCTGCCTCATAGTTTGCCTTTTATTAGTTACTATCTGTAACCAGTATAGATATAGATAACGTACATACTCTTCACTCATATTTACTGGCTATCAGGAAATCAGCTACCCTTCTTTAGTGCTCCCCGTTTTTATTAGTTTTTCAAATTCTGACTTATTTTGTTTGTGACAACAATCATCCTACTTCAGCTTTTTTTTTTTTTTTTTTTTTTTTTGAGACAGGGTTTCTCTGTCTCTGTGTAGCCCTGGCCATCTTGTAACTGGTTCTGTAGACCTGGCTGTTTTCCATTATGCATCCTTTTGAAATATAGAATATCTATTAATTGTTCTTTAAAATGAAATTACTGGACTTAGTGGTTCATTCGCACCTACAATCTTTGCACTTAAGAAGCTAAAGTAAGCTGGGCGATGGTGGCACAAGCCTTTTGAGAGGTAGAGTCAATAGATCTCTGAGTTCAAGGCCAGTGTGGTCTATAGAGCTTGTTTCAGGATAACCAGGGCTACACAGAAAAACCCTATCTTGAAAAATTAAAACCAAACTGAACAAAACAAAATAAAAAAAGTAGGGGACTGGGCAGTGGTGGTACACACACACCTTTATTCCCAGCATTTGGGAGGTAGCCGGATACATGGTTAGAGAAATAGCTGTAGTTGGTTGGCTGAGCTCTCTCATGATAAAATCACAGCACCCAGGAAGTTAAATACAGTTGAACAGAGAGGTGGGTTATTGCATACAGCTGAACCAAGAGGCAGGGTATTACGAAAACCAGGGGAGCAGGATTTATGTGTGGAGCTGGATCAAAGGAAGATACAGGCATAGGTAATTGTGTTAAGGCACAATATCTCTAAGGAACAGTCTTTAGATTCTAAATATCAGGGCAAAGAGTGCTATGGTGGAAGTTTTTACATACACTATCAACTAGAAGAGAAGGCTTTGCAGTTTCTCTGAACCTTTTCCTGGGAAGGCTTTGCCATTTTCCTTGAGTCTGAGGCTCTGAGGTCTTGGCATGCCTGTGTCCCTGTCAGAAGCACATATTCACTCAGAACATTACTCACTTGGGCCTTCTTCCATTCCCTGTAGATAGTAAGTTTTATGTTTTGTATATAATACCACAATTAAATGTAAAAAATAAATTTCACTCTTTTTTCATAATATATATGATCAC
This sequence comes from Chionomys nivalis, assembly GCF_950005125.1. Classification (NCBI taxonomy): domain Eukaryota; kingdom Metazoa; phylum Chordata; class Mammalia; order Rodentia; family Cricetidae; genus Chionomys; species Chionomys nivalis. Next base: position 64,915,216 of record NC_080092.1, read on the forward strand.
TCTTTTATAGGCAGTCATTTAGTTTTTTTTCTCTTATTACTATTTCAGGAAGTATCACAATTAATAATCTTTGAGATTTCTTTATAACCTATTAGAACTTTATAGAAGTAAGTATGTCATATATTGTCATTCTTTCAGGGGTCAAGTCCTTCCTGCTCACACACTTCTGAACACAGTAGATGTTGAACTTATCTATGAAGGAATCAAATATGTACTTAAGGTATGCAATCCCCACCAAAGTCTACACTTTAGTTTCTATCTTCTCTTCTGTTCTTAAAGCTAGTTTTCTTAGGCTGAGAAACAGAGAAAGTTTGCTTTTGTTTACGAATTGGAATATTCCAGTCGTTATTTGTGTCAGTGTCAGGAATCAGTATTTGGCAATTCTGTGAAAATGTAGTTATTTCTCACCTTGACATACTTCCAAGAGATAATGAAGAGGCAGGGAACAGCTGGAAGAGAGAAAAACAGCTGAAGTTACCCCGGTTTGCAGGTAACAGGTATAAACAGCACTAGTGTCACCACTCTCTTCTTGACAACTTCTTAACCTTTATCTTTGAAATACTACATTGTGTCTCAGGCTGTGCTTGTCTTTCCGGCCCTTGTTTACTGCAGGTGACTCGACAGTCTCCCAACTCTTATGTGGTGATCATGAATGGCTCATGTGTAGAAGTTGACGTGCATCGGCTGAGTGATGGTGGACTGCTCTTATCTTATGATGGCAGCAGTTATACCACTTACATGAAGGAGGAAGTGGATAGGTGAGTGACTGTTTAAGGTCTAGTTGCTTGCCATTGTATTAACTTTTCCACCTACTGTTAGGATTATTCCAAGAGTACAAAAGTGTTTATAATTTTAAACATGTCTATGATTGTAAACATGTCTTAAGCTGGGTGTCGTGTTCTGTGTCTGTGGTTTCAGTTACTCAGGAGGCTGAGTTCTTTCTTCCTTGAGGGAAGGAGTTTAAGGCCAGCATATGCAACTTAATGTGATCCTGTCACTTAAAGAAAGAAAACATGTTTCCCTACCCCTCCAATGCAGTAGACATGAAAAGTAATTTATCCTTGAAACAAACTATAATAATTGATAGTTTTTGTATATTGATTAGAATTTATATAATCATATAAAAATTATTCATAGGTGCATACTGTTTTTTCCTTTAAATATACCCACAAATTATTATCTATTAAATACTATTTGCACTTTTCTTTTTTTAAATATTTATTTTATGTCATTTACATGTGCCTGAGTATAAAAATTTATCATTTATCTCCAGTCCTTTGCAAGAATAGCCAATGTTCTTATCTTCCACCGCCCCCACTTCCCAGTCTCATAGCTCAGGTCTTGTTGTGTACATAATGATCTTGAACTTCTTTATGATCTTCTTGCTTCTACCTCCTGCATGCTGAAGTTATCAATATACATCACCACATCTGATTTATGTGGTCCTCAGGACTGAACCCAGAGCTTCATTCATGCTAGGCAAGCACTGTACCAACTGTACTACATTCTCAGATCTCTGCATCTCTCTCTCTCTTTTTAGTAGTATATCACACCAGCCATATTGCTGTGAGAATTAAATGGCTTGATCTATTTGGAACGCATAAAGTATTGCTACAATATAGTAATTGTTCCACAAATATTATAGTTGAGCTTGCTATTTCATGCCTCTAACTCTAGCATTGAGGAAGCTGAAGAGGACTGAGACCAGACTCAGTTACATAGTGAAGTTCTTTCGGAGAAAGAAATAGAAAGGAGAGAGGGAGAAAAATGAAGGAGGGGTTATTAGTTATTATAGTATCATTATCTTTGTATTTTATATAAGTATTCTTTTTTAAAGTTTATGTTGTATTTCTGTATATGAATATATCATAATTTATTTCATCTAACTCTTAACTGAAGATTGTTACTAAAATCTTAAATAAGGACCAGCAAGATAGCTAGACAGATAAAGGCACTTGCTGCCAAGCTTGACACCTAAGTTTAATCTCTCACACCCACATGGCAGAAGAGAGAACCAACTCCTGCAAGTTGTCCTCTGACCTCCATAAATGCACATACCCACACATGGGACAATTGCATGTAAACTAAATAAATAGATATATAAGATACACAACTTAAAAATTATAAACAAAGATAAAGTGAATACCTTGTTTGTATGTGTGCATTGTATATGTGATAACATTTTCTTTGGGTTATTTGTTTGTTTGTTTTTTGGTTTTTCAAGACAAGGTTTCTCAGTAGCTTTGGAGCCTGTCCTGGAACTTGCTCTGTAGATCAGGCTGGCCTGAATTCACCTGTCTCTGCTTCCTGAGTGCTGGGATTAAAAGTGTGCACCACCACGTGGCTTACTTATTGTTTTTAAGACTGACATTTCTCTCATTTTGCTTTATAACCAGAGTGCTTTATTGGCTTGCCTGTTCTACTTATCTCTTAGATACCGAATCACAATTGGCAATAAAACCTGTGTGTTTGAGAAAGAAAATGATCCATCTGTAATGCGCTCACCTTCTGCTGGGAAGTTAATCCAGTATATCGTGGAAGATGGAGGCCATGTGTTTGCTGGCCAGTGCTATGCTGAGATTGAGGTCAGGGTGGGGAATAGGCTACTGGGTCATGGGAGGGAACATAGGTTGGTGGTAATAGGCTAGAATTTGAACTAACAGAAAGGAAGAACATCAGTTAATTTAGTGTAGATTGTGAACCTTAAGATTTAAAAACAAAACCTCACTATTTTCCTTTGACAGGTGAAGACACCTGAGCTTTAAAAAAATATAGTAGCAAGAGTACTAAGTGACAGTTGCTATGCTAACTGTTGACTACTACAGGATATGCTGGTAGAGTTGGGCACAAAGCAGATAAGTAATGAAGTATGATGAATTCTAAGAACAAGAGGGTCACCTAACCCTAACTGAGATAGGGTGTGAGGTAAGGAGAGGCATCCTAAAAGAAGAGACACTTGCTTAGTCTTCCTTTTGAAAAGATATATAGCTGGTGAAGATGGGCAGGAGACAATGCTTGACATTGAGGCAAGAAACAAGACAGTGCGTTGCAGTAGAATTTATTGAGCATAGATTAGAATTTGATGTGGAGTGACAGGTAAAAACTCCATAGAAGGAAATTGAGATCATGATGGAGCCTATGACTGTCCTGACGCCCACAGGGAATCATTGAAGGATTTTAAGTGGGAATATGGTATGATGGGATTTAGGCTCTAGAGTGAAGGTTTAGGTGGACCTTATTGGAGGTAAATGCTACAAAGGGACAACATCTCATAATAGATTTTTAAAAGTACTCCAGGGGATCTGACACTCTTACACAGACAATGTCCACACAAAATTAATAAATAAAAAGAAAAATGTATTCTAGGCCTGAAATGAAATGACCTAGCACAGAGACACTGCAGCAAAGATGTTAGTGATAGATTTAGTAGTTGTACTTACTGGTGACTGGTGTCCAGTAAGGAGAAAGGTGTGAAAAATGCTGGCATGATGACAAGTAAATTCACAAACAGTAGCAAAATATATTTAGTTTACAAAAGTGTTGTAATCCCAGCACTTGATATGCCAGAGGGCCAGGAGTTCAAGGTCATGATCAGCTACATAGCAAACTGATTTAGTGACATAGACAGCTTTGGGTTCAGCAAACCATGAAAACAGTCAAAAATCCAAAAGCAAAACAGGAATCATTAGTGTCTGTTTTTAATCCTCAGATAATGCTCTGAGAAATTTACCAGTTGCCTGCCTTAATACTTCACTGGAGATTTTGATAGATTCTCATTTTTGGAGGGTTAAACTAAGTGTATTCCAGCTTAGATGTTAAGGGGAAAACTGTCCTTTTAACTATTCTGTATTCATTACAGGTAATGAAGATGGTAATGACTTTAACAGCTGTAGAATCTGGGTGCATCCATTATGTCAAGCGATCTGGAGCAGCTCTTGACCCTGGCTGTGTGATAGCCAAAATGCAGCTGGACAACCCCAGTAAAGTCCAACAGGTAAGGAAGGCATTAGGATATCACTTCAAGAGCGAGTAACACAGGAGCTTGGAGGAACTTGATTTGACAACTCATCTCCTCTCCAATCTTTTCCTCCTTTCCCTCTTCACCTCCTTCCTCCCATTTTGCATGTATGTATGTCAGAGTATGTATGTGCTATTCATGTGTATGTGTGTCAGAGGAGGGCATTAGGTGACCTGCTTTCTCACTCTCCATCTCATTCCCTGGAGATGGTTTTCACTGAACCTAACCTAGGCTGGCAGCCAGCAAGCGCCAGCAGTTCTGCTTCTGTCCCCTAACAGTGCCGGTGTGGTCCAGCCCAGCTTTTTTTGAGTAGGTCCTAAGGATCTGAACTCAGGTTCTAATGCTTGTGCAGTGAGTGCTCTTACCTGTCCTTTTTTTCTTTTTTTTTTTTTGGATTTTCGAGACAGGGTTTCCCCGTAGCTTTTTGGTTCCTGTCCTGGAACTAGCTCTTGTAGACCAGGCTGGCCTCGAACTCACAGAGATCCACCTGCCTCTGCCTCCCGAGTGCTGGGATTAAAGGCGTGCGCCACCACCGCCCGGCGTGTCCTTTCTTTCTTTTCATCTTGAACTCCTCCTCTTCTTGCCTCTATCTCCCAAGTTTTAAGATTGCAAGTATGTGCCACCACAGTTAACTTCTTGTCATTTTTTTTCATAATTATTTTTTTCCTTCTGGTTTTGTCCTTTGTGCCTGTAGTACTGTGGAACTGGAGTTTGCATTAGCCAGTATAAAGCTGAGATTCTGTCATTTTCTCATAGTGTTTCATTCACTGACTTCTCTCCAAATAGGTCTATACCATGAAAGGATATCTCAGTTTTTTGTGTTTTTTTTGTTTGTTTGTTTTGTTTTTTTTTTTGTTTTTCGAGACAGGGTTTTCCTGTGGTTTTGGAGCCTGTCCTGGAATTAGCTCTTGTAGACCAGGCTGGTCTCGAACTCACAGAGATCCGCCTGCCTCTGCCTCTCAAGTGCTGGGATTAAAGGCGTGCGCCACCACCGCCCAGCGATATCTCAGTTTTGATGGTGACTGAATTGTGATAGCGTTTATGTCCAAAGCACATGGTAATGAATGATGATTTCTTGTGCTCCACAGGCTGAACTTCACACAGGTAGCCTGCCACAGATCCAGAGCACAGCTCTCAGAGGCGAGAAGCTCCATCGAGTGTTCCACTATGTCCTGGATAACCTAGTTAATGTGATGAGTGGATACTGCCTTCCAGATCCTTTCTTCAGCAGCAGGGTATGAGTTGCTTTCTCGGGAAGGGGTGTACAGATGTATTGATTCTCTAGGAGTAACTTCACATCTCAGGAGGAATTTTTAAGATTGATTCCCCCACCTTACCTCCTTTTTGGTGCTTGGGATTGAACCCAGGGCCTTAAGCATGCTATGCAAGACTGTACCACTGAGTTACATCTTGAGCTCATAAAGAATGTTTTTAGGATGAAAAGTTGTTTGACCTGCTATGTTCCCACATTTTGTTGTTGGACTTGAAGCTATTTATTTACTTATTTACTTACTTATTGGAAACAGGGTTTCTCTATGTAGCTCTGGCTGTCCTAGAACTCAAGACTGTGGAGACCACACTGACCTCAAATTCAAACTCACAGAGATCTGTCTGCCTCTGCTTCTGCCTTCCAAATGCTAGGATTAAAAGCATATACCACCATGCTTGAATTGACTTGACATTTTGAGTCCTTCTTAGTTTTGTCATTTGCTTGGGATTATTTCTTTTTGAACTATATGCTGGGGCAATGTTTGATGTTTATGCTGCAGTTTTAAAGTAAGCTCTGGGGACTGGAGAGAAGGCTCAGTGTTAACAGTACTTGTTCTTGATGAACGTGTGTTCCCAGCATTTACATGGTGGTTCAGAACCATCTGTAACTCCCAAGCACTCATGTGATGCACTTCCACGCACATAAAATAAATAAATCTAAAGTAAGCATGAACATTGAAGTAGAGTAGATTCAGTTATCTCATTTTATTTTGGGAATTGTATTGACCTTGTATCCTATTTGATTATTTTTTTCTCCTCAGGTAAAAGACTGGGTAGAACGATTGATGAAGACTCTCAGAGATCCCTCCCTGCCTCTTCTAGAGTTGCAGGATATCATGACCAGTGTTTCTGGCCGTATCCCCCTCAATGTGGAGAAGTCTATTAAGAAGGAAATGGCTCAGTATGCTAGCAACATCACATCAGTTCTCTGTCAGTTTCCCAGCCAGCAGGTATTTATGGAGTAACACTGTCATTATATTCTGTTGACTGCCACTGGAATTCATGCTCTAGGAGGCCTCTCTGTTTGGCTCCTTCCCACTGTGTGATTTTTCCACTGTAAGCATTGAATCCTTTTCAAAACTGCCTCAGGATATGAGCCCAATAAGGCAACACTATATGTACAATGTAGAATATCTTATAACTGTGAGGAAAAGTGAGCTTTGGCAGTGTATTCCTTATCACTTTGCTTTCGGGAAGAGTCCCTGATTAGAGTTGTTTTTGTAAGAGTGACATGAAGGATATTGGTAATCTGTTTGCCTGACCCTCTCCGACTACCTCAGCAGTCCTTATCCTTTGCTATAATGCAGGGTTATATAGGGAGTAAAGCTGGGGAAGTAAGGAGTGGATTTTGACCTTGGACCAACTTTTGCCCATCACAGTTTCTGGTTAATGTAGTTCTGTGATGTAATTATTAGTGTATCTGGGAAAGGGTGGAAAGAGTTAGAAATTCTTTGTTTATTTAACAAGCTTCTAAATTTCTAGTAACTTCCTACTGCCAACAACATGTCAAAGATAGGAGTTATCATGTTATATAACCAAGAAGATTTCTTTGGTAGTGGTGGTGATGTAGAGAATGTGCATTGGGTCCCTTTGACAGGAAGGGCTTCATTTTTCTTACTTCTTTTGCCTTAGATTGCCAACATCTTAGATAGTCATGCAGCTACACTGAACCGGAAATCTGAGCGGGAAGTCTTCTTCATGAACACCCAGAGCATTGTCCAGCTGGTGCAGAGGTAGTCACGTGGGTCTCCAGAGTCTCATGCCTTCTTTGCTTTCAATTGGGCATGTAAACATTTACTTCAAATCTAACTTTAAGAGAGAAGAAAGAACTTTATCTCTCAGAAAGTGCCTTGTGTCTTTTTGCTATCTTATCATTATGACCTAACTCATTTAGTATTTCTGCTGTTTTCATAATATTCTGTCAATTATTATGGCCTCTAAATCCTATTGTTTTCTTTTTATTGCTGTTTTGATGAAGATCCTAATTTTTCTTTTAATGTAGACTCCAATGTGTTTATTGTTTGCATTTTATTGATCCAGGTATTAGAACTAAAAAGCTATCCAGAGCATTTTCAACTTTAAGATACTTAAATTTTTCAAAAGTTCCTTAGCCATTTGAAGCTAGATGATGACTCAGCAGTAGAAGCTAATTCCACAGTGTCATTAAATAAAGATACAAAGTCTGGGGAATGAAGAGTAGGGGTGCTTTTTATTTTCCTTTTCTGCTTTTCCTTTATAAAAGGTTTATGCACTGAAGTTACTTTTCAGCTTAGAATTTAAGTTAGTGTGTTTGGGTGATTGAATTTTCAACCTGAAAATACAAGCTACAAGCCTGTCCAATATTCAGAGGGAAAGTCTAGAAAGTAATTTTGCCCATTGAGCTTATTTAATAGTATTGGCCTATCCTGCTTCATAGGTACCGAAGTGGCATCCGTGGCCACATGAAGGCTGTGGTGATGGATCTGCTCCGACAGTACCTGCGTGTAGAGACACAGTTTCAGAATGGTAAGCTTCGTCCTAAGGACTCTCTAAGGAAGTCTGTAGCTCTGATTACTTTGTAAGAGCTAAGCCAGTTCACCCTGATACTAACACTTTCTTCCCATTAGCAAACTTTCTTTCTCACTTAACTTCCCTGAAAAACTAAAACCTCTATACCTCACCAGTATGAAAAAGAACACTAACATAACATAGCTTGGTGAAACTGGAACTCCAGTGTGCTTCTGAGGAAGGGTTGAAATGTTCTTGTAGAGATTATTATTCCCTGTTGACATCTTCTTGACCTTGTGTAGTGAGAGTTGGTTGAGTCATGATCAGCCTGAAATTGAAATTCCCTGTCTGAAGAGCTTGCCTCTCAGCAACTAATCCAAGGGTTGAACCACAGGCATATGGGGAAGGGCTTAAAATCTTCACTACTTTTTAGTGTGTCATTTGGTTCGAATTTATCCCTGACTTTCTCTGAAGAGCTTCACTAAATGATGGATAGTCTTTAAGAGCGAAATAAATACCTTGGTCAAGATTTTAAAGCTACATACTGTTGTTTATGGCATGCTGCCACAAGATGGCAGTGTAACACCAAGTTCTCTCTTCCCATGCTCTGCTCACTTTTGCAGCATTTAAGAGATGTCTCTACCCTTTATGACCAGTTAAATCCCCCAAGCAGATATTAGCAAGTTAAATAACGTTGGCTTTATTCCAATTAAAGCAAGGTTGATCAATTCAGGGGCAGTCAATTTATCATGTACTAGTATAGTAAGAAAGAATAAAAGATATTAGGGATAAAAATATTGGACAAAGATCAGTATGGAATGAAATGATATTTTTGCTAGTTGGCGTGTTCCCACGTCTACTCCTATGCTGGGGATAAATCAATAAGTTACATCTTTACTCCTGAAATGGAATATTTAAACTTGTTAAGATGACCCACAAACATTTCTCATGATTAAGTCATACATAATGGCAGCTTGTTAGAAATTCTACTTTTAAGATGAAAGCATCACTGTGTCCATTCAGCATCATGCTGGGTGTCCTTGCTATTGCAGTAAGATAAGAAAAGGATTTAGGAAATCTTAGAGCATGAAGACTTTCCCTTCAAATCCCAGAGCTTGGGAGATGGTGATAGAAGAGTTTCAGGAGTCCAAGGCCACCCTTGGCTACATGAGACCTTGTCTCAAAAAATAAAAAGGTTTGAGAACTCATGGTAATTAAGATTGGCCACCAAGAAATTCAGAGCCTATTTGGAAGGCTCAAAGAACCCCCAAGTTTATTACTAAATTATTTAAAACCAAACAAAAATTTCTAAGTATGAAAGTCAAACCTGCAAGGCTTAGTGGTGAGCATCTTTATTTGGGAGAAAGAGGCAGGATCTCAAGCAAACAAACAAATCAAACATAAAATTCAGTTGCAACCGGGCATAGTGTCATTGGCCTTTAATCCCAGTACTCAAGAGGCAGAGGTATGAGGATCTCTGTGAGTTTGAGGCCAGCTTGGTTTACAAAGCAAGTTCCAGGACAGCTCTGTCTTGAAAAACTAAAAGAGTAAAAAAAGTTCGGTTGTAGCTGGGGTGTAACTCCAGACTAGAGCACTTGGCTATCATGCATGAGGTCCTGGGTTCAGTCCTCAACACTTTGGAAAATATTTCTTTTTAATTATTTCCTTACTTTTGAGACAGGGTCTTATTTTTCTCATTCTGTGGCCGTGGCCTGCCTCCCACTTGCTTTGTAGATCAGGCTTGCCTTGAATTCATAGAGATTCCCCCCTGCCTCCCAAATGCCATTTGAGATTCAGGTATGTGCCATCAGGTACAGCCTGAAAAGACCTCTTTATAGCAATTGTTTAGAAAAGCAGTTTTGAAAAATATACTATTTAAAATTGCAGTTAGAACCCATAAAATATAAAGGTACAAATACAATTAAAAGCATGCACTTCTCTTCTGTTGGGAATTCTAATGAGTGAACAGTAGTGAAGAATAGCTAGGTAAATATCAAGAACAGACACTGTTACAAAGGTATGTGTTATCGCTAAATTCACTTTGTCAACCTGTTAGCATTCTAATAAGCACCCCTCTACGTATCTTTGTGAGACTTATCAAGCTAATTCTAAGATTTACACAGAATTCTGGCAATAGCCAAGATATTTCCAAAGGAGCTGTAGCTGTAATTCCAGCACTCAGAAGACAGGCAGAAGGATTGGTTTATATTCAAGACTAACCTGGTCTCCACCAGCAAGTGCTAGGGCTACCCAGTGATACTCTGTTTGAAACAACAAGATGAATTCTAAAGCGATTGAAAATAAAAAAATACTTGTTGCATGAGATACCAAGATTTGCATATAAAACCATCTTAATTAAACAGCTGTGACATCTATGAAAGGACAGAGTTATAGATAAAAGAAACATAATTACCCAGAAGTAGTCCATATGCATGTGATTCATTTCTTGATAGAGCAGGCATTGTGATCAAGAGGAAAAGGAGGAAACATAGTTAAACAATACCAAGATGATGAGTGAGGCATCCACACTTCATTCCATACACGCAGGACCAATTTCAAGTAAATTAAAGATTTAAACATCTATCAAATAGGCAAAATTATGAAATTTTAGGATATCCTTTTGACATCAAGATAAAGAAGAGGTTATCATACTACTGACAGGAAGTGCATACTGTAACGGAAACAACTGATTCATTCTGTCTGCTTAGGAACTTCTCTTCATCCCATGTACTGTTAAAAAATCGAGAACATAGGCTGCAAAGTGAGAGGAGCTATTTATAAAATTTACACCTATGATAGGATTAGTACTAGTATGTAAAATGCAATCGAACATAAAAATGGGCAAGAGAGAGAAAAAGATATTTCACAGAAGAGGAAGCACAAATAATCCATAAACATCAAGAAAATGCTCACTCCCATTACCAATTATAGAAATAGGAACCCAAATCACAGATTTTACAATCACATTATACTGAACTTGGGAATGGCAGTGCAAATGGCATGATTGCTTCAGAAAACAGCATGTCCATCTCTAGTAAGTCTTTCATAAAGTTGTTTTTGTTTTTGCTCTTTAGTGCAGTAATCTTACTCTAAGATATAAGGACCATTTTTGTGTTACTACTATTCATAATAGCAAAAAAAAAAAAAAAAAGGAAACCCTCTAAATATTTACAAATAGAATGACCTTTTGATTTCTAGGATATTCCTACAGTGGGATATTGTGTAGCACTGAAATAGATGGTTCCTAGGAACACATATAAACAAGTGAATCAGTACATAGTGTGCTTCTGTTTATCAGGTTCAAAACCAGGAAGAAAGAAGTTAGATATATTGTTGACAAATGTAAAGAAAGCAAAAAATATTAACATAAAATTCAGCTCAGTAATTGTTTTTGAAGAACATATAGTAGATAGGGGTATTAAGAGGCATTAAATGTATTTTTAAATTTAGTAACTTTGAAGGTAAGTATTTTGGTTCATTCTTCTAGCATGTGGGAATCTGAGGCAAAAAGATTGCCAAATTTAAGGCCAGCATTATACCGTATACTGAGAACTAGGGAGGGGTCTAGGAGATTATAACTGGAGAGATGGTTCATCAGTAAGAGGACTCACTGCACAGCTGCCAAGACTTCCACACATCTTCCGTCCTTGCTGAGCTCCTGTGTACATGTGGAATACACATAAAATAACATGCAGAAAATAACATGTATATACATAAAATGACAGTAATACTCTTTTGTTTTTTTAAGATGTGTGTGTGTATATCTATATATATATTTAAAGAAAAAACAATTCAGAGTCAGAAAGTGATGACTCACATTCCTTATCCCAACACTTAGGAGGCAGAGGCAGGCAGGTCTCTGAGTTTGTGGCCAGCCTGGTCTATAGAGCAAGTTTCAAGACAGCCAGGACTACACAGAGAAGTCTGTCTTCAAAACAAAAAGAAAAAACAACAACAAAAAATTGAAATAGCACATAGGCATTTATTCATTTGAAATAGTACAATGTTATTGATTCATTTCAACTTTTAGTTTATATTTTATGTATTTAAGGGTTTTGTTTTGTGTTTTAAAAGAAGAATTCAATGTAGACAGTCTGCTCAGCAGCCCTATGGCCGCCCTCCTCTGGCCTCTAGTGACACATTGAATGCATGTAGTGTACAAGCACTTACAGTCAGAACACCCATACACATAAAATAATTTTTAGAAGAGGTTTATTTTTATTTTGTGTGTTTCGGGATTTTGGTTCAATGTATGTCTGTGCATCATATCCTGTTCCCCCTGGAACTGGAGCTACACATGTTTGCGACCCAGTATGTTGGTGCTGGGACTCAAATCCAAGCCTTCTGGAAGAGCAGCCAGTGTGCTCCTATATTCTTTTTTTTTTTTTGGATTAAATTTTATTGATTCTTTTGGGATTTGTGGATTTCATATCATGCATCTCAATCCCATTCATCTTCCTGTCCCCCCTTTGTATCCACCCTTCTTCCCCTGCAACTTCTCTCCTAAAATAAAATTTAAAAGAGAGAGAGAAAAAAAAATCTCATCGTGGAGACTGTAGTGTGACACAGTGTGTTACACATTATACTCTTTAGTCTGTACAACTTTACTTGCAGGTGTTCATTGAAGTGAGTCCTTGGTCTGTGTCCAGACCTCTGGCTTCTGCACTCACTGGGACTCGTCTTCCTCCTCCTCCTCCTCCTCCTCCTCTTCTTTTTTTTTTTTTGTACTCATTTTTAATTATATATGAGTGAGGGAGGTTGTACACATAAGTAGTGCCCTGTGGGAGCCACAAGAGGGTATTAGATTACCTGGAACTGGAATTATGGATCATTGTTAGCCATCAGATGTGAGTCCTGGGAACTGAACCGGGGTCTTCTGCAAGAGCAATAAGTACTTTTAACCACTGAACCATCTTCCCACATCCTCTTTTGTCCATCACAACAAAGTTTTTTTTTTTGAGTGACTACTTGTTATTATTTGCTCCTGTGTCTCCTCACCTCAGTTGAATATATTCTTTTTATTTCCCTTGCTCCTAATAATGACTGTTGCCCAGAGTATTTCTTTTGTCACTACAAAGCTGTGTTTCAGTAGAGGGAGTACAGGACAACCACTTTATTTAAGGTCGTGCTGGAGATCAGACATGGTAGACAAGTGCTCTACCATTCAGCTACATCTTTAGCTGAAGGGCAACTAATTTTAAAACATTCCCCATTTTATCAAAATTGGATCTTTTATTTGATTGGCTGCTTTTTAGCTAGTATAGTCTAGTGTTTTTCAACTATACTAGTTTCATTTTGAAATATACTATTTATGTTAATTTCTGATATTTAAAACAGATAAGTTAGGAAATGTTATTCTAGGAAAACACAGTGACACATTTTAAACATCACTGCTTTCATTTGTAGTTAAACACAGAATCTGAATGGTGTGATAATCCTTTCATATTGTGATTTCATAAAATTCTTGCCCACAAATATATAGACCCTAATTTTCCTTTCTTGGTAATTTAATTTAGAGCCATGTATCACTTATGCTCCTTCATAGATACATACGTAGATATGTCAGAGATTTGTTTATGTTGCAGAACTCAACTTTCCTGCCCAGCATTACCCTGCCTCTGGTGTCTTACAGAAGGCCAGCAAAGCATGCAGAACTATACTTCCTATAGCCTTTGGTGCATGTGAGGCTCCACATCATGTACACTGTGGTTTGGATGTAGAAATTTAGAAATCTGGACATTGCTTTTCCTTGTCTTACAATGGAAATATTGATCCCCAATATATTGCAGTTTTTTTTTTTTTTTTGTTTTTTGTTTTTGTTTTTTTGAGACAGGGTTTCTCTGTGGTTTTGGAGCCTGTCCTGGAACTAGCTCTTGTAGACCAGGCTGGTCTCGAACTCCCAGAGATCCGCCTGCCTCTGCCTCCCGAGTGCTGGGATTAAAGGCGTGCGCCACCACTGCCCGGCTATATTGCAGTTTTATTTCTTGAGCTAAAACAGTTCTTTTTTTTTTTTTTTTTTTTTTTTTTTGGTTTTTCGAGACAGGGTTTCTCTGTAGCTTTGGAGCCTGTTCTGGAACTAGTTCTTGTAGACCAGGCTGGCCTCGAACTCCCAGAGATCCGCCTGCCTCTGCCTCCCAAGTGCTGGGATTACAGGCGTGCGCCACCACCGCCCGGCTCGCTAAAACAGTTCTTAGTAGTTGGCGTGAAGCATTCTCAATGAGTTAGATGTGTCAAGCTGGAGTAGACCAAAAAGATGACAGGATTAATAATTTCAATGTTTATTTTGTTAATATATATTTATGTTTGCCTACATGTATTCATGTTCCTACGTGTGAGTGTATGTACCTGTATAGGTATAAAAGACAACTGTTGGTCAGAAATGCCATTCATTTCTTTTGATACAAGGTCTCTGTTTGGCCTAAGGCTCACTAATTAGATTAAACTGGTTGTTCAACAAGTCCCAGAGATTTTTCTGTGTCTGCCTCTAACTCTGGGGTTATAAACATGTGACACAATGTTGGACATTTTTATATGGGTCTTACGATCATACTCAGGAGCTGGTGCTTGTGAGGCAAGCACTGTACCTGCTGAGCATCTTCCCAGCCCTTGACATTTATTTTGAAGCATGAAACTTTCTCTTTTAAGGAAATTATTCCAAGAGAACATATAAGATCATGAAGAGAAAAAAGTAGAATTGGAGTCATACTCTTCCCACCTTTATTTTAGAGGCATATCCCTGTCCCTTCTATTTTCTAAGTAAAATCAAGACTCAAAGAGGTCAAGTAATTGACATAGTGAATTGATAATAGAGCTAGACCTTGGTTCCAGGTTTTGGGATCCCATGGATTCTCATGACTTCTGGTCTAGTGCTTCTTTTATGGCCCACATGCTGGTTCTGTCTAATTCCATGAAAAAAAATCCTTAAGGTGTTTCTTCTCACTGCTTATCAAGTATGTGACAGGCATTAAGAAACAGCCAATAGCATGTAAGGCTGAGGCTTCATGGATACATGGTGAGGACCATTTTCTTTACCACTTGCAGGCCACTACGACAAATGTGTGTTTGCCCTTCGAGAAGAGAACAAAAGTGACATGAACACTGTACTGAACTACATCTTCTCCCACGCTCAGGTCACCAAAAAGAATCTTCTGGTCACAATGCTTATTGTGAGTATCAGGTTTGTTGTTTTTGCTGTTTCCAGAACTTGTAAGGTTGGTTGATGCTATGCAAAATGGTGTGTGTGTGTGTGTGTGTGTCTGTCTGTCTGTCACAGAACAAAAGCTGCTGTCTTATAATTATGGTAAGTAGAGCCTGGGCTGCGGATAAGTAGTTGCTGTATTTAAAGCAGTGCCCGACAGTTAGGAAGGGATTGTTTTGCAGAGGCTGTGTACAGAAACTTAGCTGTCTTTGCCCCACTTGTAAATGCCTGGCCCTTTCTGTTAGCTTGACGACAGCTTTCTTATGCAGTTTCCTCTAAGCAGTGTGCTGCTGCACATTAACTCTTGTGTACATCCAGCAGTGCAAGCACTGGTTCTCGTGTCAGAAAAGTAATAAAATATGAGAAATTTAGTACTTTCCCTCCCCCTCCAAGAAAGCAATTAAATGTATACAGCATCTTCTTTGGCCTTTTCTTCTTTGATTTACATGAAAATCTATGCTCAGGGTATTATATTGCAGTGAATCAGTTCTTTTGTCCCTGTTTCTGACTAATACAAAAATTAGTAGAAAATGGGAGGGGGAATAAAACTGGCAACTGAGTTGAAATCAGATACATTTGCCTCTGCTAGAAGTTTGCAGAGCTGAGGGTTTTCATGTTGGTTTCAAGTTCTCCACTCCCAGTTCTTCCTGGCTGAGCTAGCATGCAGTGTTTGAGAACAATAGGGCTGCTTTTAGAGGACAGGACCTGCTGCTGCACTTTTGCCTTGCCAGGGACTGAAGTGCAGTTCACTCCCTGAACTCCCTTTCCCAGTGTTTTGTGGAATGAACATTCCTTATACTTTTAATTCCATCATTTCTTCATGGAAGGGAAAACCCCTTATAAATCTTCATTGCCGTTTTTTATGTAATCCCTCAGAATGAAAGGAAACAGTTTTCCTTGTGTCTCTGGTTGACAGCATTGCCACTCACTCAGCCATCTGCCATGCTGGTTGGCTGTATCAGATGTAGCATTTTTTAGGTAGCTGCTTTAAAAAACATGTCATAGGGAGAGTTCATTACCTTTTGCTATCCTAGAATGGCTTTTTGAAGAAACCAGGCCTTTGAGATGGGCGGAAATGTTGGCACAAAGAACTGTTTTAACTTTCCCATGAGATAGTTTTCTGCAAAGAATTTATAATTTATAGCAACTTACTGTTTATTTTCCCTTAGAAATACTACTTTCTTTTTCAAATTTTAATGTAAGGCCGGGCGGTGGTGGCGCACGCCTTTAATCCCAGCACTCGGGAGGCAGAGGCAGGCGGATCTCTGTGAGTTCGAGACCAGCCTGGTCTACAGAGCTGGTTCCAGGACAGGCTCCAAAACCACAGAGAAACCCTGTCTCGAAAAACCAAAAAAAAAAAAAAAAAAAAAAAAAAATTAATGTAAGGATTACACTTGGAGAAAGTCAAGACTTTCTGACAGAAAAGGGTAATGATTAGAAAGTCGAAGGATCCGTCAGTGTGGACCAAAATGGGGCCAAAATTTGCCTTTAGAGGAAGCTAATTATGGCAAATTTTTCATCTTATTATGATTACCTTTTTAAGAACTTAACAGTTTTCTGCACTAAAAATAGACCAAAGCCCAGAATCCTTGGAGCAGCAGAAGAGTAATGATCGTCCAGGACTGTCGCTGGGTTTCTTAAATTCTAATTTGTAAGATATAGGGGCTCGGCTCGCTCCTTTTGCGGAGTGATTGTAAGTAACGCTTGCCTTAAGAATCTCATTATTGGAACACGGAGCCATATTTCCTCTGAGAATTCTGGAGTAGCTTTGAGCCGGGGCTGTTCATTTCTCAAGTAATCACGCTGGTGTGATGGAGAGAGAAAATGGCAGCTGTTCGGAGCTCAGGCCTTCAATTTTCTTCAGAGTCCAGTCACTCAAGTGTGTAATTACACGGGGGTGCTGCAGAGGCGTTGGGCTCTGTCAAGAGAACCAGTTTGAGGCTTTGCTTGCTGCCTTTGCCAGTCAGGACAGCCAGAAGCCAATGGGACCCTGACTTGCTGCTGTTTTTCCCCCACCTTGTCATCCTGATTATTTCTTACCTGCATGGATAGTGCCCAACTTCCCTCATAGCAGGCTGAGCTCTGGCAGCTGGATTTACCCGTTTCTCTATTTTAACATCTTTACTTCTTTTTTTCTTCTAAAAGCAAGACTTAGTAAGCATAATAGTATCTATAGTCTTGCATATCACTAACTTCTTTTCAAATATTTTCACCTTATTGTAAAAATTTTGATATCAAATTAATTGTTATGATTGAGCACAGAGCCAGCTATCAGTAACTTATAGATAAGGGAAAGTCTCAGATGGTGCCCCTTTCCAACCTATTTTTGTATTTCTGAATGTTAGGCATATTTTCCTTTTTGACAGTGTCCTCCCCCACATCTGCAGTAATGGTAGTAGCTTGTAAGACGCATTTAGTTGTTTGGATTCCTTTTTGTCTAGATCTTACTGTCTTTTACAGATGTCACTGGGACATGGTAGCATTTCAATTCCCCCAGCTTGTGTTCTCTTCTGGTCACCTTTCTTTGCTTACTTTGGTCTCCTGATTGATGTTTATGTGCCCGGCATTCCAATCTCTGCTTTCTAGAAGTAAGAATGTTGATGTGTACTTTGCTGAGCCAGATGATGACTTCTGGGCCTTTGAACCTAAAGGAGGGAATCAAGAAAATCAAATTGCACCAATGGAGGGGTGCTGTGTTCCTTTGCAGTTGTTAACATATGTTGCATAGTGTAACTTGCCCCAAGGACTGCTAAGCAAATTTCTATTGAGTAGACTTCTCCAGTGCTTTTGTTCATAAGAACTTGCTTTCATGAAACATGCTGTGTGTAGAAACCTCTGATTTGATTCACACAGAGCATGTAAAATGCAGACCAGTTTCTTTCCTTCTTTCTTTTATCATAACTACATGTAATTTATCCAGTGTGTAGGTAAAAAGCAAAATCTTTCTCAGAAATCTCATATTTAATTAATGTTCAGTTTTATTTCTCTTTCCCCATAAAATACCTGATCAAAAAGCAACTTAGGGTAAAAGGAGTTTATTTTAGCTTTCAAGGCCAGGTTAAATTTTATTATTGTGGAGAAGTCAAGGCAGGAACTTAAATAGGTAGTCACATCACATCTACAGTCAAGAGCAGAGAGAAAGAAATACATGCATGCTCACTTGCTTGCCTGTGCTCAGCTTGATTTCCCCACTTTTGCACAGTTCAGAGTACCCTGTCTAGGGAATTATGCTACCCATCATGGGCTTGGTCTTACCACATTAATTAAGACAACTTCCCACAGATATGCCCATAGGCAAACCCACATTGAGAAACTCTTCCCAGGTGCTTCTAGATTTTGTCAAGTTGACACTTAAAGCTAACAAATCACACTGAATAAAAGCAACTGATTGATAAATTTATAACATCTTTCTCAGGAGGAAACCTTACTCAGCTAAATGGTAAGTAGTTAAGGTTTTGAGGGTATTATATCTAAGGCCTTATTCCTTCTGTTTTGAATTGCCTCTTTTGGGGCACCTAATATGTACGATGCTAAAATTATATTTAATTCTGTTGGGCTTCTTCTATTTACTAGTTGTGTAAATTTGGCCACGGATTGCTACTTTAAGCATATTGCTTTATTTCTGAAACTCTAAAATATTTCTTAGCAAACATCTAAGAGGAGAATAAAAGCTAGAAATAACTGTGTTGTAATGTCCTGACCAGAGGTGGTCAATAGTTTCAGCAAATGACTTAAAGTTAGCCGATAGATTGATTATTTATTTATTTATTTATTTTGATTTTCGAGACAGGGTTTCTCCGTAGCTTTTGGAGCCTGTCCTGGAACTAGCTCTTGTAGCCCAGGCTGATCTCGAACTCACAGAGATCCGCCTGCCCAATAGATTATTTAAATGAACATTTTTGTTGTTGGTTTTAGGGAGTTTTTGGTGTGCTGTTTTGTTTTGGAAACACATCTGTCAACATGGTTGCCCTCTGATGGCATTGTTAATGAAACTTAACAGAATGGATCAGCAATCTTGGTCTGTCCGGTTGTCCAAAGGAAGCTTAGACAGAGTGTGTCTAGGGCTGTTAGTACCCTGCTGAATGTTGGCACTTAGCATGAGTGATTCTGAAGAACACTGATTGTTCCTTCAGGCTCTTAACACTGTGTCTGGATCAAGGCCAAAAGAATGTTGAAGAGTTACTCCACACATTATTTATTATTGCTAATCTTTTTCCATTTTCAACGACAGTGGAGAAAATAATACTTGAGGATTGAAGAGGCTCAGTTGTTAAGAGCATTTGCTACTCTTGTACAGGACCAAGTTCAGTTTCCAGTACTCACTTGTCAACTCACAACATCTATAATTACAAATATTTGAATGGAAAACTTCTAAGTTAAGAAAAACTAATGCAGGGCTGGAGAGATGGCTCAGTGGTTAAGAGCATTGCCTGCTCTTCCAAAGGTCATGAGTTCAATTCCCAGCAACCACATGGTGGCTCACAACCATCTGTAATGAGGTTTGGTGCTCTCTTCTGGTCTGCAGACACACACACAGACAGAATATTGTATACATAATAAATAAATATATATATATATATATATATATATATATATAAAGAAAAACTAATGCAAATGGAGTTCCCTCCAAAATATATTTGATTTTGGCCTCTGAGAAGCTCTGGTTTTTATGCTGTGTCATGGGGAACCCATAGAATAGGATCTGTAGTTAAGCAAGAGGATAACTTAATTTTTCCTCAACCTAAGTTACTTTCAAAGGGCTTGTTCCCTATCCAAAAAATGGCTGCAGTTTGGAGAAGTGAATGGCTTTATTTCATTGATTTTTGCAGCTGTTGGCCCTTAGCCTAGTTATTTGCAATGTTTGCAAATTATTTGACCTAGAATGCGTGCATGTTTTAAGAAGTTTTAGGGGACTATTCTCATGATTGAAGTAAATAACTCAGACAGCAGTATGTTTATACATTATAGGGGTGCTAGGAAAGGAGGGGTTAGGATAGAGGAACTTATCTTGGTCTCTCTACCTGCTCTTACTATGTTTTTGCTTTTTATCTTCTTATGGTCTTGTCTTGCTGATGTACATATCTGCTAAGGTTCTGTTTTGCTTATTGCTTGTCCGCAAAAGATGAGATTGAGTTTTAGTTTCCCTTTTTTGCTTATGCCTAGGATGGGTGGGAAATAAACCACTGGGTGTTGATTGTATAGTGAGAATCTAGGGTTAGACATCATTTTCTCACATAATTTGAGCCAGAAGGTCAATTGGGGAGAAAGTTTGAGATGCCTTCTTCCTAGCATAATGGTATTGAATATTCCAAAAGTATTTTTTGCCTTGTGACCTGGAAAGTATTGCTGGTTTTGGTAAACGTGTTTTGGGAAATGCATGTCTCTCTCAGAGGCCAAATGTCCTATGTCTTTTTAAAAAAACGATATTTTAGATTTATTTTTATTGGCTATGACTATTTTTGTCTACAAGCATGCCTGGCATTCTCTTAGTCCAGAAGAGGGTGTCAGATCCCTAGGAATTACTTGGAGTTAAAAATGGTTTAGAGCCACTATGTGGGTCCTAGAAATCAAACCTGGCCCCTGGTGCACTTGCAAGAGCAGCAAGTGCTCTTAGGTGTGGAGCCATGCTCCAGTCCCATGCTCTCACTTGTACTTCTGTGATAAAGGTCTATACAGGGATAAACAATATCCCTATATGAGGGAAGGTAAGTATGGTACAGAAATTCCTCCAGCAATGGCTGATGATCAAGAGGAGAAGGAAGGAGAACAGTGCTTAAGATGCAGCTCAGCAGTAGAGGTGTTTCCCTGTTTTAGGTTCTGTCCACCAGAGTTGTTTTATAATATAAGTTTATGTGTTCCTTTCCACATAAACACTTAGGATCAGTTGTGTGGACGGGACCCTACACTTACAGATGAACTGCTAAATATCCTCACAGACCTAACTCAACTCAGCAAGACCACCAATGCTAAAGTGGCGCTGCGGGCTCGTCAGGTAAGAAAATTTGCTAGTTATCTTGAAAGAGTGATATTTCTCATCATTTGTACAGTTTTGGGCACAATGCACTTTCACAACAATAATGCAATGTTTTCATCTGATAAAGTATTTTTTAAAGACAAAGTATATGGTTATTGTTGGGTTTCTCACTTTATAAAATACTGGTATTGTTCTCTATCTTCTCTGCCAGCCCTCACTGTAGTAACAAACCAGGGTCAGGTGTAGGAAAGGAAACTGAGGGAAGGAAATGAACTCAGTATTTTTTACTTCCCAAAGGAAGCTTAGAGACAGATGAAAAGTTGTAAGTATATAGAAAATAATCAAGTGTGGAAAGCAGAAAGATAATGTCATGAATCTTCAGCACTAGCAATCAGAACAACCCCAGAGAAGTCCAGTTAGCTTCACCCTGTAGTCCTCATTTCCATTCCAAAAGGTTTCTGCAGGGAAGCTGAGAGTTCGCACTCCCTTTGTGTTTTCATTGCATGGGCATTGACAAGGACACAGCATTTGAAGCTGCTCAGTGACCTTCTGCTTTCTCTACAATTGTATCCATGTCACTGAACTCCTCAAAGTTATTGAACCTCTCAGTGACCTGCTGAGGATAT
This sequence comes from Chionomys nivalis, assembly GCF_950005125.1. Lineage (NCBI taxonomy): Eukaryota > Metazoa > Chordata > Mammalia > Rodentia > Cricetidae > Chionomys > Chionomys nivalis. The sequence continues at coordinate 64,936,788 of NC_080092.1, forward strand.
TCAGGTCCTACTGACTCCCTGTTTGTTTGTGACACTGCTTTTACGTTCTGCCCCTCACATGTGTCAGTGTTAGCTCCTGATGCCTTCTTTTTGGCGCTGAGTACCTGGGGCTGTCAAAGCAGCTTTTCTTTTCTTTCTACTACAAAGTTGCAAAAGGCTAGCTATACTGCATCCACCTTCCCCACAGTTGCTCCTTGCCAGACCTGATTCCCAATTAACAGCTAGTCATGCAGTCCCCAAGACTAGCAGCTTTGCAAAGGTCAATCACATGCACTAATGGAACTTGATTGAAGTTGTTTGCTCTCCCTCCCCTACCTCTATGGGATATTGTCCACAACACAAATCATGGTGAGAAGCAACTGAGATCCAGTATTTGGTGGCATTGACATTATACTACAGGACCTAGACGTTGTTTTATTTGTTCTCTGTTTTATCTTTGATGTCTGCATTTATAGATTTATATTTATTGCTTTTGTATCAGGCGACCTAATATGAGCCTAGAATAATCATTCCCTCAGGAACTTATACCTCTTGTTTTGCCTTCACTCTAGGTTCTTATTGCTTCCCATTTGCCATCATATGAGCTCCGCCATAACCAAGTAGAGTCTATCTTCTTATCAGCCATTGACATGTATGGACACCAGTTTTGCATTGAGAATCTGCAGGTATTTATAATAGCCCCGCCTACCATGTCACATTCCTATTCCTTTTATTTCCATAAGCATATTTCAGTTAAAGATTTAATAAATTAATTTGACTTCTGTGTAATGAAATTTTATTCCTTGAATTTTAAAAATGATTTATGTTTGTTTTTTTATAAAAATATTGCATGATTATAACTCAGCTTTAAAAATCAAATGGGCCTTTTTTGATAGAAGTGTCCTATTGAAGTTTCTATCTTTTGAAAGCATTCTACACCAGAATTAATTGGCAATGGTATTTGATTTCTGATGCTTGAATTAGATGCATACATAGATGACTGTTCCTCTTCTGGAGACAAAACTATTTAAATATCATCTAATTTTAATTTTATTTTAATGCTTACATTACATTTTATAAAGAGCCAATTTTATAAAAATATTGGATAATTTTGCTACAAATGAAGGACTTCAACTTTTTTTTTTTTTTTTTTTTGGTTTTTCGAGACAGGGTTTCTCTGTGGTTTTGGAGCCTGTCCTGGAACTAGCTCTTGTAGACCAGGATGGTCTCGAACTCACAGAGATCCGCCTGCCTCTGCCTCCCAAGTGCTGGGATTAAAGGCGTGCAACTATTTTTTAAATAACATCATTTTCTCAGGGGTGCCTTTGTGTTCTCCTCCTTGGAAACCAGGGTACCATTGTTAATTGGCCAAAGGAATCTTCATACTTCCTGTAGGCTTTCCTCCTAGGGAATCTAAGAGAAGCGGAAAGAGGTAGATTTTTATTCTGTGATTCATAGTGTAAATCTGGGGTTTCTATTAGCCTTCAAACCTGGAATTTCTGATAGTGGAGTATTTGAGAAAGTACAAATAGAGGTCTGAAATGATAATGTTCATAAGCACTTATATTGGCATATTATTGATACATTTTGATAAATATTCTAAGAATTTTGTATGTCTTAACCCATATAATCCTTAAGGCAAACCTGTGGGACAAAGTATTATTATTTTCTCCAAAACCATTATGTTCATATATGGCATTCACCAGTAGAATTTTTAGGTCTCATTGAGTATTTCGATATCCTTTGCCTTTCAGAAACTCATCCTTTCCGAAACATCTATTTTCGATGTCCTACCAAACTTTTTTTACCACAGCAACCAGGTGGTGAGGATGGCAGCTCTGGAGGTGAGTATTCTGGTTTGTGGTACAATCCTCTCCATGGGTTTGCTGGAGTTTTCTGTCTAATCGATGTCATGCCCCTTCTTTTTTCTTGGTCTTTTCTTCTGGAACACTAAATGCTTACTTGGCTACTTTACCTGCCGTTTTATCTGCATTAATCACCAGCTCCTAGGTCTAATAACAGGGAAATAACTGCCAAATTTTTAAATAGTCTGTTTTCCAGATATTTGAATTTTCCTATTTCATAATAAATTAAGACTCACAGCATAAATCCACCTATTATACTTTACTATTTTGTGATTTGAGCCAAATGTTAGTTATATAATGTCTAATGAACTGTGGTTTAGGTGCATTACTTTTCCATCTAATCCTATAGTTTTATAACATTAAAAAAAAGCGAGACTTTGAGGTGAGCTGACTTGCCCAGAAAATACAGATTTATTTGAACTTGGGACAGTCTGACTCCAAAGACTGTTCTGTTGCACCACAGCATACCACCTCATTAAACACAAAAATTGCAAACCCTGAATGCTTCCTTAACATAGCCAAGTAGATATATTTTGAAAATGAGAGGGAGAAGTTTTTTCAGTGATTTCATGTAATAGAACATCACATAGTCTGTTGTTAGCTTTCTTGAGTTATTTTTTATTTGTACTCTGTGGGTAAAGTGTAAAGTATCCTACTCAGTAAATATCAAATATTTGAAATATCTTGGTGTTTTTCCAGGCTTTCATGTCATTTAATGAAATGCCTCCTAATATGCCTCACCTGCTGATAGAACCTCATGTAGCATGTTATGTACATGGCAAATTGAATACGAAGTCTGGGAGTGTGAACTGCTGGTCTTTGCTGAGATATACTCTTGCTGTTTATTTAACTATTGGATAGAGTTAGTGGGTTTGAGATATTACATGTCACATTATGCCTCACTGCTTTTTCATGTAGTTGAGGATGGAAATCCTTCAGAACTGATTTGGGGCAGTAACTGATTTGGGATTGGAGGAGGTGGTGGTGGTACAAGATAGATAAAAAAAGTAGCCTGGAATAAGCACTGCTTGATTTCTCTTCTGTTACGCTAATGAATTAGTAGTTATGATTTTGTATGCTCTCTTGCTAAAGGGGAAACCTCCACTATGTAGGTTAGTGTGAAAGGGTTATCATATACCTAGCAGCCTCATTTTATTTCACTGTATTACAGTCATGGGTGAAGCACTGAAACTCCAGCTTTAACAATTAAGGTGTTATGTTCAGGGCCTTGGGCCTCTCAGGGCAAACTGCCATCTCTTTTCAAGACATTTCCTTGTTCCAGCCATCCTCTTCATTTCTGTTTCTGAAGTATATTTACTAGGGATTATTTTTTAACCAGGTATATGTTCGAAGGGCTTATATTGCCTATGAACTTAACAGCGTACAACACCGCCAGCTTAAGGACAACACCTGCGTGGTGGAATTTCAGTTCATGCTGCCCACATCTCATCCAAACAGGTGAGCTTGAGCTGGTACATACACCTGAACTAGCCAGTGGCCTAAGACATAGTCAAGGGGAGTGCTAAATGACAATTCCTTGATATTTGCAACAAGAAATATAAATAAACAAATGGACAGATTTGAATTGAGAGAGAAGAGCTTCTTGATGCCTGTGTCTTCTGGGAAGAAGCAGCGTGTTTCTAGGTGGTTAGGGTTATTCTGTTCATTCTTGTTTGTATATGTAATTAAAGACCACCCTCTCACCTCCCTCCATTTTTTCTTTCTTCCCTTCTTTTGATTCCTTCTTTCCTTTCTCACATGAACATTTGACTTGCCAGACCACCCCCAACACATACTCTAATTTAAGACATCACTTGAAACAGACAAGAATGCTGTGTACAAGTTCTGCTTTGTCATGTGCTAACTAGGGTTAATCTATCTGAGCCAGTCTCCTTCTGCCTTAACACTAACACCCGAATTTAACAGTGGTAAACCAGTCAGGCTTTTCTTTTTCTTTTCTTTTTTTGTATTCACACCTGAAAGCCAAACTTCTTAAATATAGATCAGTTGCTTAATTGGCCATCTAGTTCCATTATTTTTCTCTTCCCACATCCTTTAAAATGTACATATGTAAATTTGGTTTTGCTTTGGGTTTAAAATGAAATTATTTATATACTCATTTAAAAATATTCTGTGACAGTGAAATTCTAAGATTTTCAAGATACACATGTTCATTTCCTCCTGTATTTTTATTCTTTTTAGTAACACCACAGGAAATATAAATACCACAACCAATCATACTCTGCTTCTCTCCATTTCTTCTTTATTGCCTTTGGTTCTTCGCATGGTATTACAAACCACTATGTCTTTGGGGATCCTTAGTTATAGACATCAGAAATGGTTTTGTTCTGAATTGCCACTTCACCCAAAGCAATAGAGCCTTTCTGGAGACAAAGAAGTCTGTGCTGAGACTTTTGGCCACTGGATGCCACTGTTGATCCAGCAGAGGTCGACTGATAACAGAGGCATCTTCAGGAAAAGTATGTCTCTTCTTTGTCTCAGAAGATCCTTTCACTTTTCCACCTCAAAAAATATCTTGTGGCTGGCAGAGAAAAGCATATATCCTTGATTTAGCAAGCATCTCAGTGCGTTTTTGCCTCCATGGATTTCAGAATCTCATTTTCTAGGAATGAATGGTTGTCCTTCATCGAGCAGCAAAGTACTTGTGGCACATATGGGCTTGGCACTAGGTCTTTCTTTTCCAGCATTCCTTGAATAATTGTAGAGAACTACATGCTATACTTATTCTCTGTAATTCTCAAGACAACCTCCCTTTCTTCCTGCTTTCTCCTGCCTCTTTCTTGTGGGCAGTGATTTGTAGTCAGCCTGCAGGGCTCATTCTGATATCTTCCTTCCACATTGCTCCCCTTGTCTTTGTGAATTGCTCTCACCCTATCTTTTTTCTTTTTACATTTGTGTGTGTGTGTGTGTTGTCTGTGTATATACATGTGAAGATATCTTGCAGGAGTTGTCTCTCTGGCGCTCTCTTTTAAATTTTGAGGCTATTTGTCTAGTTTGATGAAAAAAAAAAGATGACTAGAAATTGAAAGTAATGCTTAGCTGTTTTGTTTAGAAGCCTTATTCACCTTTATACATGAAGGAAGTAAGTCTTGGTTAGTGCTGATACGGCTTCAAAATGTTTTTGTCTCTCCCAACAGACATAATGTATATACTCCCATGAATAAAGGCCAGGTTTGAAAAGAAATATAATCTATAGGTTCTAAAGTTTCCATTGATTATGTGTGTAATTGTAAAGTTGCTGGAATGTTATTATTAGTAGAAATAGTGTTTATATGGATGTGCAAGTGAAGACAAATGCAAAATAAAGTTAAATAATCTTTGTGAAAATTTTAAATATCTACTGAAGAGATGCTTAGTCAGTAAAACACTTATCACACAAAGATGAGGACCTAAGTTTAGATCCCCAGCACCCATGTGAAAGCCAGGTACAAGGAATACATTTGTAACCCCATACAGGAGAGGGAGAGACAGGCAAGAATGTGTGTATGTTCACATCTGAGCATGCATTTGCACACACACACACACACAAATCTATAAATGTGTAAATTAATTTAAGTTCTAAAGCATTTTTTTATATAAGTTTATGATCTGATGATTACATTTGACCCCAGAATAATATATTCAGTTTCAGAAAATAGCTTATTCAGAAAGTTATAGATTTGCTATTTGATTTTATATTTGATAAGATTTTATATTTGCTTACAAATATATTTGGAATTATAACCTTATTCTGATTCCAATTGATGGATTACAATTCAATTTTGAATCTCCCCATCAAATTTGACCAGATACTATCAAGCAAGCACGTGGCCTTTCATGGAACATCCCTAGGCCTCCCATATTTCTGATCAATGGACTGCAAAGGTGGTGCTGGTGGTCTCTACAGTTTCCTCAGTTTAATCATTTTGCAGAACCTAAGCACCATAGTTTTATCTGCACCTCTGTCAAAGCTCTTATGTCATTCAGGCTGCCCCCTCAATTCACAGCCCCTCTACCTCAGTTTCCTGAGTGCTAGGTGTATGGTTGTACCTCATTGTGCTTTGCCCTAGTTTTATTATAAAGACTAAAGATCAGGACTAGGCAAATGAAACCTATGGAGGAAGTCTGGGAGAACTTCAAATCCAGTGTCATTGTTCTTCCTCTGTAGAATCAAGGCACACCACCTTTTCCTTCTCAGCACATCCGTGTATTCACCAGTCAGGAAACTCCCAACAATCTTGTGTTGGGTTCTTATCAGGATTTTATTTCATAGGCATGATGGCACAAATCATAAGCCATGTGAATGTACTCAATCTTTCCTCCCAGAGGTCAGGCTAGGACAAAGCACTAACCCTTTGACCACATAGTTGGTATTTCTAGTGACTGACCAGTTTCTGTCTGGAGTCATGTCACCTCTTAGCATAAGCTTAGATGAGATGCATGGGAGGCATAAATAGCAAAATATGTTCCCATTGCTTGGGAAACTCAAAGGATTTAGAGTCTTTCTGCTGACAACTGAGAAAATGGCTGAAGACTCACAATAAACCTGTTCCCCCTTTTTAAAATTCTTAGCTAATTTTTATAACTCCACTATTTTTCTTTCATTGTGTTCTACGGATTATCAAAATTATTTAAACAGTATCTTAAAAAAAAACCACACATATTGGTATCCTGGTATCCTATCCCTGATTTATTTTGGATTAGAGTCCTTTTAGTGACTGTTTGTAAAGTTACTCTAATAGTTCAACACAGTGTAGTAGAATCTAATGTAAGCCACATATGTAATTTTAAATTTCCCACTTGCTACTTTTGAAAGTATAAAAAGAAATAATTGTAATACCATGTCATTAAAATCAATAAAATGAAATATCTTTTTAATATCTAATAAAAATATTAATGTAATATTTGTTTTCTTTTTTAATTTAATTTTTTTTTAATATTTGTTTTCTCATTCATATTTGGTCCTTGAAATTCAGTTAATTTTACATATATAACATACTTCAATATAGACTAGCTACTTGTCTATCACTCCCTGACCATACATAGGTAGTTACTGCCATACTGTTCAGCTCAAATCTAGGCCAAAATTTAATTAGGACAATTATATTGAGTCCTTTTATTTTATATTCGTGGTCTTGTTCTTAGGAGAGAAGGGGTAAAACACATCTTAGGTTGCTATTCTTAGTAGTTATAGGAAGTACCACACCAGATACAGAATTATAACACTTTACACATACTTCAATAATTGCTCTGTTAAAATAGAGAATGTGGAATCACATACCAATGCAAAGCAGATTAAACCTTTTCTCCCACTGGAGTTAACAAATAAAAAATTTGGGGGGAAGAAAATACTTTTTTGAGTGGCAGGTATCTTTTTGAGACAAGGCTTTAAAATACAGCCAAGGCTGGTCTCAAACTTAATATGTATCTAAGAATGACTTTGAATTCTAGATCCTCCTGTCTTCACTTCCTAAATGGAAGGATTACAGACATGCTGGCTTCAAAACAACATCCTATTTTTTTTTTGTTTGTTTGTTTTTTTGTTTTTTTTTTTTTTTTTTGTTTTTCGAGACAGGGTTTCTCTGTGGCTTTGGAGCCTGTCCTGGAACTAACTCTTGTAGACCAGGCTGGTCTCGAACTCACAGAGATCCGCCTGCCTCTGCCTCCCGAGTGCTGGGATTAAAGGCGTGCGCCACCATCGCCCGGCTAACAACATCCTATTTAACCAGTTACTTTTGCATTTCCTAGTCCTTGACTAAAATTGTTCAGCATGGTGTTAGGAATGTCTTTGTAAGCTGTCATAGCTATAAAAACTGCTAGAATTCCCACTATTGATTTGACCCCCATACATTGGAATAGAACATGGTTCTTTGTCTATACCCTGAGAGCAGCAGTGGGTTTTGTTGTTTGTTCAGGAAAATGCTTCAGATACCTTTTGTATCGAAGGCCTATGTTTTATTAGATTTATATTTGTTATACTTGCTTAGATTGTTGAAACATAGGCAAAAGCACATTTGCAAATGAGTAGGGCGGCTCTAAACAAGGGAAGGCTCCTTTTTAGTACACTTGGTTAATTAATTTATAAAGTTTTCACAAGGCTTTTCTTCAGTACTCTATTTTTATGTAGATGTTTTGCCTGAATATATGTCTGCATCATGTCCCATGTCCATGCCTGGTGTCCTCAGAGGCCAGGAGAGGGCACTGGGTCTCCAGAAACTGGAGTTATAAATGGTTGTGAGGCACCCATGTGGTTGCCGGGGAATTAAGCTGCGTTTCTCTGGAACAGCCTCTGAGCCATCTCTGGTTCCCTCAATGATTTTCTTTGTTTTAAATAGGATGCTAGTTCTTTGCTAATCCCTGTGATTTCCTCCCTCACCCTTACTAGGCAACCTTTATTTAGTGTGTTATTTTCTTCTTGAACTTACAATTGCCCGGTTTTCTCTGGGGACTGTAGGTAGTTTCAGCTTACTTGGCTTCCTTTGTGTTGCTCATCAGAGCACCCTGTTTATTCAGACGTCCCTGGTCTAGAGTTACCTTTTTCTTCTTATTCCCTTCGCTTGACTAGTAGCTAAAGGGTAATTAGGGACCTGTGACACGTCTATTTTCATATATTTCCTTTTAAAAAAGAAAATCTTAGAATTTAGATCTTAGCCGGGCGATGGTGGTGCACGCCTTTAATCCCAGCACTCGGGAGGCAGAGGCAGGCGGATCTCTGGGAGTTCGAGACCAGCCTGGTCTACAGAGCTAGTTCCAGGACAGGCTCCAAAGCCACAGAGAAACCCTGTCTCGAAAAACCAAAAAAAAAAAAAAAAAAAAAAAAAGAATTTAGATTTTATTTGCTATTATGTATAATTTTCATTTTCCAAGAATCAGTTTTAAACTGTGAATTGTAGCCAGTTAACAGTTATCCTTGAGGAGATGTATGTAAGATTCCTCAATTATTTTCTTATGTAAGTATAGTTGGGACAGCTTCTCTACTTCAGGAAACTAATTCTTAGTTTTCAGAGTCCATGAGCCCAGCTCTTTGAGTTCAACTAGTTTTTGACTTGGATTGATCCTAGAGCTCAGGCTTTATCATTTGCCATTTTTCTCATTAAGGCTTAAGGTCTGTTGTATTTGTATTCCCTCCACCTCACCCCAGTCCCGTCCCCACCCCTTTCCACTTCTGAAACAATAGTATCATTCACTAGTGCTAAAAATGCCAAAACCTTGTTATAATGAACCATTATCCTAATGCCTTTATTTTTTGAAGGTTTGTTAGATTATTTGATATTAGGGATTTCACCTGACCTTGAACATATTAAATGTCTCAGAATAATGTTGAAACAAGTTTTTCAGTTATTCTGTGTAGTAAAAATTCTAAAATATATTTACATTATACAAATCTATTTAAAGCACATTATGATGTAAGTTCTGTGACTGCATTTGGCTCTATATTGTTGACAGTCTGGGAGTACAAAACTTAAAACTCAAAATAAATTTTGTATGTAACACACAGTAGTTAGACAGTTTTTAAAACTTATTTCATGATTCACTTAAGTATGAAAGATGATGCTAGTGATGAAGGTGTATATATACTTGCTGTATATTTACATGCATATTTCATAATGGGTAAGGACCTTTAGTGTTTCTACCTATTTCTTAGATAAAAATCCGTGCTTTAGTTAAGTTGGGTTGCATTGCACCTCCTGTGGTGTTTGTTCCCTGTAAATCTGGCCTTCTGTGTTTGAGCGCTTTAGCTCAAGTACTTTGCTTTTCTCATGCCTTACATTCAGAAGAGGTTGGCTGTGTTCTTCCCTGATAACACGTTTTGGTTTTGTTCATAGCTGGGTTTAGTGGTTTGGCACCTTAGGTTTTTAGTTGTTGGTCAGTGGTCTTTAGACCTTCTTTTTATTTGTGAAGAAAGTTAGAAATGAGAAATCTTTCATGTGACTGACTAATTAGCAGCCTGCCTTCATTCTTGAGAATGTTGATAATCTTTGACATCCAGAGATTAGAACCCTCTTGGATAGTGCTGAGACACTCAAGTCATCCAACTTGTAGCATTTTTAGCAATGGGAACACTTAATTGTAGTTAGCAGGGTAGAATGAGCTATAAATAAATATAATCCTACAATGCTTGCTTTCTTCATTCAGGGTAGTCTGTTGATAAGATGCAAGCATCCGGCAGAAGAGAAGATTCTCAGCAGGCTTAAGTGCTTACCAAAGTGCTTTCCTGTGTCCATGGCTCAGCTTCTAACCTCTGCTGTATTATTTTGGCACTCGGGACTTGTAAGATTGGAGAGTCGAGTTTAAAATTCTCAATATAATTTTAGTGTAGCCCAAGGTCTTCTTGTCAGGGAAGACTAGCTGGTTCTAGGGGGAAGGAAAAGCAGAATCCAGGGCATCTGTAAATCCCTGTAGTTTTGTGCTGTGGATTGGTAGCTAATTATACAGCAGGCAGCAGTAATGTATTGTAACCTGTTGGCATTCCTGTTTCAGGAAGAGCACAATCTTCCGTCAGAGCAAAGAAGGGGCTTTGAAGAGGCTGCAAATGAATGAGGCAATGATCATTTTATTGTAAACCGAAGCGTTTGCTATGGAATCAGGGCATCTGAACTGTGAGGAGATTGGGGAGGGACACCAAGGGAAATTTGTTGTTCAGACATATTTTACAGTTCTTGATTTGGATTCTTCTGCTGAAATACAGTCACATGAGGAGACCACCACTGGTCACAGCCAGTTAAATTGCTCTTTCTCCTGTGGTACTATTGTTACTGGCTGCTAGTAGGTTACTCAGCCGACCTCTTCTGTTTCTGCTTTGTTGCTTAATTTCAAAAGATTTGCCCTGTACTAACTCTCAGCCACAGCTTGATATAACCACTGCTGATTTGCATGCATCCCTATCATTTTTATAGGGTTCTTTTTTCTTTTTCTTTCAGTTAGAAGGCAAAATAACCAGGAACATTTTTATATGATATTAGATCTATGTAGGGGCTATCTAAAATCAAGCAAAATGAAATTCGGCTGTAAGGAGTTATATAAGGCTCAAAGAACTTGAAACGGTCAGAGAAGTCAGTGTTTGTTATATTAAAGAAGACTCAGCTAGAACTCTAACTTTGCATTCATACAGGCTCTGTAGCCATTCTAGGCTGGTGGTTCAATAAAATGAGAAGTAACTTAATGTCAAGAATTTCAGGACTCAGAAAACTTCTTGTCCTTTAAAGTCTATATTGATGTTGATCAAATTCTTAACTGATCTGATAGCAGCTCCGGCACAAATAATCTTTAATGATATGACTAAGCATTGGCCTGTTAAAAGACAGTTTGTCTTTTCCTCTCATTCGACTTTTTTATGACCCCTAAATTCTTACTCTACCAATGAGGATGATTGATTTGATTTGGAACTGTTCTTTTAATTAAATGACAATATTGGGAGGTTTTGCCCCCCCCTCTTTTGCCCCACTGTGTAATAAGTATTTCCTATGAGAAAGGAACAGGGGCTCCCTATGAGAACTTGAAAATTTCTGGTGGAGACTAGCTTTTGGTTGATGTGCTTTTAAATTTAGACCTTGTTCTTCTGAAAACTCAGCCTTTATCTGTGAAGATGCCCTGAGGGGACTAGGGTAGCTACAGAAGTAATGAGTCCATTTTATTAGTTTAAGAATTTGGTTAACAGTTGACTTGTTCTGGTATGAAACTCTGCAAACCTAGATGAATGGAGTCAGAGATTGCTTTGGTTATAGGTTTCTTCTCTCTGAACTGGGTTCCTAGTAAGAAAACCACTGTGCTAGAGGCTTCATTGTTTAGACTAAAACAAAAGAGTTAAAGCACTTCTGTATTTTTTTTTACCATCTGTACTAAATTTTCTGTTTAGCTACCCCCAGCTTTGCTGTAGAATCTGTGTATTTCCTGTATTCATGAGGTTCCATTTTCCTAAGTGAGAGCTCCTGGAATCCAGACAGTAAAGAGTTTTGCACTTCAAGTAACTCTTGTTGTCTTATGAGCTCGCCCTGACACAGGTTTAATACAAAGAGCATCACTGCTCACAAATCACACAAGGTGTATAGTTTGTGTGCAGTGATATGTCACAGCCTTTTATTTATATGGCCAGTTCAGTCTACCTTGCTCCTTTCATTGCCTTGGAAAGTGCATCATTTTCCTTCTCTAATCCTCCTTCCCACACATCAGCAGTACTATCCAGTATGTTCTGCCCATTAAGACTTCTGTGTGCCAGAAAATCCTAATAATGATTCTGTGCTGTTAAAAGAATGTAAGAGGGTTAAGAAAGCAACCAGTCAACCCTCCTTACAGTGCCCCTAAAATGTGGCCGATATTCCTTTGCTACTTTAACTTTGAAAGTAAGAGTTTTTGTTTGATTCATTTTTCTGTTTGCAAACATCTGACATCAAAATTCTGAGAAATACTTTCAAATACCAAAGAGAATTCAAGATTCTTGCCTTATTTCCTCTTTGTGTAATTCAGTCTGTTTGCTTGCTTGCTTGTTTTATTTCAAGACAGGCTTTCTCTGTGTGTCCCTGGCTTATCCTGTAACTCACTCTGTAGACCAGGCTGCTTGCACTCAGAGATCCGCCTACCTCTGCTTCCCTAATTCTGGGATTAAAGGTGTGTACCACCACCACCTGCCTCAATCTTTCTTTCATTAATTTGGCACATCCTTTATAAGGAAGTTAAAACTAGTCAAACTTAGGTACAGTTTTATTTATGAAAGGCCTAGAGTTTTCAAACTAATAACAATTAAAAATAGTTATCCTAAACTCATTTAATTAAAGAGTATTAATTGTAGCAAGTTTTATCACACTAGTAGTATAACTTAGGTTCCTCAGAATTTTCAGTACTCATAAACTCCTTTTCCCTAAGAAACCTGGTGCCTTTCAGAAAGGAAGAGGTGGCTGAATTTCAGGGTGTCTGCATCAATAGATTAATTTCCTTAGAGGAGATTGTAGATCCATTACATATTCCAGAAAAGCAATAAGGCAGTAGGATCTATGGAACCATCATCTTATTGTGCCTTTATAATAGGAGCAAGGAATAATTTAGAAATTTTGTCAGGAATCATATTTCATGTTTTAATGTACGGTATAATATAGCTTGACTATTTACCAATCCATGTTTTACCTCTACTCAACATTATTTTTTTTGTAATGAGAGTTATTTAGAGAAAAAAAAATCTGGGACTGGAGAGATGGCTTAGTGCTTTAAGATCACTGCCTGTTCTTCCAGGGGTCCTGAGTTCAATTCCCAGCAACCAGATGGTAGCTCATAGCCATCTGTAATGAGATCTGGTGCCCTCTTCTGGCCTTCAGAAATACGTGCAAGAAAGAACACTATACATAATAAATAAATCTTTTTTTAAAAAAAATCCATGGTAAATACATCTGGACCCTTTCCTCAACAGCTGCTGTGGTGAGGTAGGTCAGGAGGATGCCTCTTTGGAGGCACCATGGGGATTGAAGGGTAATGAGCACTTAATTACATTTGCTGATACCAGAGCTGCTAAACTGGAGCTCCTGGTGACTGGTCTGTATCTACTCTGACAATTCTTTTATTATGGCTTTCACTAACCTATCAGTAACTAACTGTGGTTGTTTAATTACAGAGGGAACATCCCCACGCTAAACAGGTACCGTATATTTAGTTTCTTTTCCAACTAAAAGCACCCTCCCCCAGTAATGTAAAATAGTGAAACAAGGTAAAAAACGATACTATAGTCAACAATCTAATGTGTTATCTTCTGCTAGGGAATCCTCAGCTTCCCCTTGGGCATACTGAGTTGCTCTTTCTGTTTGGAAAACATGTCTTCAGCTGTTCCAAAAGTACTTGAAAAGTGTCAGTGTGGCAAAGACCACTTTGAGCTCTGCGTGAGAGGAAGTGTGTCAGCTGATGTTCAGCATTGCTGGCAACATCTTGCTGAGTTCTCATTAGAGCTGGCGCTTTCAGAGGAGAAACCTTTAAGGTTACTCTTCTTAGCCTGGCAAATTGTTCATAGTATTTTCAATTTTTAGTTTCTCTAATTTGCTTCTCTTTTTAGAGGAATAAAAGTCCAGAAATAGCTGATCTCATGTTTCATCAGTTTGTTAACTGTTTTTCTAAAGTATTATGATTTAAAAGTCATTTTATTTTATATTTGTAAGAGTATCATTGGAAAAATATATTAAGTCTTGTTACACTGAGCCGTGAGAGAAGTTTCCAAGTCTGTATATGCAACTGATACTTTAATATGTGTTTTGCATTTCTCTGCTTCCTCAGCCAAGCAAGGTCACATGCAAGTTTGAGAGGATAGCAATTCTGACTGGACTAAATCCACAAAATGCTAAAGCATTGACAAGTTGATGGCAAATTCTTTGTAGATGCTACATGTGAAAATGTTTATAATCTTACATTTTTTCTCTCCCTTTAAAATACTATGTAACTAAAACAAATTATAGCCTTATAGCTCTATTTAAATGTGTGTGTGTGGGGGAGTATGCTTTTCTAAGCCCTTGGTCTTCCCTTAGAGTGTAAACTTGGTTCAGTTCTGCCAACCTTAGCTGTTCGGGCCCATGAGCACAGTGGTAGAGGGAAACTGAATCATGTATATATTTCCCATGGGGTTCCATCAAGTGAAAAAGATGTTTAACCCTATGTTTGCCACAAACCCAGCCTGTTAGCTTATTTAGAGGGGGTTCTGTTTAAATGTTTTCTGGAACCCTTTGTCTCTTTCCTGTCTAGTGATAGACAAATAGAAAAGGTGCCTCACAAACTTGCTCCTTTGATAAGTGTACTTGGTGATCCTAGAAATCAGGATAATAGCATTTCTGAGTTAATACAGCTCAGAATCCCAGTTTCTAGTGAGCACCATATATAAGACTTGCTTGATGTGTGCTTCATTTGTTTGTTTCACTCATGGTATCAATGGTTTCCTCTTTCAGTCTGCCTTCTCTTTCCCAATACTGTTGAAAAATGAAGTTCCTTTCCTATTGCCATCGCTTACCAAAAGAATAAAAACCATGAGTGTGAGTCTCTTTAGTCTGTGTGAGCAACGTTCCCATCCTACAAAGCACCTCATTGCCTTTTATAAATAAGATTTTTCAGAGGGCCCAGACCTCAAGCTCACATTCATTGTTCTCTCTTCCTCCTGCAACATTGCAGGTGGTGTTCTTCAGGGAGATTTTTAAATAGTTTTCCAAAGTGCAGGTGTCATCATCTCACTCTGAACTTATTTCAGATCGATGTGCCAGTAATGTGTCTTACGAATCCTGGTGGCATCCTTTAGCTTGGTCCTTTCTAACAGGCTGTCCCGATTGGTCAATCATTAATACCTTATTATATTATTTATAAGTACATTCTGCTGAGATGCATCAAAGAATATTCATATTCATTATGGATTTAGATTGGACAAATCAATTCAGCTCTCTTTAAGCATCTCCATTTAGCAACTGCTTGTCATGCTTACACATACTTTGAGACCAATGCTCTGCTTTTGTATCTTGCTAAAAGTTAATAAGGCCTTCAGTAGAGATATTTTTGCTCTAGTACAAAAGTGTTTAAATTTAAAAAGGAACTTTTGCAATATGGGCTTAAACTCTTTCAGAAAGGGGAGAACTCTAATCAGTAAATCTCTCAGTCTACCAATAGAAAGGATAAATACCTCAATAAAGTTCCTTTAGAGGATTTCGGTTCCATAAATAACTTGCTAGAATTATTTACTAAACTACTTCATTCTTCTTAATTAGAATTACTATTTGATATTTATAAAACTGTTTCTGGGAATGTTTAACCTATTACAATTTCTAAGGAAAAAACGTCTTAAATATTGAATAATGGTAACTCACTTGGCTTGTCTACTTTTTTTTTTTTTTTTTTTTTTTTTTAAGGAGAAAAGGAGATGGGGAAGATGCAGGATGGTTTTTAACCCCTATGTACTGCTTGTTCACCCAATATATCAAACCGTTGTGTTAAAAATTACCATAACATCCCTAGTAGTCCTTAGATGTCTATCTGAAGAACTTTTGGAGTGACAAAAATATAGTGCTAAAAAATTCAAACAAAGCACGAATCTTGCTACAGCCTTATCTGTAGTGGGGAAAAAAACCAAAACCAAAAATGAACAATAGCAACAAAAACCATATCTGCTCTGTAACCTGACCCTACATGAAAGTTTTCTCCACACTCCTTTTCCCTTGTTAATCTCCCAATCCTTGCTCCTTGTCTAATGAACTTGATTTACTGTTTAGAATGTCCTTTGCCTCCAACCTCAACCACTATGGCATGACTCATGTAGCTAGTGTCAGCGATGTTCTGCTGGACAACTCGTTCACTCCACCTTGTCAGCGAATGGGCGGAATGGTCTCTTTCCGGACCTTTGAGGATTTTGTCAGGTAAGGCATCAGGACTGTGTCTGTACAAGGGAAGCCATGGACTTCTAGTTTTGGGGAATATCACCTTACTGAAAAATAAAGCTTCCCCTGAAGAATCATGAGCCAGCCAAAGAGATACAGCCTTCATTGTATATACCCTCAGAGAGATAGATATCTTCTGATTTCTACTCCTTGTTGAGACTCTTAGCTTCTCCTTGCAGTATAAAGCCTGGACAGGAAAAAAAGAAAAAAGAAACAATCATCTTTTCCTCAGGAACTAACAGAAGAAGCTGTCTGCTCTGTGATGAGTGAAATGTCAGGAGAAATTAAACACAGCACTAGAGTGAGCCCCACTAGAGACGATACATCTTTTGATTAAATGCATTCAGCATCTATCTCTTGATGTATACTGATGCATTACCCTAGGGGGAGGGGTAATTACATTGGCCTGTCGCTGCTCCAGTCCCAGGCTCCTTCTGTTACTTTAAGAGCGATGATGACAGCACTGCACGTATCTTACATATGAAAACAAAACAAAATCAAAAAAGCTTTATATCATTTTTTTTAAAAGAAAAAATATATAGGTTTATTAAAGTTTAAACAATCCATCCTCCTAATTTCTGCCACTTGGTGATATTTTGCATGTCATTTCTAGCTTTTGGTATTTCTATTCTGCTGGCTGTTGAGCACACTATAGGATAGATTATTCTTTTAGACTGATTTACCATGGCAACATTAGTTTCCTGCCACTTGAGTTTTTATTGTGGATGTTTCTCTGGTGATGTTTTAGGATCTTTGATGAAATAATGGGCTGCTTCTGTGACTCCCCACCCCAAAGTCCCACGTTCCCAGAGTCTGGTCATACATCACTCTATGATGAGGACAAGGTATGGTACTCCCTTTGGAAGACTACTTTTCTCTCTCAGACATAGTACTTATTTTTTTGTTTTGTTATTTTGGTTTTTAAAGACAGTTTCTCTGTGTAGTCCTGCTGTCCTGGCTCTCACTCTGTAGACCAGGCTGGCCTCGAGCTTACAGAGATCCACTTGCCTCTGCCTCCCAAGTGCTGGGATTAAAGACGTGCACCACCACAACCAGCTCCAGACATGGACTTGTACTATACTATATCTTTCTGACTTTGGAATGGTACTTTTATAGTGTGCTATATTACTTGATTTTGTATGTCTCTTCAAAATACTTTAAAAAATAATAAATGGAGCCAGGTGGTGGTGGTGCATGCCACCAATTACACAGAGAAACCCTGTCTTGAAATATTAAAAAAAAATAAATGGATATAAACTCTAAAGGTGGAATTTGACATTTTGTTTTTAAAGGTGTCCTTTTATTAAATCCTTTCTTCTGATTTCTCAGTAAATGAATGTTCTGTTCTTTCCCTACCTTGTTTGCCCATGTTTTGATAAATCCATCATTTGATAACATGTGAGGAAGTATAGTAAATGGGACTATGTTACACAGCTTTCTTTCCCTCCTGCAAATTGTTTAACTCCCATTTTGCTGGAGACACTGTGACTTTCAAGTTTGTTTCAAGAATTGAAGCTACCTTAAACTGCTGCTCTTGATGTTTTTTGTGCTTTATTTAGCTCTGCTATGACAGTTGGGCAGTAGTTTGAGTGTGCTTTTTACTACTGAGTAGCAAACCAGAATATCCTCTTGTTACTCTTCTACTGGGTACTGTGACTTATTCCAGTTTTTGTAGCAGCCAGCTTCATAATCTTCTTTGGTTTGTATTCTTGGTTTACAGGTCCCCAGGGACGAACCAATACACATTCTGAATGTGGCTATCAAGACTGATGGTGATATTGAAGATGACAAGCTTGCAGCTATGTTCAGAGAGTTCACCCAGCAAAATGTGAGTCTTTGACTAGGTTAAAGGTGTTGGTGGCTTTTTCTTGTGAGGTTGGTGTTTTTTTTTTTTTTTTTTTTTTTTTTTTTTTTTGAGATAGGATTTCCCTGTATAACTGCCCTAGCTGTCCTGGAACTTGCTTTGTACAGCAGGCTGACTTTGAACTCACAGAGACCCACCTGCCTCTGCCTTCTGAGTGCTGGAATTAACCATGCCTGGCTTACTTGGAAGGTTTTTCATTGATTGTTTTTTATCATGACTCTCAAGACTATGGCTAGTTTTGCCTACTGGAAGAAAATTCCAAAGTAATTTAATTATCTATAATGAATATCTTTTTTATGATCAGACCTCAGATACTTATGTTTTTTTTTAAAGTATGTTTTCTAATCTCTCCTAGAGTTTTAGTTTTGAATATTCATTGTTCAATCTTGAATTCACTGCTGAATATTTCCATTTTGTGGCAAGCTCCATATGTACCCAACTCCATGCAGGTTCTTTCTATGCTGTCTTCTGCTCCCCCCCCATTAAAATATTTGCAATACTTCCAGCTAACTTTTCAGGTTTTTGATATTGTTGTTGTTGTCACTTGAGTGTATATCACATTGTTATTAAACTCCATATTCAACACTTAGATTCTTGTCATTTTTATTGCTTCTCTTGAGATGTTTTCCTGTCTCTCGTGTGCCCTTCCCCCTTTCTCAGTTCTGAAGGAATTATATCAAATTTTGCCTCCTTGGTAGGACTAAGTAGCTAACCTAACTTCATCTTTTAAATGATTACTACTTGATCAGCATAGATACATACAAGAGAGGGTATATGTGTGTGTTTGTGTGTGTGCTCGCATACGTTTTTTTTTTCTTCTTTTTGTTGTTGTGGGGGATTTTGTTGTTGTTGTTCTGAGACAAGATGTCACTGTGACTACCTGGAATTCACTATGTATACCAGGTTAGCCTCAAACTCAAAGAGATATACCTTCCTCTACTTCCCAAGTATTTGAGATAAGTGGCAGCTTACATCTTTAAACAATCTCAATTTTTTTGCACTTTTCTACAATCTCACAAGTTTTACATGAGTCAGGAGTTATTCTAGTGTACACATGGAAAAACTCATGTTCTGAGAGGTTAATTAATACTGTTTTATAACCAAGTGGAAGATAATAGAACAAAGCCTTTCATGTCAGATCTATAATATTTAGAAAATGATACATTTTTATCCTCATCAATTCTAGTGAGGGCAACTGAATAGTCATGTTTAAGACAGTAATGAACAGTGGTGATGATCTGGGAATATAAATCCCTGGCCTCCTGCATACCAGACAACTGCTCTGCTACTGAGCTATATTCATGATATGTGATAGATGTCAGAGTCTGCTCTTAAAACTGCCTTTAATAGTCATACCCATGTGTTACATTTGAAGGAATAGCACTGACTGCTTATTATAAAGAACTTAGCAGATATTTTAAAACTTAATTTAGCACTCTAAAAAGTTAGTGCCCTTGGCATTCGTAACAGGTAAAAATACCTAGGGAGAAAATAATGTAGTAATTAATACAAGTAGCATTTACTCTGACACTCTCAGAACAGGAGAACTGATGTTGGAATTTCAGTGGCCAACACAAGGAGATTGTTCTTCCAGAGAAGTATGTGGTTACTACATAAAATTAACCTCTGGTCAGTAACCAAGGTTTCCTCAGTGAAGGAGTCCTGATATACATGGCAGTCAGTGAAAATTTCTGTCTAGATTTTTCAGATACAAATAGCCTGTATTTGATTGTGTTTTCACAATTTTAGGCTTTGTTTTTCTAAGACCTAAGATTGCATACCCTTATGCACTGATCTAAAGAGTTTCCTTCATTTTCATTCATTGAGGCAAAGGGAAATCTGGTGTCTTTGCTTAAGGCATTAGGAAGGGTCAAGACAGAATGCTAACACTAGGAGCTTAGAGAAAGCATCAGTTAAGATGCTTACCTTGGAAGATTTGCTATGTTCATCTACATATTTTTAAAATAGATGTGAGAAGAGGAGAGAAAAGCAATTTTGGAAAAGAAAAAACTTGAGTAATAATTTATTTTATTTTTCACTTCATAATCATACTTCTAGCAGTTTATAAAAAGTTTTTTTTAAAAAAGCACACATTAAACTATCAAATAGGTTGATCCAAATAGTCCAAATAATCTTCTAGTCCCAGCATGTCTTTTTTTCTCTCCTAGAAATTAGGATCATATATTTGTAAATGACTTGTAGAGGAGATTGAAGCAGTCAGTGTAAATGGAGTTTCTCCAGGTGATGACGCCTAATCGCTGGGTAATAGCTGTGGACTTGCTGTGAGACCTGCATTATTACAATGTAATCAGAATCCTGTTGCTCTGCTGTTATTGTCAGCCACTTGTGGAATTTTAAAAGCAATAACAATTTTGATTTTAAATCATGGCATTATTAAAGTTATTTTCTTCCCTTGCCAGAACTTAGCAATTGATGCTTGTCTTTGAAGGCTTCGGTTGTAGTGGAATTCTTTGTTGGTGTCTGAAGTGTTTCTGTTGCTCAGCATACTGAGAGCATCTCCACATCGCCTTTCTTTTAGCACATTTTATTTTTATTGTAATGTCAGTATTTGTTTACTTATACTGAAGAGTATGATGACAGTATGGATAATTTTTAAATGTGTTAGACTAATGTTTACTTTTATTTGACCAAGGAATTTATCATGAAAGTTTGCCTATAGAAAATAGATTTTTCCTATTAGGTTTTGCTTATAGTATCAATAATAATTACTCAGTAATATCATAGCAGAAATCTAGAAATGGGGGGAAAAGGTCTAGACACTTGCTTCTTTATAAGAAAAAAATTTGGAATTGATAAAACAAAAACTTGACAAGCATAATGGCGCATACCTTTAATCTCAGCACTCAGGAGCCAGAGGCAGGCAGATCTATGAGTTTGAGGTCAGCCTGGTCTACAAAGTGAGTTCCAGGACAGCCAAGGCTGTGCAAAGAAACCCTGTCCTAGAAAAGCAAAAAATAAAACATAAAAAACAAAACACTTAGATATCATCCCCACCCTCCCCAAGACAGGGTTTCTCTATGTAACAGCTCTAGCTGTCTTGGAACTCGCTATGTAGAACAGGCTTGCTTCTAATTCATAGAGGTCTGCTACTACCACCTGGCCTATATATTATCTTGAATGTTAAGATTTGGAGACCAGCAAGATGTCTCAGACACCTGCTACCAAGCCTGATGACCTGCTCTCAATCTCCAGGACTCACACCCATATAGGCACAAACAAATGAGTAGATAAATGTAATCTTTAATTTTATTTGGTGTGTGTGAGTGTTTTGCCTACATGTATGTTTGTGTGCTATATTTATATATATGGAATCAAGAAGAGAATGTTGGATACCCTAGTGCTGGAGTTATGGCTGGTTATGATCTGCTATATGGGTGCTGGGAATCAAATCTGTGTCCCCTGAAAGAACTGCCAGTGGTTTTAACCACTGATCCATCTCTCTAGCCTCAAAAAATGTAATTTGAATGATTAAAAAAATAATTTGTCTATAGACTGTTAGTTCATGTTACATAGCTAGGAATGTAATCCAACTGCAGTCTTACTGAGGGCTGTAAAAGTCTACATATCTTTTTCTTTCTATTATTCATGAATTCTCCCAAATCAGTTTGTGGGATTGCTTTCCTGCTTATTACCATGTAGCTCCTTTATGAGGACATTTAAAACCTACTGTTTGTTTGTGTTTTGAAGCAAACATACAGTACAGAATTTAGGAAAGCTTAGGTTTGGGAGTTCAAGACTCATTAAGGCTATCTTGAAACCACTGTCCTCTGTTGACTTATAACATCTTGTTTACCTATACCAAGTGGAGCGTTGTTTTTGAAGTCATGATCCTTCTCCTGCGTCCTCCTGGGTGTTGGTATTACAGACATGTACCACCAATCCTGGTGGCTTTTTATTTATTTACAATTTAAATATATATATATGTGTGTGTGTGTGTGTGTGTGTGTGTATAAACACATTTATATATTATTGCATGCATGTGGTTTTTTTTTCTCTTTATGGAGATGTGCACGTAAGTGAAGGTGCCCACAGAAGGTACATTTGACTTCACAGATAGTTGTAAGCTTCCTGAATTGCGTCCTTGGGAATTGAATTCTAGTCCTCTAGAGGAGAAATATGTCTTAACTGGGTGCCTTCTCTCCATAATATTTTTATTAATTCCTCAACTATTTTAGACAATCTGTTTTGATCATATTCATCCACATCCAGACTCATCTCATTTCTACCTCACGTCACTTCCCACCCAACTCTGAGGTTTTTTTTTTCCCCAATAAGTCCAATTTGTGTTGCCCTACAACTCTCCTTGGAATGAGGCCTGCCCTGAAGTTATTCAAGCTACTAGGGCTCACAACATTAAAGAAAACTGATTCACAAGAGACAGGTCTTCCCACTTCAGTTAATGCAATCAAGAGTACCCTCAAACAGGGGCTAGAGAGATGACTCATCAGTTAAGAACACTACTCTTCCAGAGCATTTGGGTTGAATTCCCAGAATTCACAGGACAGCTCACAACCTTCTTTAAACTCCATTTCCAGGAGAGTTGATGGCCTTTTCTGACTTCCTTGGGCACTGAATATATATGATTCACAGAGATACACTTAGGCAAAACACCCATAACACAGAAAATAATAATAAAATAAACTTTTTAAAAAAAAAATACCCCATATAGACATGCTCACAAGGGCAGTGGTGGCACCCACCTTTAATTCCAACACTCAGAAGACAGAGGCAGGTGGATCTCTTGAGTTTGAGATTAGCCTGGTCTACAGAATGAATTCTGGGATAGCCAGGGCTGTTAAACAGAGAAACCTGAGATCTTTATCCCAGAAAGGGTGCTTATTCCAGTTAGAATCTTGTGAAGACTAAGTAAGGTAAAATTTGGTTGTCATCTATTTTACGTTTTATGTTTGTTCACAGAAAGCTACTCTGGTTGAGCATGGGATCCGACGACTTACGTTCCTGGTTGCACAAAAGGTATTGACATTTGAGTTATATCTGTCTAGTGTTTATGTTGCCATCACATTTTTTGGGCTTCACTTTTTTTGCTACAGGATTTCTCTGTTTAGCAAACAGCTCTAGCTGTTCTGGAACTCTATAGACCATGCTGGCTTCGAACTCGTGGAGATCCAGATGTCTCTGCCTCGCCACCATCTGACTGCCATCACATTTTTTTTTTTTTTTTTTTTTTTTTTTTTTTTTTTGGTTTTTCGAGACAGGGTTTCTCTGTGGTTTTGGAGCCTGTCCTGGAACTAGCTCTTGTAGACCAGGCTGGTCTCGAACTCACAGAGATCCGCCTGCCTCTGCCTCCCAGTGCTGGGATTAAAGGCTTGCGCCACCACCGCCCGGCTTGCCATCACATTTTTAAAGATAAGAAATAGAGTTACAATAGTATGTTATTTATAGATTCTATGTAAAGAAATAACTATTTCTCTATAAATTTAATTTTTAAAAGACTTGATAATTGGTATTCTGGGAAGGACTTTCTCAAGTCATCATTCTGCTAATTTATTCTTTTTCCATTTTTTTTTATGTGAAAGGATTTCAGAAAACAAGTCAACTATGAGGTGGATCAGAGATTTCATGTAAGTAAAGGTATCAACTATCAAAGGTTTTGTCTTTGCCACTGATTACTTAAGCAGAATATAGCTGCGTTATATGAAAGGATTATACTTGAGGATCATCCCTATAAAGTATGGGAATGACTTTTTAATTCTACCTAATATTCCAGCATAAATTTCTTCTTCTTTTAAACACTACATTGGAAATCTCAGTGTAACTCTGAGTTGTCGATAAATTTGAGAGTGTACATTGCCTTTGTTGAATAAGAAGGAACTCACCAGACTTTTTCCCTGTGCACACAGTAAGTCAGTAAGAAAGCCGTTCCAGTTACTCTTGAGGTCTTAGTTTCTACTAAAAACGGATCCAAGTTCTGATACCAAGAAACCTCAGTTCTTAAGACCAGTAATTTATTGCTTAAAATGCTTTTGTAGAGGTCAAGTTGCAATTTTGTATGTTAATTCCAAGAGCAGGAATAAATAAATATTAAGGTTTTAATAAATAAATATAAGGTTTTATTGGAAGGAAAGTTAAGCTAATAGTAACCATCTGAACTTTAGTTTACACTGAGATAATAGCCAGTATGAAGATAGTGATTAAGACCAGAAACCTAGCCTATATTCATAATGTCAGTCAAAATGACTGATTGTAGTCAAAATGTTTCATTATAAATTGCTTCTTTGTAGCCTAGTAAGATTCCAAAGGTATTAGGAAATCTTGGTTTTCCTGAAGAAATTTTTACTGTTCTTGTTTTTCCTATTCTTTTTTATTGTAGCAATTAGAACAATTAAGCTGTTATTCAAGTACTGTTCATTTTTAATAATAAAATAATAATTTTTAATAATAATAGTGAGCATTGTTAAAAATGAGCAGGAAACATTTCGAGTTCTGGAAGGGACTTTCTAAACTAAAGGCATTTAGTATTTTGTTTTCCCTCATGCAGTCATCTTGCTGATCTATTTAGTCTATAGAGAAGCCTCCCCTGCAAGCTAATAGCTAAGATTTTTCTGAAATTCTTTAGGAAATGTAGTGGACTACACAACTCCCTTGTGTTATTGATGTCAGCAAATCCAGCAGAGTTCAGGTATATATCAATCAATAACTTCAGACAGGAAACTGGAGTCAGTGGAGAAGTATGAGGAGCTTAGAGAGAACCCTGGGGTTTTAGGAAGAAAAATCAGAAGCCTATGGAATAAAATTGATACTTGGGGATAGATTATGAGTGTCCATGAATAAACACTGTAGCTGGTAGATGCTCTCAGAATTAAAGTACGCATACCACAGAGCGAGGCCCTGGTCATGCGTCAGAATTAGGCTAGGCTCCTAAACATTTGGTAAGCTCACTTTTTATCACCAATATTGGATTAATAGCATATTATTAAATAGACTAACATGATTTTATAAATTTTTTTTACTTTTTGCTAAGAGTGCATATAGTATCATAATGTGTATGGTACAATGCCTGCTTTTCTGTTATCATTCCATGGTCAAATAAAACTGTCCCCTAAAATTTTCAGAAAGCCAAAATTCTTTGATATCACTAACATTTTTATTACTATATATATGAAACTCATACTAAATATAACAACAATAAAACCACAAAAGCAATAGCAAAAAAATTCTTATTTTCAAATCTGTATCGTGTCCTAGAGTCTATCCAACTGCTTTAATTTTTTAATCTTCCTGCTGTCCTTATACTTCTGAATTTAGGTTGCATAGGGATGTGTACAGACCAAATCTACTAGTTAATGAGGCTAACAGGGTGGTCTTCCAGCTGTTATTGTCCAGTTTTCATTTATAGTAGCATCAGGTAGGAAATCAGGAGATTATAAATGCCTTCATTTTTCATTAGTGTATTAAAGCCTGCTTTGGAGTCAAGTGAACATTTACAATTTAGTCGTGGGCTGAATTTGCTTTAAGTAATGAGATGCTTTCAATCATTATTTCTTAAAAATGATGATTGCGTTTGTAGGGACAGTGGCAACTATTACTGAACCCCTAGGGAACTTTGGCAGAACTGTACAAGTTCAGGACTATAGTCCTGGTGCTACTTTGAGTTTTTCTGATGGTGGTAGCTTGCCATTCATGAAGAATGCTTAGCTTCTGTCATGTTGTCTGATACATGCTTGGCCCATAATTAGTGTAGTGTGGAAAAGAGGAAGCTTTCCAGGAGTGTTAGAGATGAATCCCTTGATCTCGCTGGCTTCCTGGTAATCCACGGTGATGTAATGCAGTTCCTTCTGTTCTATACTGTGTTACCGAATAGAACTGAGGATGTGTCCATGTGCAGCAAGGAGAAGAAAAAGGTTACCAAGTTTTGTTAAGAACAACATTGGTTCATGTGGAGTGAAACAAACTGCTCTTCAAAGTCATGGATGTTTTGTACTGCCCTAGAACCATGAGACAAATAAGGGCCAGACAAAAGGAGGGATTCGTGGAGTGCAGTTGTACTGTGAGGTGTTTATTCTGATGCCAGTGAAGTCCATAAGCATCTCAGTACTGTATTGTGCGATCATGATTGTCTCAAGAAAGCTGGCCACTGATATGTCTGCTGCTGCATTGATTGCTTGACTTTTTACACAGACTCTTACTCTGAAACAGCTATTATGCCAGCAGTAAAAACACTGGGTTTGGAATCTGTTTTCATAGCCATGTAATTAAGTCAATTCCTTAATGTGAAGCAAAGAACAGTTTGAAATTAATGTTATAATAGGAAGTTGGAGGAAAAACAAGTCTGTCCTTTTAAATATATATGTTGCATTTTTTAAAAAAGAAAAGAACCCTGAAAAGAAATGAGATTTCTTAAATTATTTTTTTTTTTGCTTGTGGTTTTTTATTGTTGTTGTTTCTTTTTCTTTGTGTGTGTGTGTGTGTGTGTGTGTTGGGGAGAGGAAGAGACAACAGGGTCTTACTCTGTAACCTCAATCCCTCAAGTACTACAACTGTAGACATATGCCACCCTGCATAACCTTACAGCTTTGGCTTTTGAATTTCTCTGTTAAGTTGCAGTTGGTTACACTAATAGTTTAGGTCTTAAATTCCAAAATGTATAGCAGAAAGAGCTAATTGGTATATATTATATTTTTTAAAATTTGATTCCTCTTTATTTTCTTTTTTTTAAGCAAAGATATTTTCAAGGATATTAAAATGTATGTTTTTACTATTTCTTCCTCTCTTTTAAAACAAAAACTTAAGGTCCAAATACTGTGACAGGATTGTAAATCACACTCATAGTTTGTGTTTTAATTGTTTTCTTTTTGTGGGGGGGCTTTAAGGGCTTGTGGGATTTTAAAAATTGCCACAAATCTCTCAAGAGTTAGTTGTCCTTTCCCAATTGCATACATGTGAGTGACTCTCATGTAAGGTGAAGTATTTTAGATTGTTTAGGCCTTGAGGGGGGAGATTCCTATCCTAAACAGTTATCATGGCTCATAGTTAGTAGTTTGCACTTCTTTTCTTTTTGCAATGTAGTTAGTTGTTTACTAGTAGACTGACTAGCTAGGTTTGGTTAGGGTTTTGTTTTAATTACAGTCTATATAATTTGTTCTCAGCATGTTGAGGTAAAAGAGAATTGCACCAGCAAGCTCCCAATTTCTTCATCTCATTAGGTTTTTAACACGATTATTAGTATCATAATCAGCTATGATGCTTTCTCTTTCAGGTTTTTACATTCTCTGATTTGCAGGGTGTCTTGATTGGCTAATTTAGGCAAATTATTTTGATTGTCTTGATGATGGTTGGCTGATTAGAACACAGCAGGGGTATAATTTCTTCCTGAGAAATGTTGCTTTGTTTTGGTGGTTTTTTTTTTTTTTTTGTTTTTTTTTTTTGTTGTTTTTTGGTGCCAGAACACTAAGAGGGCTTTCTTTTTGTACATTCAATTATGATATTTGCCCATAACACTAGAGCATGCCTGGAAAGCAATTACATTAGTGATGGAATAAGCAGGAATGCTGTTAGTGGGAAAATTGGCAGCATGGAAATGAGGTGAAATGCGGAAGTTACTAAAACCATAGGATCAGATTGTTTTTTTTGTTGTTTTATTTGTTTTGTTTTTGTTTATGATTTTTCGAGACAGGGTTTCACTGTGTAACCGCCATGGCTGTTCTGGAACTCGTAATGTAGATCAGACTGGCCTCAAACTCATAGAAGTTCTCCTGTCTCTGCCTCCCAAGTGCTAGGATTAAAGGCCTATGTCCCCATTCCTGGCTTTGTTTGTTTTTTTTTTTTCCTGATATTTTGGAGTAATTTGCCTTTTGAGTGCCAACAGTTGACTTTTTATGAAACCCTTCAGACTTCTGGTCTCCCAAATAATGTATTAATATTCCTGCTTTCCTTTTTTTGCAGACATTTCATGCCAACCCTATTGTAAATGTTCTGAATTTCAGTGTATCAAAAATCTCGTCAGAACTTGGAGGAGGTTTATTTCCTTCACCTCAGATAGCTTCTCAGCCCTCCTTGACCAAAGTGGGCATTTGTTGTTTGTTTTTGAGGGGCTGTTTCTTGGTTGTTGTTTTAGTTTTAGTTTTTTTTGAGACAGGGTCTCACTACATAGCCACTGGAACTCACAGAAATCCATCTACCTGCATCTGATTCCTTAGTCCTAGGAAT
This sequence comes from Chionomys nivalis, assembly GCF_950005125.1. NCBI lineage: Eukaryota > Metazoa > Chordata > Mammalia > Rodentia > Cricetidae > Chionomys > Chionomys nivalis. Next base: position 64,965,065 of record NC_080092.1, read on the forward strand.
AAAGGTGCACAACCACACAGACTGAAATTTTTTTTTAATTGATAGTTTAACTCTTTCTTGTCACCTTACAGATATTTCACACTTTGCCAAAATGGAGCCCTTTTTATTATATGCAGTGAAGGTATTTCCATTCAAACTGTTTGATTTTCATGTCTACAATTTTGATTGATTTGGCAGAAAAGAGCACTTCTATTAAAAATTTTTTGTTTCTACTGTTTTGTTTTTTAATAAAAATGGGGAAAATGTATGCCAAAATGACATACATATTAGTACCTCCTCATTTCAGCAGATAGAAAAATATGTGTTAAATGTTATCTTACGATTTTACTAACTTCTTTCACGAAAAACCCATGGAATGATTTGTTTCTCTTTCTTTTCATTATGTTTTACTTTTAGGTAGTAGTCAGGAAGCTAGATCTTTCTAGAATAAAACCAGAACTAGACTATGTGAAGTCAGAGTATATAATCTACTGTCCACTTTATATTCCTCTGTTGTGCTGCAATTAAAGACGTGCACCACTACTAACCAGCCTCTATGGCTAACTAGTGTAATTGCTGGGGTTTAAGGTATGTGCTACCACTGCCTGGTCTGTATGGCTTGTAATATGCTTTATATTATAATAAACAAAAAACTCTTTCATATTCTTTTTTTTTATTCTTTTTTAATTAAAATTTCCAACTGCTCCCCGTTTCCCATTTCCCTCCCCCTCCTCCCACATATTGCCCCCTCCCCCCGCTCCCCTCCCCCTATCCCCACTCCACTTCTCCTCCCCCCAGTCCACTCCCCCTCCCTCTCGATACTGAAGAGCAGTCCAAATTCCCTGCTCTACAGGAAGACCAAGGTCCTCCCACTTCTAACTAGGTCCAGGAAGGTGAGCATCCAAACAGGCCACGCTCCCACAAAGCCAGTCCATGTACTAGGATCGAAACCCAGCGCCACTGTCCCTGGCCTCTCATCAGCCTCCACTGTCCGCCCCGTTCAGAGAGTCCAGCTTCAACCCCTGCCCATTCAGTCCCAGTCCAGCTGGCCCTGGAGAGCTCCCAATAGATCAGTTCCACTGTCACAGTGGGTGGGCGCACACCCCGTGGTCCTGATTTCCCTGCTCATGTTCTCCCTCCCTCCGCTCCTCATCTGGACCCTAAGAGCTCAGACGGTTGCTCCAAATTGGGTCTCCGTCTCTCTCTCGATCCATCGCCAGATGAAAGTTCCTGTGCCATTCTCCTTGGCCTCTCGTCAGCTCTCATTGTCCGCCACATTCAGAGAGTCCGGTTTTATCCCATGTTTTTTCCAGTAGCAGTCCTCTCTTTCGTATTCTTAAAGACATATGCTGGAGCATTGTCTGTCTTTATTTGTACAAGTATATTCATGATGTCTATAACTTCTAGCAAATGTGTGATTATTGAACCAGCCTTTTCCAAACTCAAAGCAGTTTCCTATTGAAAACCTGAATAGGTATCAATGGTAATGTACATATTTTAGTTTTCCAAATTCTACAAAATGGAACACATCCATTTGCCAGATTTCATTCCTTTGAGTCCCTTTTGGGTTATTTTCTGGAGGTAATGGTGTTTAGTTGTATAAAGAATAAGTAGGACAGTTTCTTATAATTTCCTTGGCTTGTTGTCATGTGATGGAAAAGTCTTTTTATAAACCTTTGCTCTTGATATGTTTTTTTGTGAAATTCTGAGACCTTCAACACATATCCAATCAATAATTGATTGATTTCTGCATTACCTTGTGTTAGAGGACCTGGCAGACCCATATGGGATCTATGTGCGTTGTGTTTATAGGATGATTACTATTCCTGATTGTATCTTGTATTTGAGTAAATAATAATGTCAATTCTGTGACATCTGGTATAAATTCAGTGGTTTCAATATGCAAAACCAGTCTTTCTGCATATTGAGAATCAGTACCTTACACTGAGAGGTTCTCTAAAATCCCTTAGTACCAACCATGAGAATAGCATGCAGTTCTGACTCTAGAACAGAATCATAAGAGCTTTGATCCATTTACTTACATTTTCTGATTTGTAACCTCCCTTTCCTGACTTAATTTCCATCAGTATAGATTGTAGGGGCTCTAGTTATTGGTGTGTCCTGTAAAATTCAAGGAAGGACTCAGCTAGTTCTCTTTATAAGTTGAATTCTCTTGCTTTTAGGATAGTTGTTGCTAATCTCTCCCAAAATATTACTGCATGCTCTTTGCCAGGGCTTACTTTCTTCCCATAGTTTGACAATTTTACCATTATTAAAAGGTATTACTATTACTGCTGGGGCTAGTCCTGCTAATTGATAAAGTCCAAATTTTCCTTTTAGAATTAACTCAGAGACCTTTTCCACTTAAGTTTTTAGTGTTTTACTAAATTCATGTGATAAAAAGATCTGTTCTAAGGTAATATATTCCCTCTGCATTAAAATTCCTGAAGGGGAATGTTGGGAGGGTAATATGACCAGAATGCCATTAAGATTTGTTTCCACTTGATCAACATGTGCCTTCTGTAATTTCTCTTTAATCAAAGCCAATTCTCTCTCAGCTTCAGCTGATAGTTTCCTGGGCCTATTTAAGTCCTTTTCACCATCTAAGGTTTAAGCAATGGCCTTTAAGAACAGAGAAACTGCTGTTCTAAATACAGGTTTGTCTGTCAACCATTTTAAAGGTAGGGCTGTTGGTGCCTCTAAAATATCAGCAGCTGTTGTGCCCTGTTTTTGTGCATTCTGAATGGTTGGTGACTGTTCTTTATAAAACCTTCTAATATTTTTCCCTTAAACATATGTTAATTTATGGTTTGTTTCTAAGATTGCAAAAATATTAATCTGAGTATTCCATTGCTAAAACAAATCATGTCCCCACAAACTCATTGCTGTGTTAACCACATATGCTTTTAATATTCCTCTCTGTCTTTCTGGCCCTATACATTCGAACTGTCTCACATTCTATTTTACCTGAGATAAAATTCCAGTCCCTAAAAACTGAACATTTACAATTGAATTTACAACTAACGAGGCCAATTTGTATGCCCAGATTCTGATGAAATTATTTTTACATCCACACCTGTGTCTACCAGACCTTCAATGACAACATCGCTTATTTGTATTTTTAATTTTGGTCTTTGTTCATTTATAGTTTACCAAAATACTCTTGTGGTTTTCCTGAACTTTTTGTTCTCTCTTCTATAGGTGTTCTATTATTCAGAGTAGTATGCTTCCTTACAGTAGTCATTAGGTTCTTTCATTGCTCTGAGATGGAGTTTCCTCTATGATGATAGGAAACAACTGAACCATATTTGGCATAGAGGCCTGCAAAGAGGCCCATCACATAGTTTCCCGATGGCAAAGGATTAACATGAATATCCCTCATTAACCTGCATTCATTTGATCAATGCCTGCCTTTGCCACACCTTCCACATAATCCAGAAGAGAGGCGTGTTCTGACTGTACTATTCTTAGAAAAAACATTGTTTCTAGGAATGCCCTGTGTACAATCCCTTTTAAGGTGACCTTGTTTGCCACAATTATAACATTGGACATTTCGATTTTTCCTCAAACCTCTGGAAGTTACCTCTCCTATCCATGCATCATCATGCTCATGAGATTCAATATTAATTATATCTCGAATCCAGTCCTCCATAGGTGCTGACCTTGCCTTTGACAGCCTCATTATCCTTCTGCACAGAGAATTGACATTTTCAAAAGCCAGGGATTCAATTATTACTTGTCTAGCTTCTGAATTTGGTATCATTTTATTTACTACCGAAGTCAGTCTTTGTAAGAAATCTGTAAAGGCTTCCCTTGGGCCCTGTATAACTTTAGCAAATGACTCAGTTTTCTTTTCTATTTCTCCAATTCTGTCCCAAGCATTCAGAGCTGTTGCACAGCATAAATCCAGGGTGGGATCATCATATTTAGCCTCCTTTCTATAGCAGCATAATCTCCTTTTCTAAGAATTTGATCTTAGGAGGGAGAATTCCCTACCTTTAGTTTTACTTTGCTGTTCAATAATCTTATCCTCTTCTCTGAACCAGGTACTCCATTGTAGTTGTGGACCAGGCTCTAAAACACCATCCATTAACCAATTCTATCCTGTCTTTAGGGATACTTCTATTACAAATTGACCATGATTCTAACATATGCTTCACAAAAGGTGAATGCATGCCATATGAGACTGTTGCTTTCTTTAATCTCCTTAAATCTAACATTGGCACAGGAGTCCACTTAGCCTTTAACAGAGCCTCTGCCATTTGATAATTCCTGTATGGTTACTGGATATATTAAAGTTGGTTGTCTGAAAACCTTAGGCTGTTCCTCTCTATTCTTATAATGCTATGCTGAAATTAGTTCTCCATTAAATTCCTCTGTCTAGATTTGAATATCTCTGTGATCTGTTTTATTAGATTTTTCTAAGGCTTATATCTTATCACTCAGATTAGCCAACTTTTTAGTGATAAAACAGTTATTTCAATGCTGATAATGTTTACAATTGATACTACATAAATCCCATCTAAATTAGTTATCCTCTCATTTAGCCTTTCTGTTTTCAAACTGTCCAGCATATTATCATACAGAGACATAAATCCCTCCATTGTAATGGTTTTTCCCAGAATTTAATGTGGAAAAAAAAAACAACAAAACCTCTTTTAACTAATTCCTCCCTTTAAGAATTTCAAATTGTCTTACCAATTCTGCTGCCAATGTTGATGAAGATGTGAGGCTTATTGCTGCTGCATAGAACAATAAATGTCTGATTGGATTTCAAGGCAGCTACCTAATTTGACAGCAGCCTGAGAAGGGGGTTCAGGAAGAGCCCACCAGAAGAAGAAAAAAAAAAAGAAAGAAAAATCTAGCCAGTAGAGCAGTGAACCTGGCCACTTGTAGCTCTGGCCTATGCCAGTGTCTGTGAAGCGATAGGCAGATGGCTTTTTTGTGAATTTGTACTCCAAACGTTTGGAGCCAAATGTAGCACAATTAATAAAAACCCAGAGAAAGATATTGGGGTTCAACCTGAAGATCAAAAAAGCAAAGAAGCCACCCACTGGCTCTTACCTCTACCTCAAACCGAAAATTGGCAATCCTGCCTCCGTGAATCCTCAGATTGAGACTGAGACCTGTCTCCTCCAGTTTTATATTTCTCTCTAGTGCTGGGATCAAAGGTCTGCACCACCACTGCCCAGCCTATATGGCTAACTGGTGTGGCTGCTGGAATTAAAGGTGTGTGCCACCTCTGCCTGGCCTATATGGCTGACTAGTGTGGCTGCTGGCATTAAAGGTGTGTGCCATTACTAATCTGTCTTAATTTCCATGTTGTTGTTTGTTTGTTTGTTTGTTTTTGGTCTCACCAATGAAAAACATATTTAAATGAGCAATTTTGATTATAACAAGAATAAAAAGATAATGCCCTATGCTTGGGAGGCCAAAGGCACGGTTTCTGTCATGAGAGACTTTGATTTTCCCCTTGAGCTAAGCCTTGCTCATCTGTAAAGCAGGGACTGTAATCATTCCCTTAAAAGACACAGGAGAGTGCCCTCTACCTAGTAGATTTTGAGTCCATTTTTTCTTCAAGGCTCGTGAAGAATGTGTACCTAGCTAGTCCTGATCTCTCTGCTTTATGCCAACTTTCCCTTGATTATATTGCACTCATAATGAAGAAGGTACCTAATGGAACCTCCTAGAGAGGAAATAGTAATGACTCATTGCAGCACTGCCAGGAGAGCTTCCCATCCGAGAAACAGGAGTATTTGGTGTTAATAAGTTAAATTTCAGAAACTAATGAACTCTGCTAATTGAATTCATCTTTGTTAATTAATAGGGTTCTAGTAAATTGGTTGCTTTCTTGTGTAATGCTGTGCAGGAAGGCCTAATGATTTCAAGTTCACTGGTCCCACTCCTCTCTTTCCTAGGCAGAGCACTAGTGACCAAAGTAGCATTCACTGCTTCCTTTGTCTTGAAATGTTATTATTAAATCCTTGAAATCATCAGTTTCAGAATGAATGTTGGAGTAGGGGTGGGGACAAAACACCATAGACTTAAAATTTACTTGACTAGTTTACAATTGAAGAGTTTTCTTAAAGAGAAGCTTGGGAAATCAGTCTAGTAAGACTCATTGCAGTGGTTCTAGTATAGGGCATATTGTTTTTATTTGCCAGATTGTGCCAAGAGTAACACACAGGAAGACTCTTTTTTTCTACTTGAGAGTTGAAATGAACTCTTTCTTCAGAGATGATAGATACTAAAGGTAGGTTAATAGTTTAGTAATTCCCAAGTGAGGTCAAAGTGATGATTATCCAGAGGATACCTCTTGTCTGGAGTAAGCTCAGATAAAGAGCATGTTTTTTAGGAACTGTCTTCTAGATATTTGACAGAGGCCATACAGTGTGTTATATCCCCAAAGAGCCATTCCCTGAAGAACTAACACATTTTGCCTTCTTCTTTATCTCAGAGAGAATTTCCCAAATTTTTCACATTCCGAGCAAGGGATAAGGTAAGGATGATTTACTTCATTGCCTCTCTTTATTTCCCTTTCTCCTCCCTGCCACCTCCTCCTTCCTCTGTCTGTTCTGCATTCCATCCTTTTCTCTTTCCCTCCCCTTTTTGTACTATGAATAGGCCATTGCTGCCATTCTTTTTTTCTAAAGCATACTTCCTTAAGAAAGAGTTTACTTTAAGAAATAATCAAATGTCTTGACGCAAGGAAGGGCTGTAACTTCAAAAACATCCCTTTCCTTTAGAATAACTTTGATGTATTATTAAGGAATGCTTTATTTAGTAAAGTTATTCTATTTTTTGTTCCCTTTTAGTAGGATTATTGTTTTTGGGTTTTTGAGACAGGATTTCTCTGTAGCTTTGGAGCCTGTTCTGGGAACTAACTCTGTAGACCAGGCTGGCCTCGCATTCATAATGATTGGCCTGCCTCTCTCCTGAGTGCTGAGATTAATGGTGTGCACCAACACCACCCAGTTTAGTAGAATTATTCTTGTAACCTATAAGACAGTTGATTTATATTTAGCTCTTCTTTTCATCCATATGTTTTTTTTTTTTAGTTTTAAGTATAAAATTTCATACAGAGTTGATTTCTCCCTCTTACTAGCTTATATTTTAGGTGTCTTTTCCATTGACTTAATTGACATGCTTTCTAGCAGAATAATTTATATTCAGCAATGTAGGAAATGTATTTATAAACTTTTTACATATAAGTGATGATGTAACTATTGGGATTTTCCCCAAAGCCAAATACCATCTTAATATATGATTTTTATTTCTTACTATGTGATAAGATATGAGTCTCACCATTAAGCATCATACTACTTTGGGTGAGCCCATAACACTATCTTGTGAAGTAGATACTAATTAATGTGAAGCAATCTGCAGTATTAAATGCTTCAGAAGTTCTGAGGGAATTGAAGATTTTTGTTCATGTTGTTTTTACTTAGTATTTTTTGGAATGACAGAATCTTACAGTGTAGCCCTGGCTGGCCTGGAACTCTATATAGACCTGACCTAAAACTAAAAGAGATCCACCTGCCTATGTCTTTGGTTTTTTGTTTGGTGCTAGAGCACCTGTTATTATGTAAGCTATTCAGTAGTTCTGTATGTGTCTCATTAGTATATTACAACTTATGTTTCTATTTTTGAGACCCCTTCCACTCCTTATTATAGATAGAGTTTTACACTGTAACCTAAGCAATCCTCTAACTCACTATGTAAACCTATATTTATTTTATGTAAACTATGTAAGCCTTGATTTATTTTGTATTTTATTTTAGTTACTTATTGTGGTGCTAGGGATTGAACCCACATATTCACACATTAGGCAAGTACTCTACCTCTGATCCACATCCTCAGTCCCCATGATAGCCTCAAACTTTGGCTGATCCTCCTGCCTCAGCCTCACAGATGTCAGTTACTGGGTTCAATCTTTAAGAATCTGTTTTACCAACACAATCATAAAGTAATTTTGCAACTGCCTCATGATCTGTTTTTCCCTCTGATTCTTGTGCTCAGTTTGAGGAGGACCGCATTTATCGTCACCTTGAGCCTGCTCTGGCTTTCCAATTGGAGCTGAACCGGATGAGAAATTTTGACCTCACTGCCATTCCATGTGCTAATCACAAGATGCACTTGTATCTTGGGGCCGCTAAGGTGGAAGTGGGCACAGAAGTAACTGACTACAGGTTTTTTGTCCGTGCAATCATCAGGCATTCTGATCTGGTCACAAAGGTGAGTCCTTTACTTTAATGGGAAGTTATCCATTAGGGAAAGACAGAGAATTAGTCATGGCTCAAAATCAGAGTTTTACTATTTGAATCAAAGCTTTTGTCTTTGTCATTCTCCAATATTCCAAATAATAAAGGCTCATTTTTCTTTAATTTGATTTTTTTTGATAATAGAAGCATGAGAGCACTTGAAGAAAGAAAACAATGCTTAACAGACAAAAACCACAAAGACTTGGGTAATGGTAACGAATAAGGAGAAAGTTACAGTAACCGTTACATAAACCTGTCTTCATGTGTAGGCTTCCTCATATGCTATATGCTAACTATTGCATCCCATTGCCATTGCCATAAACTTCCTTTAGCTTTTTGTGCTAAAGAGGTCTTTTTTTGTTGTTGTTGTTGTTTTTTTTTGTTTTTCGAGACAGGGTTTCTCTGTGGTTTTGGAGCCTGTCCTGGAACTAGCTCTTGTAGACCAGGCTGGCCTCGAACTCCCAGAGATCCGCCTGCCTCTGCCTCCCGAGTGCTGGGATTAAAGGCATGTGCCACCACTGCCCGGCCAAGAGGTCTTTTTTCTAAAGTGTTCTGTTTGGCATATGTGAAACATAATCATATTGGGGTTTTAGCTCTGGCAATGCCTAGCATCTCTACTTCTTAGTGGAAATTATATTGTTAGAGGCTGGAGAAAGGGCTGGCAGAGACTCTATTTAACCCTCGCCAGCCTTTGCCTCCTACAGTCAATAGACTTACAACCAAGAGAAAGTTAAACAATGTATAAGCAGATAGATAGATACCTTACTGTGTTCTCATATTGCTTCTTAAATTATTGCTTTGGGGGTAGAGGTGGGATGCATGTACACTTCCCCATTCAAGCACATGTGGCCAGAAGTTGACATGAAGATATCTTCCTCTGTTACTAACCATTTAATTTTTATTACTGTTTAAGCACATATGCACCTCTATCATTCTCTACTTTGTTTTTGTTTGAGAACAGTATCTCTCATTGAACCTGGAACTTATAGTTTCAGCTAGACTGGCTGGTCAGTGAAACTTCTGATTCACCTGTCTCCATTTTCCACCTTCCCTTGGTGCTAGGGTTTCCGATGTAGGGCACTGCTCCAGCTTTTTCTTGAGCACTGGAAATCTAAACTTAAGTCTGTGTTTTCCCAGCAAACACTTTACCCATTGAACCATTTCCCCATCCCTTCTTTATTGCTTTTAAAGCACATTAATGGTGGTAATTTTCTTCTTATATAGGAAGCTTCTTTTGAGTATCTACAAAATGAAGGGGAGCGGCTGCTCCTGGAAGCCATGGATGAATTGGAAGTTGCTTTTAATAATACAAATGTCCGCACTGACTGTAACCACATCTTCCTCAACTTTGTGCCCACAGTCATCATGGACCCATCGAAGGTACATTTCCCACAATTTCTCTGTCTGTCCCCAAAAAGAGACTCATTTGTGTGTGACTCACTTGGATTTGGAAACAGATGTTCATGTCATCAGGTTATTTTCTTAATTTTTTAAAATCACAGGTTGAGTTTCATAGGACAATTCCAAAATTGTTTTACTAGCCATTAGAAATAATCCTCAAAATGGAAGGTGCTGTGTCACTTATTTGCTGTAATAAGAACTTCTTTAGGGCTGGAGAGATGGCTCAGAGGTTAAGAGCACTGGATGTTCTTCCAGAGATCCTGAGTTCAGTTCCCAGCAACCACATGGTGGCTCACAACCATCTGTAATGAGATCTGGTGCCCTTTCTGGCCTGCCAGAATACATGCAGACAGAACACTGTACACAAAATAAATAAATAAATAGTTTCTCCAATGATACTGGTTTTGTAATATTTGCCATGTGGTGTCCTATTTTATATGATATCCCAGGATTCCTTATCTGAACTGATTAATTTTGCTATATTGGACATTTTGGCTAAATTATTGCCTTTATGCATTAAATACTACTTATGAGTGGCCTTGCTTAGGTGCAACACTGTCTGAAAATGTCTAACCTATTCTCCACAGTGGGACAATTTGATTGTAAGGAGGTTCACATGATATATCTGTTTTTGTCCCTGTTTTCTAAACTGTGTTCTGTACAATTTAAGGGAAGAAAAGAAGATGATTCTGTACTTAGCTTTTATCTTAGTTGAAATAAGGGCAAGTGCCTCTGTTCCTGGTATTTCTGTCTTTCTCCTGGGTTGCTGTACATTTGGATAGGACTGTCAATCAATATCTACCTTTCTCTACATCACTTGTAGACATGAACTTTCGCTTCTTTTTTAAAATGTACATGTCACATGTACACCAAACTAGCCTCAAACTTCCTGTGTAGCTAAGAATGATCTTGAGTTTCTGATCCTCCTCCCTCAACCTCCCAAGTGCTGGGTTATACAGTGCTGGATTATATAGTACTGGGCAATGCAGTACTGAGTTACTCACTGCTGGGCTATAATGCAGTGTATCATACAGTACTGCGGATCAAATCCAGGGCTTTTTACATGCTACCCAATCACTCTGCCATCTGAACTGTATCCTCAGTTCCGATTTTAACCATTAAACTTAATGCCCAAGACCTGAGAAATTTTCCTACTTTTTTTTTCTCTTTTAAACCCCAAGCTAATGATGGGATAATTCTGTCTGTTTATAAACCTGTTCTTTGAGTCTCAATTTGCATGATCTGACAGCAAAATTTCTCTTCAGCACCAAAAAACTAGAAGTCTTACAGCGTGGCCAGGACACTGTGTATTTTTAGTTGGCCTTTTCTCTATGAGTAATTTTATTTTAAAACATCAGCCTTTATGTACCCCCTACTCTGAGTACTCAGACTCTGCCTTGCTAGTCACAGATCACTGTTGTTTCCCATACACACAGATCGTTAGCTTTTATCCTCTCAAGAAAAGAATGGATAAATGTATCTTCATTAGCAAGCATAATGTAGGAGCAGGGAAGTTATCTACTTGAAACCTATTCTAGGGCTGGAGAGATGGCTCAGAGGTTAAAAGAACTGACTGCTGTTCCGATGGTCCTGAGTTCAAAACCCAGCAACCACATGATGGATCACATCATAATCTATAATGAGATCTGGTGCCCAGAACACTATATACATAATAAATAAATTTAAAAAATAGAGACCTATTCTAAGTTAAAGTTCTGTGGTACAGAAATGAAATACTTGCAGGGTGATACATTCTACTGGAAAACCATGATTAGGACATGTAAGGTAATCTTAAGGCGTTCTAAGTGCTGAGACAGCACTGTAGAAAGACACTTCAGAATGCTCTGGGTACTTGCATCCCTATTGGGAACAGTTATTGATTTAGCATGTTGGTAGCAAAACCATTTATACATTTATTTACTTGATGAGACTTGGTTCTTCCCTTGTACCATGTGGGTTCCAAGGATCTTTAAGTTCTCAGGCTTGGTGACAAGTGCCTTCACCTACTAAGACATCTTGCCAACCTATAAAGTCACATCTAGGGATATCCAGTAAAAATAAATTTTCTAACTCTGAAAACCAAGAATACCAAGCTGTCTCAATACAAAGCTTCTGGGAAATGAGGGAATATCTCATCTCCGTAAATCCCAGTTGGACTTGGCAGGGACCAAAGTTGAGATCACTAGTGTTTAGAGGGAACATTCTGGCACAGCCTACAAATTGCCTTTCTTTAATTTGTGCAATTTACTAAAAGACATACATTATCAAGTTTAATAAAATTTTGTAGAAAAAAGCTCATGGTGGTAATTGCTGTGTTGATTTAAGGTTCTGTAAGTGCAATGAAACATAGTTACCATGCATAGAAATGCTACTTAATAGCTATTTAACCAGGGATTTTATTCTTATTTGGGGCTTTCTCTTAAATCCCCTGGCTTTTAATTTTAGATATTGCAGATCTTTGATATAGAGTATGAATATAATTGGGAAAGGGAAAGGAGTTGTACAGATTTCGGGGTTGTGAGTCAAAGAAAACCACTCAAATACCAAACCAAGACAGTCCAACCAAGGCAATCCTTCCATTGAGGTCCTTCTTTTCAGGTGACTCTGGATTGTGTCAGATTGACTATAAAAACTAAGAAGGATGGGGAGAATAAACCACATGAGTTCTCTTTGTAAGTGTGGTACCTATCTCCATAAACCAGCATCTTTTCCCAATATTTTTTAGCAAAGATGTGCAAACTTAGAACAAGTTTTAGTTGCAAAGTATTTTGGTTTTACACTTGGTATTGTAACTGTGTCAGATTGAAGAATCTGTGCGGAGCATGGTAATGCGCTATGGAAGTCGGCTGTGGAAATTGCGCGTCCTCCAGGCAGAACTGAAAATCAACATTCGCCTGACAACAACTGGAAAAGCAATTCCCATCCGCCTCTTCCTGACAAATGAGTCTGGCTATTACTTGGACATCAGCCTGTATAAGGAAGTGACTGACTCCAGGACAGCACAGGTACAGTAGTCAAGCAGACTCCTCCAAGGTTTTATTTGATCCAACACATAATAACCCCCAAACCCCATTGGTTTGTCCTTTACCTTTGAAAACGGCTTTGTGCCTCTTGATCACGCATGTTACAAAACCATAACCTTTTGTCAAATATTGACACGCTTTAACAGGCCAGGTGAACCAACTCCACAGATAATTATGCAGTTCAGATGTTTATGGTTTCCAGGGGCACTTTTGCTAAGTAATCTAGATTTCCTGATCTGATTTGTTTTCCTGTTCCTAGTGCAGCCTTTCACTGGCAGATGAGGAAAGGGGACAGTGTGGAATTTATCAACTTCTGTCTTTCAAAAGGGGAAATTTCACCATAGAATCATATCAGGAACCGAGCCAAGCAGTGTCTTCTTCATACTTGTACATTCCATTCACTCATGCTCACTTTCTTTCACTGAGTTTAGAGTGCTGTATGCCTATACATGAGCAAAGTAAGAAGCCATAACCCATTTTCCAGGGAAAAATTTTGGGAATGCAGAAATGAAAAATGAATAAGCGTGTTTATTCTATGATAATAGAGCATTCTATTATAATTGGCTTGCCACCTTAGTTTCTAAACATTTGGACCATTTTCTGTGGTATGCACACATCTTCAGAGGTGTAGTATGTTATTTTAGGGCTTCAGTGTATACTTGAAGAATGTACTCCTAATAAAGGGTGTACTTGTACCAGAATACAAGGGTTTTAGACTGTTCAATGCATTTGGTTCTGGGAAGCAATTATGTGGCTCTTGTTTTTATCTAGGAATGGAGGCAGGAAAAGACATTTTTGTCTCTGCTTTGGAGATGAATTTTTTAAAATCCTAGTTTAGGCAGTTTTCTTAGTGACCTTTCATTTTGTTTTTTGATTCTCAGTTAGATCACCAAAGAAGTCTATCCTTTAAGAAGAAAGCAGTTAGAACAACATGCACAGAGCACAGGGGTGAGCAGGAAAGAGTGCTCAATAATTTTGCTGCATGTGATGTTTTTCAGGACAACCTTAAGGACATTTTCAGTCAGGACTTTCCATGGTTAGGGATGCTTTTAATTAACTTCTACAATGGCTTCAAGGCAGGCCTATTCTTCTGTAAAATAAGAAGGCCACTTGAGATTTTAATGTTTTTGATAAATGCTTTTTCTTCACAGGTTTCTTCTTCTTTTTTCCCATTTCTCTTTATGAGAAAGCTCTTAGATTTCCCTGATACTAGATGGTGGTGGTGACACAGGCACATGAAAGGCACAGGTGCCTTCAGCAGAGATTTAGTATTGTGCCTGGCACAAAATAAACACTTAATAGGCATCTGTAAGAGTGAATAAGCTGCCCTCGACCTGAAGGGGGCCAGCATACTTAAAAGCCCTGAAGGTTGCGAAGCCTTCCTGTGGCATGGAAGCTAGGTTGAAAGCAGTGATAGAGGCAGGAACTGACCACAGCAGCCTCTAGCCAGTTCCTGTGCACCAGTGCGTACTTGGTGCTTATTACTGAACTTCATTTCCTCTTTCTTTAGAAATTGATATAATATGGAATCATGTTTATCATTTGTTCATTTACTTATTTAATATTTACTGACTACGTATAGTGTGTCAGACACTATGGCTACAAAGCAGTTCCTCGTTAAGAAATGTATATTATAATGGGAAAAGATAGATGCTTCCATGATATGATAAGAGACATTATAAAATAAAAACATTCAGGACTCTAAGGGTGCCCACTGTGTAGGTCAGTGATGGTTCTCTATGAGAAGCCCTGCTGCAGCCTTCAATGGGAGGTATGAATAAAACCTGTATATGTTTTCAAACTGGTAAAACATGACCTCGGCCAACTTTCAATTACCATGTTTATCATAGGAGAAAATGGAGCTAACGTAAATGGTCATTTGGGGCTTCAGTTAGGGTCCATTACTACCAAACTCTTGCCCTAGCACATTGTTTATTGCCAATGAGAAGAAAAGTTAACTTGCTTGAGTTTCATGTTTCTTGTATGGTCTTTGTCCTGTAGGCTGAAATGAGCAATTTCAGGCAGTCCTAAGTAGGAAGAAAAGGTTTGGGTAGTTTGTTACTTAAATAAATTGACTTCCAGTGAGGAAAGTAAAGTGAACAGTTCAAAGTCACCTTTATTCAGTTTACATTTTTATATAGTTTATATAGTTTACGTGCACCAAAATGGTTTCTTTTGCTGTATTTGCTTTGATTAAGTCTGACAGTTGTACATGATATCTGTCATCAGAGTCATTATAGAGGATTTCTTGTCACCCCACAAAGTTTCTCTTCTTTTCAGTAAAAGACAGAATACCAATTGCAGGCTTAGGCAACCACTGAGATCTGCTTTCTGTTGCTGTATATAGTTTTGCTTGTCCTTTAGTTGCATGTAAATTACATCAGACAATTCATACTATTCTTTATCCTACTTGTTTTGTTTAATATAATGTTTTGGTGGTTCATCTATGTTGCAAGGACTATGAGTATGCTCTTTTTCATTATTGAGTAGTATTCCATTTTTTAGATTTACCAAAATGTTTATATCCATTCAATTACTGGAGTTTTATTCCCAAATTTGAGTTGTTAAGAATAAATTTGTAATGTGCATTCATTTGTAAATCTTTGTCTTTTTGTTTTGTTTTATTTGAGACATAGTCTTACTATGTCCTTCTGGCTGTCCTGGAACTTACTATGTAGACCAGACTGGTCTTAAAGTTTAAAGAGATCCTCCGATCTCTGCCTTCCAAGTGCTGAGGTTAAAGGCATGTGCCACTATGCCCAGCTACTATTTGCAAATCTTTATATAGGTAAATTTTTACTTTTCCTGATTAAATGCATAGGAGTCTCCAATTGCTGGTTTGTAGTAACTATTTTTTAATATTATAAGAGACTTACAAGCCACTAAAAGATTACCATTTTAAATTCCAGCAACAATATATATACGCATGCAGCTTTCTTCAGTCCTTTTCCTTACTGCATAGTTATATTGCTTTAAATGGCTATTCTAACTTCATCCCAGAGCATGCAGAATTAAGTTTTAAACCCTGTACTTACAGCTTTGCCTCTCTTAATAGGAAGTACAGTAGTTCAAAACCCTGATGTTTTAAATTTTACCAGGTGTGTGTTGTATGTGTGTGTGTGTGTGTGTGTGTGTGTGTGTGTGTGTGGAGAGAGAGAGAGAGAGAGAGAGAGAGAGAGAGAGAGAGAGAGAGAGAGAGAGAGAGAGATAGAGAGAGATCAGAACAGCTTTCAGGAATCAGGTTCAGTCCTAGGCATAGCATTAAACTCAGGTTGTCAGGCTTGGTGGCAGGTAGTTTACTGGCTGAGTTGTCTCACAGTCTTGAACCTGCTGCTTTTATTTCTTTTTCTTACTTTGATTTAGACTTTGTCCCAAATCCAGTTTTCTCATACTGTACTCTTGCCAAAACACCTGAAACCGTTTTTTTGTTTTTTGTTTTTTTAAATATGACTAGTTCTTTTAACTCCCAAGGTGTTACTGCTGCTGCTGTCTCCCACCTGGTAACTTTCCCCCTTGGTCTTTTAGAAGAGAACTGGAGGTTCCACTCTGGGGACTTTAAACAGCCTAGGATATGTTTGCCCAGAATAAGACCTAATTGACAAGTCACCAGAGCACTCTTATTCCTCTGAGCTCAGATGCTAAGGAGTCACTTAGATGGATGACCTTCAGGTTTAGGTTAGTATTTAATTCCATTCTATGCATATATATCAAATCCATGGATCTTTTCATTAATGGTACACTTGTGCTTATATTTTAGGTCCAAACAGATGGGAATATATATATACCTTTTCATTCCAATCTCCATTTGTATTCAGTGTGTTGGGAATCTATATTTTATGTGTTCATACATAAAGTGCCTAGTTTAGTGTTATACAACCTCTGAGCACTCAATAAATATTAATTGAATTGAAATAATGGCATCTCTTATAAATATTCATGAGCAAATAAAACTAGCTAAATATATGGAGTATGAAGTACTCTTCTAGAAATATTTGAGTTAAAAAATGATTAAAAACTGGTGTGGTGGTTTCATTATGTGATAATCCAGCAATTGCAGGAATTCACTAGTTAGAGGCAGTATACTAGAGAGAAAAAATATATACATACATACATACATACATATGTGTGTGTTTATATGTAATTTAATAAAATATAGTGATTTTACCATAGTCTTGTTATGAGCTAACAAGAATTAATTAGGTGAGTGAATGAAATATACTTACTCTGACAAAAGTATTTGGAGCCTTTGTGTGGCTAATAATACTACAAAGAACCTTCTAATCAAGGGACTAATGCATGATCAAGTGGGTAGAACCTTGATCTGGCCCAAGAACAAGAATTTTCTCTAGTATATAACAGCTCCTCGACTTAAATACTAGAACTGTTTTGCTTAGTTAGCTGGCATGCTTCATTTTTTAGTATCCAAGATTCAAGTCAGTTTAGAAGGCAAGTGCCATCACTCTGTCTCTGAGATGTGAAATTTACACTGGACGTTTTTGTTGATGTCACCTAATCCCAAACTAAGAACAGTCTAGTATATATAGCACATCAATATTTTAGAGTTGGTTAAGTGGCAGAGAAGGGACAATACCAAATACCCAGTGACATGAGGCAAGTGATGGAGGAAGGTCATTGGTTAATTAATAAAGAAACTGCTTGGCCTCATAGGTTAGAACATAGGTGGGTGGAGTAAACAGAACAGAATGCTGGGAGGAAGAGGAAGTGAGCTCAGATGCAGGGCAGCTCCTCTCAGAGCCAGATGCGATGCTGCTGCTCTTGAGAGCAGACGCCATGCAGCCAGCTGCCAGCTGCCAGGTCAGACATGCTGAATCTTTCCCGGTAAGCGCACCTAGTGGTGCTACGCAGATTATTAGAAATGGGCTAAATTAATATGTAAGAATTAGCCTAGAAGAGGCTAGATATAATGGGCCAGGCAGTGTTTAAAAGAATACAGTTTGTGTGTTGTTATTTCGGGGCATAAGCTAGCCAGGAGGCCCGCAGCTCCCTCAACAGCCCGCAGCTCCCACAACAGGCAAGTCTCCGCCATTAAGCACTTCTCCCCACCCCCATCTGTTTTTTAAGAAATAACATTGTGGAAAACAATGCTATAGGCAACTATTTTATTTTCTATTTATCTCTTAACTGTCTGTGCATTCTGTTTTTTCCCCACAGATCATGTTTCAGGCATATGGAGACAAGCAGGGACCACTACACGGAATGTTAATCAATACTCCATATGTGACCAAAGACCTTCTTCAGTCAAAGAGATTTCAGGCGCAGTCCTTAGGAACAACGTATATATATGATATCCCAGAAATGTTTCGACAGGTAAAAGTGGCTAACAGGCGAGAGTTTGAGGCTTCTTTAAGTCTTCATCATGTGACTTTTCCTAGAGAAGGGCACTCACAGGCTGGAAGTATCTTGACGCTATTCTAATTTTGGTCTCATTTTCTGTCTCATTAATGACTTAGTGTCTTCTAACTCACGTGCTTCATGAGGAATGGTGAGAAGAGACGTCTCAATTAAACCCTTACCACATTATGTTTACAAGGACCTATGTGAGGAGTTACATATGTATTAAGTCTGTGTTTGAATTAGAAATATTAAAAAGAGGAGTGGAATGAGGTTTCATTTTCTTACTTTCCAGGATAATCCCCTAACCTAAGCCAAGATGAGAGTCATTATAGGTAGCACAGACAAGAAGATAGCACCACTGTATATAGTTGTAGGTATAACTTCTTCTGTAGATTTACTATTATTAAATAAAAACCTAGCATGAAAAAAGTGACATTATGAAACTCTTCCCCTATATGAAAAATTCCTTGACTTTATGATGGTGAACCCTCTCTATACTGCAGATTTCCCATCAAAAGTAGGGGGGTATATATCACAAGCAGAGAATACAACAAATAAAGAATAGAACATCAGAGGATACGGGATTTCTTTTAAAAATATCTTTGTCGTAGGTCTTCTCAAGTCTCTATCAATATCAGTACTATCAATATTATCATATTTGAATCTTAATGTAATAATTATCTGTGGACTTATTTAGTAGTCTGTGATTCCTGTAGTATTCACAAAAGCAAGTTACTTTTAGGTAACTATTTACTTAGACCATCCTATCTCAGAACACAGACCTTCACTCATTACCTCCATTTTATGGTGTCATGACCCTGACAACTGTGTGTGATTCTGATTCTCAGTGTCAGTACTTGTAATTGACAAGGGACACAGCTAGGACACATAAGTGTGTGTGAGTCATTTGGGCTTTAGGTGTTTAAGACAAGCGTGGACGGAACGTCATAAAGAAGTTAATTTATTTACATAAGAAATAGGAAACGGTAATCATGAATGTTTTTGTAAATGCATGGGTATGTCTGTATTCTCAAATTTGAAATTTAATTGTGCTATACTTATAGTCATCACATCTTAACTAATTCTCATGCGTGGATCTATTGCTGTGCAAAGTAGTTAAGGGATCTTCCCTTAACCTGCAGTAGAAACTTAAGTCTGGGCTTTCTTGGATTTGTTTTAGAGATGAACCTGCCTCAGCCTACAAGTAATGAGACAGAGATTAGAGACATGAGCACCAAACCTGGCTGATGCCTTTTATTTGAGTTTTTTATTTTATTCTTGCTGGGTTGGTGTTAGGGCTATTGTATGTGTTAATGCTCCAGTGCTATTTCAAGGTCCTTCAGTAGTTTGACTGTATTGGGGAAGTACCTGACTTTTGACATACTGAAAATAGTGTAAAATTGACCACAAGTGTGTTTGCACAAGTGTTGAAGCATTTGGTCTAAGGCTCATACTTTCCATAGAGCTCTTGGAAAAGAAAACAGAGTCAGAGCGACTGAGTTTGACTGTGATTTTTATTCATGTTGAAATGCCACTGATAAGTCAATCTTCTTTCTTCCATTAGTCGCTCATCAAACTCTGGGAGTCTATGTCCACTCAAGCATTCCTTCCCTCACCCCCTCTACCTTCTGACATGCTGACTTACACTGAGCTGGTGTTGGATGATCAAGGCCAGTTGGTCCATATGAACAGGCTTCCAGGAGGAAATGAGGCAAGTATTTATACCCTTCTCCCTCTCTATCTCTCTGTCCACTAGTACCAGCCATTCATGAGAGCTATTATTTCACAGTAGGAGCTACTCAAGTGGCAGAGTCAGGAAAGCATTCTTGGTCAATTTCCTCAGAGAGAGAATGGACCAAACCAAGAAATTACTGTGAATTTTTTAGGTATAATTAATTAATGGTATTACAATTTTGCTTTTTGAAAAGGAGTGTTATTTTCTCGGGGGCATGCATGCTAATACAATGTCTTTACAGAATCAAAGGTCTAATGTCTAGGATTTGCTTCAAAATAGAAATGAAGGTCAGATTTTAAGTGGAGTAAGATTAGTGAGTTCATAATTGAAGATACATGAGACTAGATTATTATCTTTTTTTAATTTGGAATTTTGAGATTTTTAGGTATCTTTTTTTACACTTGATTCATTGGATTTAGTGATATTGTGAGTGTGATAAAGAAATTCTTCCTAAAGAACTTGGTGAGAGCCAACAGTTTTAAAAGAAACACAAAACTTATGTATTTATTCATTCGTTTGTTTGTTTGTTTTGAAATCTCACTCACTACATAAGCCTGGGTAGCCTGGAACTCACTATCTATACCAGACTGGTTGTAAACTCACAAAGACCCTCCTGCATCTGCCTTGAGAGTGCTGAGATTAGAGAAGTATGCCACCAGACCTGCCTGATTTGAATAGTCATTAAAAATTTTGGATGGGGAGGGATGGGGAAAGGATCTAGAAAGACTTAGGGGAGGGGATATAATCAAAATATATTTTAAAATGTTTTAAATGAAAACTATAATAAATTATTAGTCTTAAAATAATAAAAATTTAAAAAATAAACACATTTTCTATCCATGTGTTATGTCGCATACCAGCATTTGGAAGCTGATGGAGGAAAACTAGAAGTTCAAGGTTAACCTGGGCTGTATGTGTCCCTGTCTTGAAACAAAGAAACAAAATCAGAAAGCATTTTCTAGGATTAATAACTTTTCTCATGTAGTACCATATTACTAATGACATAAAGATATATTCTCCTGTTTCCCCTCATATTCTTCTCCATACAGTAAGATCCTTAAGATTTTGATTATGCTAAGATACAATGATAGAAGTATTAGCATACCTAAAAATTCAGGTGTTTTTATTAACCCCTAACTAAACTCATTCCTTAAATAACCTTTATCTGAGCCAGGCTTCAGAGGCACATGCCTTTAATCCCAGCACTTGGGAGACAGAGACAGTTGGGTCTCTGAGTTTAAGACCAGTCTGGTCTACAGAGCAAGTTCTAGAATAGACAGGGTTACACAGAGAAACCTTGTCTTGCAAAACCAAAAATCAGTAATTTTTTTGTTTGCTTTTTGTTTTGTTTGTTTGTTTGGTTATTCGTTTTGAAATAGGGTCTCTATTTCCTGCTCTGGCTGTCTTAGAACTCACTATGTTCTATGGCTTTGAACTCTGTTGTCTCTGCTGTAATTAAAAGCATGTGCCACCAAGCCCAGATCCAGTATTCTTTTCAGAAATATTTGTTCTAGCCAGGCAGTGATGACACATTGCTTTAATCCCAGCACTCAGGGAGGCAGAGGCAGATGAATATCTGTGAGTTTGAGGCCAGCCTGGTCTACAGAGTGAGTTTCAGGTGGACAACCAGAGATACACAGAGAATCCTTGTCTCAAAAACAAACAACAACAAATATATTTTTTATTTATATATATTTGTTCTGTGTACAGGGTATATAACTGTTGTGTACTACAACATAGTCTGCGGGAGTAGATGATGAAGCATTAGGATGGAGACAAGCACTGAACCGTATGAACAGGCTTAGAGTTGTAGGAGTTGGTCCAACCTGGTGCCTCAACAAATGGCACAATGATGGGGTGGAGGTGGCAGGTGTTGCCAAGAGAAAACGCATATTCATCAACACACAAAATCGAAGCAGCACTTTGTACCTACTGTATGGCTTCTGCTTGCAATCCCCTCAGCAGAAAGAAAAAAAACTTTATAGTGCTAGTCTGTAATTTTGATTCATTTAATAGCTGTTGAGGAATAGAAAGCGGCCTTGTGAACATGAGGCTGAGAGTAAAATAGTTTTAACTAATGTAATTAAAACATAAGACGAGGGTTTTTTTTGTTTTGTTTTTTGGCCATGTGAAAGCTAGCTGCAATGCTGTGTGAAACCTCTTGCCATGATCTTTCTTCTGCTTTCTTTCTGTTCTCATTCTGTGTTTGAGTGAATGGAGACTGGGGGAATGGTGAAGTCCCAGAGGGACAGAGCTCTGTTCTTGCTGAAATTACAAGCACAGAGCTGCCTGGGCATGAACATGTAGTGTTTACTCTGCCAGTATGAATACAAATAGTCTTATTATACGGAACTCTGTACCCAAAGACCACACACACACAGAGACACAGACACACACACAGGAACAAAAATATTAAAGGTTTTTTTTTTAACCCCTTTAAGACCTACAAACCTCACTACTGCAGTGAGTGGCAGTCTACAGTAGTTACTACGAGTTTTCGTTTGCCCAATGCCTTAATAGTTGTGAAACCAGAAAGTAACAGCATTTGTGAAAACGACTGTTACTTTTTATCACTTTTCACATTATTCTTTCTTTCCCTTTCTACGTTATGTGTTTTCTTTTTCCTTTCTTCGGATGATTGAGTGGGATTGAGCCTGCATGTTAGCTTACTGTTTCTGAGCCTAAGAGTTCAGGAAGAGTGAGCCTGATGTTCTTTTGTGAGCAGTCAATAACTGATGCCCAGGATGACTGGTGAGGTCAGTGATCTTAGCTAGATTATAGGATACTGCATGACAGGAATGAGGTTAAGGTATTAGAATCAAGCTCTGTTTCCAATAGCTTGGACGTACAGTGGAGTGTTACATTGAGAGACTCGCCAGTCTAAGGATTGAGTTTCAGCTTTCAATTCTGAGGGACAGCTGTCAGTAGGATATATTTCACTGCACTGAACCCAGTTTTGTCAGGGCACGTTGGCTTTATACTACTGCAGTTTAATTTTCTTTTTCGAAAGCGAGAAGTTTGTCATGAGCCTGGCACTCTACATATTACCTGAAGAATGGTGTGAGAAGAAACAAGTGAGCTCTTGCTGATGGGATTTGGCGCAAATCTGTCCTTTGCCAAAGAGAATGGGCATCAGAATAGAGCCTTGAGATATAGCTTTATTTAGAAAAGAATAAAAATTTGATCTGTTAATGTTCTGAGAGCCAAGGCTCAATGTAAATGCCTTGATGCTACGTAGACATTAAATCATCATAATGTGGTGCTCTCCAGAGTGACAGCGCTACCAGGTCATCATTGTAGGTGATACTGAATTACCTTGAAGTATTGGAGTTTCTGGCTTTAAAAGCTAGCACACGGATATTAGGAATGGGGATAAAACATGAGATTCCTATGTAGTTTTTCCATGAATTGAGGTGTTTCTCCTTACAGCCAGAGGCAGAAAATGTGCACCTATCAGACCACTTGTGATTACCACCTTGTTGCCTTCTTCCCTTACTTTTTTTTACTAGGATGGCAAATGGGTAAAAATGGTGATAGCACCAGGACTTGGGCTGATTCAGTTCCATTTAGTTTTAGGTAACCTGTTTGCCATTTGAGGAAGATATTGGCTATTTCAGCAGAGATGTGACCTGCATTCTCAACATTGTACCTGTGCTTAAACCACAAGAGAGCTTTTCTGGCTCTGTGTTAGCTTACTTTCTTCTTCCTGTAGTGTTTCTTCCCCATCAAAAAAGATGTAAGTGAGGAAATGCTACCTAATTCCTGGTGAGAAGTATAGGACACTTTTTTCATTGTCAGGTTTGAATGGTATTGCATTTAATATGAATTTAGAGTGGGAATAAGAATGATGTGGACCAAATCTGAGAACTACATTACTTGCAAATAGCTCTAAAGATGAGTTGCCTGGGATTTTCTTAATAGTTTCAAGTAAAGATGAAAATTGAGGGAAATGTGATTGCAACAGAGACTAAACTGATTTCCTTTCTAGCTGCTCTGGTGCTGCAGTGATGAGCACTGTATGTAAATACATAGCTAGATGAATGTATGCTTCAGAGCTACAGAAGAAACACAACTATCCATCCAGTCTGCTTTACTACTTCTCTGTTTTGGAGGAATTGGTTTCATTTTTCTGCCAGTTTGCTAACCTATTTTGATCATTTGGTGGAAGTTATAATTGCAGGTGGAAACATTTTGAGTAACACTTTGCAATCGAGCACAGCTTCTTTTTGTACTAAACCTAGTTATTAAAAAGCTCAGGCTAAGAGCAAGCCAAAGGCTATAATAGATTCAACAGAGAACAACTTAACTTTGCCTGCTAGAACAAAGGAAAAGCTGGGCTTTTATGTGGTTATATTCTTACTTGTTCTGAAATAAGTCCATTAGCATTTTATTATTATTTTTTAATAGTTATTGAACTTGATCAGGAATCTATAATGGTGACAATGTGATAAAGAAGCTACTCGTATAGAAATTTTATTGCAGATGGAGATCGAGTTCCTAGAACATGGGCTTTTATAATTCCTTCTCATCACTCTTTTCATCGTGGACCACTGAGATGAGAAAACACTGTTTAGGATAGTTATAATAGCAAGGTGCCCCAGTCAGGATGAACAATAGACTCCCATCCTAGAGTGGCATAAGAATTTCTCTCTCTCTCTCTCTCTCTCTCTCTCTCTCTCTCTCTCTCTCTCTCTCTCTCTCTCTCTCTCTCCTCTTCTCTCTCTCTTTTTGTTCCTGGGAGGAAAGTATGTTCCACATTTAATGCATTTTAATAGTCACCTCTGCATGAGCTGCCATGTGAAGGAGTGACTCCAAGGCTTTGTTTTTCCAGCTGGGCACTAGGTGTCAGGGTTTTTCCTTCTCAGCAGTTTTAACATTCAGAGAAGCTTTGTGAATTCCCCTGTTTAGTGAGACATACCCACTGTTTCCTTCATTTCCTTTTATTCTTTATTTTGTTACCATAGTAGGTTTTCTCTAATGTTCCTGTAATATTCAGTTGGCATTTTACATTTTAACTCTCATTGAAAATGTGTTGAATCCACATCATGACTTGGCACTTTTTTTTTTTTTTTTAAAGAAGAAAATGCTTAAATAGGAAATAAAGTAATATACACTAAAATTTAAAGACTGGCTACCATCATGACTGTTTACTTCATTTCTGCTTTTTATTCTCAGAAATAAAATAGTGGGGATAGTGGATATTAGGAATTCAGCTTTGAAACTAGATATATCTACCTATATCTGTATTTAATTATCATTTAACTGGTCTTTTTTTTTTTTTTTTTCAGAGAAAGTGGGTATTTATTTAGTGGGTTATGGAGGGGAGAGGGGAAGGGGAAAGAGGAGAGTGGAGGAGAGGAGAGGAGCCAAGGCAGAAGCTACCTCTTCAGGAGAGAGATGGAAAGGCCGGTTAACTATTTACAGTGTGCTATTGTCCTTTTTTATTTAGAGTGTGTGTGTGTGTATGTGTGTGTGTGTGATGGCACACAGGTGGATGGATCTCAGATGACAACTCGTGTATGTCCCAAGTCTCAAACTCAGGTTAGCACTCTTTGTAATAAGTGTTTTTACCTACTGAGCTTCTTGACCAGTCTTCTTGATTTTAATTTAAAAATTCTTTAAACAATATAGAAAAAAATATGAAGAAACATCAACTACCAGCCACTAAGATCCTACAATTGTGACTGTGATTCTTGATTTGAGGCTGCATTTCTTTGAAAGTTTTGTTGTTGTTTTGTTGTTGTTGTGGTTTTTTGTTTTGTATATTTGTTTGTTTTTGAGACATGGTTTCTTTGTGTAACTTTCCTGACTGTCCGCGAACTCACTTTGTAGGCCTTCAACTCACAGAGATCCACCTGCCCTCTGCCTCCTGGGATTAAAGGCATGTGCCTCCAACCACCCAACTTCTTTGAAAGTTTAATTTGAGCATTAAATAATATCTCCCAGCACTTGGGAGGCAGAGGCAGGAGGATCTTGTGAGTTCGAGGCCATCCTGGTCTACATAGTGCATTCTAGGACAGCAAGAACTAGGTGGAGAAACTATCTAAAGAGGGAAAGGAAGGAAGGGAAGAAGAAAGAGAGGTGGGGGGAAGAAGAAGATGATAGGAGGCCTGACCCTTTCTATACTTAGTGAAGAATTGGTTGATGTGATGATTAATCTTCATTGTCAACCTAACTAGTGCTAGAATCACCTAGGAGACGCATTTCTGTCTAATACTCACATGTCTGAGGTATTTCCAGAGAAATTTATCTCCAGAGGAAATTCCTCCCTGAATGTGTTGACCCATTTTCCATGGAATGTGGACTTCCATTGATGCTATCTAGCTCCTAACTGCAGATAGTGTTACCTTCTTCGACCCCACCCCCAAGACAAGGAGGTTTCTCTCATAGAGATCTGACTGCCACCTGTCTAGTCTATCCTCTCTTAAACCCAAGCTAAAATAAACTTTTAAGTTTGCTTTAGCTGGGTGTTTGATCATAATGATGAGAAAAGTAACTGATAGAACTTGACTTATCATAAATTCAAATTCTCGTGGATCCCATTATTGTCTAAAACTGCCTGGAGAGTGTTTGTGGACTTGAGTAAAAAAAATTATTTTTTATTTCTCCTGAACACTCAGGACCCAAGTATTTTTCTGGTTTGGCACTATGTTTTTATATATTGTTTTTTGACTCAATCTCAAAATAGCTTCAAGAATGTGAAGTCAGTCTAGATAAATTGTATTGCTTAATTCTTTGAAATTAGTTTGCCTTTTTAAATGCTGAATATTAAAATTAAGCCAGTATTGTCTTTAGCCCTAACATATTCTAAATATAACTATTGATAACAATAAAACAAAACATTTGACAAAAGAAAGGTATGTGTTAGAAGAGCAGTTTGTTAGAATTGTGCTGAGGTGCAGGTGATCTAAGAACGAGCCCTTAGAGAAGCAGAAGACCAGGGCTGGAGAGATGGCTCAGCCATTACAGGCAGGCTCAAAACAAAAATATAAAGAGAGCACAAGATCTCTGAAATTGTTGAGGAATCCCAGCCACCAATCTATGCCTGAAGACAGGAGAACGTATTTAAGTACTTGAAATCTTCAGGAGAAGGGAGACATAACCAACTACTAGGTGCACACAAATACTCCTAATTTGTATTGAGTACAGAGCCATACTTTCTATGAAGGCCTTTAAAAGAAGAAGAAAACACTGACTCCTTCCAAAGGCAGCAGATGAAGCTCAGTGATAAAGTGCCTGTCTGACATGACAAGACTCTGGGTTCAATTCCAGCCTCAGGGCTTAGCAAGATAGAAAAATCTAGACATAGAGAAACATTTTATGGGATATGTGGTAAGACAGGTTTTTTTTTTTTTTTTTAAAAAAAACCAACAATAACATACTTTTCTTTTATCCCTAGTCTAAGTAAGTATATTTGCTCTATGTTTTTGTCTAAAATGTTCTTCCATCCCTTCATTAGAAAATGTTTGGGGCTGATTTTGGAAAATAAGTCTGCCCAAATGGAGTTACTTCTAAAGAATTTCTAATACTGTTCTTTTGAGTGCATATGTTTTTCTTAGAATTCCTTCCAAATGGCTTTTGCTTTGGAGATTTCTCATCAGGTTGGTTAGGTGGTTTTGACTGATTGTTAACAAGCTGAAGTTCAGTGAGCTTAATTAGCTGAAAAAATTCTAAAGTTGCTGTTTTGCACTAACGCAGGACTTTCAGGTTTTCCTTTGACATCTGTCCAGATGTCAGTCCTAGAGATGGCCCTTAGAAGAATACTCTTGCCAGAGGTTTTTATATATTTTAAGTTTAAATGAGTCCCAAGAATGAGGCATGGTGTACCAGAGATCAACATCTATCCTTGCGATTAACAGCCAATGCTTTTAGAACCGCAGTGGCTTACTTAGTTAGCTTCTGTACCAGTCAATCCTGTGCTCTGTTTCTCAAGTACTGCTGGTATGTGTGTACTCCATGGCATGTTCAACAAAATTAAAATACTGAGTATTGATATATAAAATTACTATGGTTTGATGTATGTAAATATCCCGAGGATAAATTATTCCCTAATACATGATTATTATTTCAATCTTTAGTTATATTTCCATATAGTTGAATTTTTTTCTAATAACAATGATACTTACCCACATGTCAACTTTTAATTAGAGGGATTGAGGTAACTTTACATTAAGTTAGGCATAAAAAACTAATTTTTTCAGATGTCATGAAAGTTGTCTTGAGCTGGGCAGTGGCGGCACACGCCTTTAATCCCAGCACTCGGGAGGCAGAGGCAGGTGGATCTCTGTGAGTTCGAGACCAGCCTGGTCTACAAGAGCTAGTTCCAGGACAGGCTCCAAAGCCACAGTGAAACCCTGTCTCGAAAAACCAAAAAAAAAAAAAAAAAAAAAAAAAAAGTTGTCTTGAACTCATGTGATTATATAACATTAGACAATGAAACATGCTTATCAGGCAGATACATGGAAGGCATTAACTATTTTCAGCATAGTTTTCACAAACAGAAATTAAGTCCAATACCACATTGTGTTGTGACTTAAAATACATCTTTTAAAAGCTTCTAATATTTTCTGTATTTTGTTTTTTTTTAAGCATTATTGATAGTTTCTAATTAAAAGTATAGCTTCGATTTGCTATATCTATATTTAAAAGGACAAAAGGTAAATTTTGATATAAGTACCCCCCACAAAAGCTCAGGTTCAAGTTCTTTCTTTCCAGGTCTTGTTTTTCTCATTTTTGTGATGCAGTGTCACCACCCATCTCAGCTGTGACAGTCTAGGGTTCTTTGTGTTCCAACTGCAGAGCCCTGCAAGTAATCATCTTCCTGGCATTAGTAGAACTAGAACAATAGCTATTGTAGACTTTAACAGAGAAAATGATAAAAAATACCTGATTCGGTTACAGCCAGCCTGTACCTAAATCTATGTAGGAAAGCATTGCTATAGCTGATCTTAAAGTATGGAGAGAAGAAAGCCAACCATGGCAAAGATTTCCTTTCTGCTCCCACAATCTAGCACCCTCAAAAGCAAAACCCTGTCATGTTTTCCCCCTTACCTTTTCCTTTACATTTTTCTGTTGAACTTAATGTTGCAATTTTATGACAACAGCAGCAGCTTTGGGAAATGCTTGTGTCCATTTGTATATTTTAGTCACACTGATAGTACAATTAATGTTGATGTCAATTTTGGTGTTAATTTTGGGTCATGATTAGTGTTGACACTGTATGTCAGACTAATGGCGTTTATGGGTACCAGCAGAATAAGTGTTAATATTATTGTTTTTTTTTTTTTTTTTTGTATCTGTTATAGTAACATTAAACCAGGGTCCTCCCAGGAGAAAAAATACATATATGGATAGATAGATAATGCCTTTTTCTATTGCTGGTGTTACTCAGTGAGAAAATGACATCTCAGGGTAGAATCCTAATCACTGTTTGGAGCATCAGAAATAATGATCACCTCTGATCGGAGGTTGTGAATAATTCATTTGGTTTTGATTTTCACGTCCTGTCCAGTGATACTTTTCAAACCAAATGTGTTTCTACAGGAAAATAATGGTCCCACTTCTTATGGAAATACCATGGCACAAATCATTTTACCCACATAAAAACAGTTAAATAAGACTGTTCTCTTCTGCTTGCTTTCCCCTCCCTATCCCCTCCTCCCTCATTTGAGCATGTTCATTCCCGATCAGAATGTGGCCAGAGAATTATTTACTTCCTTAGGACTTCCATAAGGAAAATAAACACTTATTTCTGCTGCTATTTAGCGTATTCACTGTAGCTCTTTTGGTCTGCCTCCCTTTTTTACCTTAAAATAATTAGTTTGAATTGATAACCCTACGCCTAAGAAGCCTGCCCACTGAAAGTTCTGTTTTGAAAATACATATATACCTGAAATTTAGTATTTTAAAACTTACTTGTGGCTGTCTACATCAATGAAAACATAATTTTAAGTGATAAGTACATAGGACTGCTTGGTTAGTAAATTCTGTAGACAGGATTTGGCCAGGGAATAGGATGCTTGTGCTGCCAGTGCCTAGAAGCCACTTGGAAACTCATTAGACACGAAGCTACCCACTTAGACAAATAGGCCACAGGTTGCCCTTTGGTTGCTTCTGCAGTCTTTCCGTCCTCTTCAGGCTTCGGTCCTGGAGTTTCATTTTTACCAGATTTTTCCTACATAAAATATGAGAGGGGGAAAAAGTATTGGAGAAAAAAAAGACTCAGCAGTGAAATTTCCCTTGGTGGTTTTTCTGTTCATATACAAGGCTGGTTGGGCTTAGGCAAATTCCATGTGTGCTGCCTTGCTAGTCACATTGTCCTCTGCATATATTCCGCCAGAACTGCAGTTACCGGTATGAGATCGTCATTGTGTATATAATATAGACCCACATATATAAACTAACTGGGCTGAAAAATTTATGGTGTCCTAATTAAATAGGGAGGGGAGGATATAACTGTCTTTTGATGTAATGCTGAATCCTCTGAGACAAAGCTATTCTTAGAAAATGTTGAGTCCTTTCTCCTGACTGTTGTAATCCTGCCCCTCACCCCCTGCTTCAAATCAAGGGCAAGAGGAAGCATTTTCAACCTAGTGTTCAATCATCAGACGAAGTGTTTTGCATTCAGAAACCATTTTCAGTATCAAATTCAATTTTGTCAAGTGATTAGTTGAGTTTGGTAGAGAATAATTTAAAAACACAAAGCTGGAAATGGCCATGGAGCTTCTGCACCAGAGGAAAGCAGTTGCTGTTTTCCAGCTGCTGTCCTTAGTGCCTGTGTGTTACAACTGGATTACTATGTTAATGTCTTTACAGCTGTTACAGGCCTGTGTCTGTTGACACTCTGTGTATTCCTAGCTAGGACTGCTAAGAGACATAGGGAAGTGGGGAACTGACACCTTGCCTGCATATCAGTACTAACACCCTTTTATGTACATATGTTTGTAAGCTCTTTAGTCCCCTTCAAGATGAAAGGATCTGTATAAATATAGGCTTTCGATTTTAGTACATGTTTGTAATACATGTGGTACAGTCCTAAATATGTATTTAGCTGATAGGCACTGTTCTTGCCTATTATACAAATATTGACTTTAAAAATATAAATATGTATTTAACCATCAGACCAGAAATACAATGAGAAGCAGTTTCTTCTCAGGTAGAGATATTAATATTGTATAAACCTGTGTATACATATGCTTACATTCTACCACAGCACCACAGAGCTCTTTTTCTTTTAAAAACAAAATGCTACTTCCAACAGCCTAAGGTAGTTCTTTCTGTTGGTTTTGATTCATTCTGTTGTTTTATAATCCTTATTGGCCTGGAATTTAAAATCATCCTCCTAAAGGCTGGTTTTATAGAGGTATCTTGTAGTGTCTTCTTGCCTCCCAAGTACTGAGATTACAAGCTTGTGCCAACACACTCAACTTCTAGGAATCTGACTTCTGAATCTATATCCGTAATGACCATACTGTTTTGCCTATTACAATTATGCATGTATTTTAAGCTCTTTTTTAGTTGTGTGCTACATCATAGTTTTCAGTGCTGTTCATAATCTTCAAAGCCATCACTTTGTTTTTGAGGTTGAAATAAAGAAACAATCAAGAATTCTTAAATTGACTAAACATTTCTTCCTTGCCAAAGACCAAAACTCTGCACTTTTCTCCTCTTCTTGACACACCCATAACATTTATCCACATGAAATTCCAGTAACATGTCCTTTTTTATACTTTGTCCCCATTCTCTTCTTGCTCCATCTATCAACATCTTAAATGTTTTGACTGTCGGGATCATGCACTTAGCAGTTTCATGATTGTAATGCTATTCAGAGGAATGCTGTTCAGGATACTAACAATTGACCCAAATATCCAATTTATTTTGCTTTTTTAAAAAGATGTGTGTAAGGCCGGGCGGTGGTGGCGCATGCCTTTAATCCCAGCACTCGGGAGGCAGAGACAGGCGGATCTCTGTGAGTTCGAGACCAGCCTGGTCTACAAGAGCTAGTTCCAGGACAGACTCCAAAACCACAGAGAAACCCTGTCTCAAAAAAAAAAAAAAAAAAAAAAAAAGATGTGTGTAAGAAAACAGTTATTCCATAAGTACAGAGAGAGAAATAGACATAATAAAAGCCCAGGTTAGTCTGGAACTACAAGTTTGTAATCCCCCTGCTTTTGCCTTCAGAATGCTTGAATTACAGGTTTGCACTATTTTAAAATAATTGTAGATTCAGAGGAGTCACAGAAACAATATAGAGAGTTCTTTTTTCGTGCAGCTTCCCTACACACTTGCATGTGTGTGTGTGTGTGCTGTAATATACACTTTACCACTGAACTATACTCTTTATCCCCTTGTATTAATATTATATAATCATAGTAGAATTTTCAAAATGAAGAATTTATCATTGTTGCAGTTCTATAAAATAAATGCTGTAGTGTACACTCTACCACTGAACTATACTCTTTATATCCCCTTGTTTTAACATCTTATAATAATAGTAGAATTTTCAAAATGAAGAAATTATCCTTGCTGAAGTTCTATAAAATAAACAGACTTGTTGTGAACTTCACTAATCTTTTTCTAATAATATCCTTTTTCTATTCCAGGATCCAATCCATGAAGCCACATTGCAGTTAGGGGTCAGTGACATTTATGTTTGTGCTACACTTAATATTCATAATCCATATTGTATTTAGCTAAAGACAATAATAATATTCTGAAATATACTTCTATCATTTCTCTAGTAAAGAAAGAGCGTTTCTTTTTCTGTTGTCCTTAGCTTGAAAAATAAGTAATTTACACTAGCTATAAAAACAAGGTACTGGGCTGAGAATATAGCTCAGTGTTAGAGTGTGTACCTAGTATGTGTGGAGCCATGGGTTGATTCCCCAGGAAACCCCCCCTCTCAAAAGTTACTTTCTGCCCCAGTTTCCTTATGGCATAACAGCCACCTTTGTATTATGATAACAACTACATTGAGAGTATTTGTGTATGAAATTCTGTACTACTTTAATGTGCTCTTCCCAATAATCCCTTAAGAAAAGTTCCATTTTATCGTTAGGGAAATTGAGACTGTCAAAGGTTATTGTATACAAGGTTTTACAACTAGCATGAAGTTGATATTTGATCCAAGACAACTTGACTTACTCAATCTCTTCATCGTTGTCCGTGTTTGTCAACTTCTAGTGCAATGTAGCATGTGGTAGGTATTCATTTGACAACAGCTGTTGTTCTTTATAGGTTCACGTAAAGGCATTTAGTATTCTTAATCTGTAGTCTTTTGATGTTGCTCATGACCAGTGTTTTAATCCATAGTGTTGACTATTTTCCAGGTATTTCCAAACTAGTATTGTTTTAGTGAAGTGACTATTCTGTGCATGATTAGACATACATGCAATCTCAGCTTTCAAGAGACTGAGATGGGAGGGTTGCCATGAGTTTGAGGACAATCCAGTGCTACATAGTGAGTTCTGCACCAACCTGAGCTACAAAGTAAAAAGTTGTCTCAAAAAAAAAAAAAAGTTAGTGACTTCTAGATGGTATCTTATCTATTATCATATAGATTCTCTGCATGAAGAACTTAATAAGAGATCAGAGAATACAGGAATACAGGAATCAATTTAGGATGGAGAAACTTTAATAAGGAAATAGAGTTTGAGTGAAACTTTAAAATAAGTGGGATTCAGATTGGTTGAGAGGAAAGAAAAGAGCAAGCTTTCTATGTTGTATTTAATACCGAGTCCTGCTTCTAGTAATTCATCAAACTCATGGGTGTTCTTTGGTTGTTCATATAGGGATATTGAAGTTCAATAAAGTTAAATATATACCAAGGTGGGGCTGGAGAGATGGCGCAGCTGTTAAGAGCATTGCCTGCTCTTCCAAAGGTCCTGAGTTCAATTCCCGGCAACCACATGGTGGCTCACAACCATCTGTAATGAGGTCTGGTGCCCTGTTCTGGCCTGCAGGCATACACACAGACAGAATATTGTATACATATTAAATAAATAAATATATTTAAAAAATCTTTAAATATATACACCAAGGTCACTAAGCTAATAAATGATAGATCCTTGATTTAGTTCTAAATTTGGTTGACTCCAAAGCCTCTGTTTACCCTTATATGCCCTAGTGTTTGATTAGCAATGAAATCCAAATTTTAATGTTAATTGAACCACAGATGCTTCTTCATGTGTTCATTGTGTTAACTCAAACTGAATATTTACTTGTAAGAACTCTTACTGTACTGAGACTGGCCTAACTCTCTCAGTTCTGTTGTTGTATGTTTAATGTAGGTGGTAGGGAGCAGGGGCTGATTGATGAAAGATAATTGATAAAAGAATGAATAATGTGTAAAGCCAGGTGCGGTGTTGTGTGTTAATAATCCCAACACACAGGAAGCTGAAGCAGGATTGTGAGTTCAGGCTATCTTGGACTATATAACAAGTTCCAGGTCATCCAAAGCTAACTAGCATGATCTGCCTTAAAAAACTGAAGAGGGGAAGAAAATTGTTCTTGGTGCTGCTATGTTGACACCTAATTAGAAGTCAATTTTGCAAGCATAATGACCTGACCAGTTGCTGAACTGACTGCCCAAGTGGCACAGGAGTCCCTAGATAATAAGGAAAGATAAGAGTATTATCTGTCTGCCCAGGGCCACACAGCCACAGTGTTTACATTAACACACAAATGCTGAAGTAGATTCTTCAGGGCTTGTATATAAAGTAGCCTAGGTTGCTAAGGTTAATATAGCATAAAATTTGGTGTAAAACCCAATCTTCCTAACTACAAATACACTTAAAAGAAAGTAGACAGTGAATAGCTTTTCTTTTCTGAAAACCAAATGAGTGGTTTAGTGAGGACAGCACTTGAAAATGTAGAAAAAAAATATTTCTCTCACACAGGCAATATATTAAAGCCTTCTTGTTGTTTTGGGTTTTTTTCTTTCTTTAAAAGAAATCCAAGAATATACTGATATTTGGGGTTTCTCTGTGCCGCATTCTGATGGTAGGCTTCTTTGCCCTTATTTGTCTTTAATGAGCAGATAGTGATACCTTATCTCAGAAAGTGATTGGAATTTTCTCCTATATTACATTCATTTTGTGTTTGGCCAATGGTATGATATATTAAATAGCTTATATTTATCACTGGGTGTTTCATACATATTTCTTAATGCAGAGGATCACAAATAGCTGTGTAGAAAGCCTCAACCAGCCTGATTAGAGTGGATGTGCAATTGGATTGAGGAATGTGTACTCAGAGCTTATGATCACTGGCCGGGTTGAGTCTGGGTGATGCATGTGGTTTTCCAGGGATGCTGCTATTTACATCTGTTAATGGCCCTTCCTGATGGCCAGTTCCCCAATGAGGTGATGTGCAGCAGCCTGGGAATGAGGGACCAGTGCTGTAGATGTGGCTGGACTCCATTAGGCTGGACTCCTCTGGTAGACTTTGTGTTTGGGCATGAGTAGTGGGGGTAGAGAGAGAAGCAGGAGACAGGAAAAGAAAGAGGAGAAAAGAATAGCGTTAGTTATCTAGGTATAAGGGAAACAGACAGGCAGACATGAAAAACTGCAGCTGTAAGTGAGGTGTAAGTGAATAGGAAAGAAATGGGACTAGCAAATAAACAAGTAGGATTGAGTAGCTCTCATGTAGAAGGGGATTAAAAAGGAGAGGGCTGTGAGAGTTTGAAAAGAGACATGGCACCACTGTCAAGTCTATATCATTTGTTTGTGTGGCTGGTCAGATGCCACTGAACAGAGAGCAGAGATTTACATACATCATAGTGCATCAAGAGATTAGCTCTGTGCATCCTTTGGTTTTCTGGAGCTGAAGAAAGCAGCAAGAGTTGCTCTCAAAGATACAGTGCTGAGTGATAGAAAATCCTTGCAGAAATGGAAAATACCTATACCAAGCCAGTGAAGAATCTCTCTGTCTTTCATAGAGTAGAGAGCACAAGGGCCTCAGATCACAAAAGTTGGACAGTCTGTGAGAAGTGATGTTCTTTCTATCCCTTATGTGCTAAATATTTCTTGAAACAAATCTCACTAAAAAGCTGAATATAGTGTCTTAATGTACAGTTTGGTAAAATGGACATTCTAGACTTACCTCCACTGCCATAACATTCTTCAACATGTAATCTTGAGTGCATTTAGATGTGGAGTTTTTTCATTTTCTTTAAGTAATTGCACTGAAGAATTGAGACAACTTTGGGATATACTGTAATAATGTGAAGCAGTGTCCTAGAATATTTTTCTGCTTTCCAAGAAGTAATTTTGTTCTTTCACAATGCCTGTCTTCTGAAGGATGTGTCTAAATCTAGTGTCTCATCCTGGAAGAACTTGAAAAATAAATGCATGTATGATGCTCTATTCATTTGTTTCTGTCTTCTTTAGATTGGCATGGTAGCTTGGAAAATGAGCCTTAAAAGCCCTGAATGTCCAGATGGCCGAGATATCATCGTCATTGGCAATGACATTACATATCGGATTGGGTCCTTTGGGCCTCAAGAGGATTTGCTGTTTCTCAGAGCTTCTGAACTTGCCAGGGCAGAAGGTATCCCACGCATCTATGTGGCAGCCAACAGTGGAGCTAGAATTGGACTGGCAGAAGAAATCCGTCATATGTTCCATGTGGCCTGGGTAGATCCAGAGGATCCCTACAAGGTACAGCCTACAAGGAGCTAGCACTTCATGACTCTGTTTATGCATGGGGATATGTTCGTGTATGTGAGAGGAAGAAAGGAAAAGGTTTAAGTTTAAACGACAGCATTTACAAAATTACTTAAGAAAATTCCTTAGGGCCCAGTAAGGTGGCTGAAAGTAAGGTGGATGCTGCCAGCCCTAAAGACCTGACTCCAATCCCCAGGATCACTTGGTAGAAGGAAAGAGCCATTTATCATAAGTTCTCTGACCACTACATACACACCTATTCCCCTTCATATAATACACAAAATAAATGTAATTTAAAGCAAAACAAGAAAACCACCTTCCTTAAGAGCTGGAGTGTAGCCCATTGAGAGTGCACTTGCTGTAAATGCTCAAGGCTCTGAATTCAGTCTTCACACTGAGAAACAGACAGCATCCAAACTAAAGACTGCATGTTAGAGACAGGTTTTCAACGTGTTCATCTGGTTTTTTTTCTCCAGATTTTTTACAGGTGACTGTTTTTGTGGCTGAACCTTAGATGAACTAATAACAATGCATTTAGTATGACACATGGTAAACCCAAAATA